>NC_073240.2:17457976-17758928 GCF_029281585.2 Gorilla gorilla gorilla
ATGCTCCTGCTTCCGCCACGGCGGCGGCTGGATCCTGGGTCGTGTTTGGGGCAGTGTGGGAGAGGGGGCCGCGGGCGTCTCGTCCTGTCCCAGGCCCAAACCCCCAGGGGTACTGCCCTCCGGACCTGCTTGAGCCGACTTCCACCGAGGGAGGGGGAGCTTCAGGACGCCCGCTGTGTTCTCCGAACTCCCGTTGAGATCCGATTTTGGCCCCCTGCGAGTGAGATAGGACGGGCTCACCACTTCTGGTCGGGCCGGCAGGGCCTCGCTGCAACACAGAATGAAACCATCAGTCTCAAAGCCTAGTGTCAGCTGTAAATTCACTGATGCATCAGCCTTCTGCCTCCCTCCTCCTTTGAAAGACCAGTGGTCTGCCCCGCTTGCAGAAGCCCTGGGGTTCCGGAAAGCCGACCGCGCTTGACAGGACACCTGCAAAGAAGAACAGAGGCGAATCCGAGGGGGAGACCATGCGACCACGCGTGGCACTGGCCAATCCCACAGCAGTTGGTGATAACGTGTGTCACCGGAGGCATACGGGGCGACGGCGAAGCAAAGGGTCGGGTCCAGGCGTGTGCCGGTGGAAGGGGGAAACGGGTTACCTTTCCATCAATGCCAGGGAAAATCAAAGAACAGCTGGGACCCGGGGCGTGGAGGGGCCGCCTGTGCCTGACCCAAGCCACGTTTTCAAATGCCTACCAGAGGAGCAAATGGGTTTCTGCAAAATTCGCGACAGCCCCAATCCTCCACCGACCTGGTAGCCCTGACGCAACTTCGGCTGGCACAAACCCACAGAGAGTGGGAAAGAAACACACAGAGACTGAGAGACAGAGAGAGAAGAGAGAATGGGAGACACACACATAGACACACACACACACACACACACACAGTGTCGTACAGCAGAGGCATTGAAACACACACCCCCAGGCAACCCCTGAGGCGGCAGGGTTCTGCTCTGGAGGGGAACCACCCTCGGGTGAGAGAGAAGCCCAGGGGCACGCAGGCCGACCCGTCCTCGAGATCACGGACGGCGGCACGACTTTTGGGGAGACTCACCCCCACCAACACCGTCCGTGCAGGCCTCAGGCTGGGATCCCGTGCTGCTTCCCCCGACTCTGCCTGGGGTTTCATCATCGTGCTCGGCCCTTTGCGACTCCTGGCATCCGCAAACGTTCCCTTCGACCCCGAGGAGAGATGAGGCCGGAGCCTCAGAGCCTCCACACCCAAGCACTGCCACGGAGGGCTCCTGCTCTGCCAAGCCTCGGGGACTGGTTCCTAAGACAACCGTGGGAACCACTGTGACGGGAGAAACCGCCGGCGCCTCGCGCATGCGCATTGGCGGAGCCGACTCTCGCTCCACTCCTGACAGGTAGGCTGCGTCCCCTTTAAATGTTGCTGCCGCCGCGGCGGCGGCTGGATCCTGGGTCGTGTTTGGGGCGGTGTGGGAGAGGGGGCCGCGGGCGTCTCGTCCTGTCCCAGGCCCAAACCCCCAGGGGTACTGCCCTCCGGACCTGCTTGAGCCGACTTCCACCGAGGGAGGGGGAGCTTCAGGACGCCCGCTGTGTTCTCCGAACTCCCGTTGAGATCCGATTTTGGCCCCCTGCGAGTGAGATAGGACGGGCTCACCACTTTTGGTCGGGCCGGCAGGGCCTCGCTGCAACACAGAATGAAACCATCAGTCTCAAGGCCTAGTGTCAGCTGTAAATTCACTGATGCATCAGCCCTCTGCCTCCCTCCTCCTTTGAAAGACCAGTGGCCTGCCCCGCTTGCAAAAGCCCTGGGGTTCCGGAAAGCCGACCGCGCTTGACAGGACACCTGCAAAGAAGAACAGAGGCGAATCCGAGGGGGAGACCATGCGACCACGCGTGGCACTGGCCAATCCCACAGCAGTTGGTGATAACGTGTGTCACCGGAGGCATACGGGGCGACGGCGAAGCAAAGGGTCGGGTCCAGGCATGTGCCGGTGGAAGGGGGAAACGGGTTACCTTTCCATCAATGCCAGGGAAAATCAAAGAACAGCTGGGACCCGGGGCGTGGAGGGGCCGCCTGTGCCTGACCCAAGCCACGTTTTCAAATGCCTACCAGAGGAGCAAATGGGTTTCTGCAAAATTCGCGACAGCCCCAATCCTCCACCGACCTGGTAGCCCTGACGCAACTTCGGCTGGCACAAACCCACAGAGAGTGGGAAAGAAACACAAAGAGACTGAGAGACAGAGAGAGAAGAGAGAATGGGAGACACACACATAGACACACACACACACGCACACACACAGTGTCGTACAGCAGAGGCATTGAAACACACACCCCCAGGCAACCCCTGAGGCGGCAGGGTTCTGCTCTGGAGGGGAACCACCCTCGGGTGAGAGAGAAGCCCAGGGGCACGCAGGCCGACCCGTCCTCGAGATCACGGACGGCGGCACGACTTTTGGGGAGACTCACCCCCACCAACACCGTCCGTGCAGGCCTCAGGCTGGGATCCCGAGCTGCTTCCCCCGACTCTGCCTGGGGTTTCATCATGGTGCTCGGCCCTTTGCGACTCCTGGCATCCGCAAACGTTCCCTTCGACCCCGAGGAGAGATGAGGCCGGAGCCTCAGAGCCTCCACACCCAAGCACTGCCACGGAGGGCTCCTGCTCTGCCAAGCCTCGGGGACTGGTTCCTAAGACAACCGTGGGAACCACTGTGACGGGAGAAACCGGCGGCGCCTCGCGCATGCGCATTGGCGGAGCCGACTCGCGCTCCACTCCTGACAGGTAGGCTGCGTCCCCTTTAAATGTTGCCGCCGCCGCGCGGCGGCCGCGATGCTCCTGCTGCCGCCGCGGCGGCGGCTGGATCCTGGGTCGTGTTTGGGGCGGTGTGGGAGAGGGGGCCGCGGGCGTCTCGTCCTGTCCCAGGCCCAAACCCCCAGGGGTACTGCCCTCCGGACCTGCTTGAGCCGACTTCCACCGAGGGAGGGGGAGCTTCAGGACGCCCGCTGTGTTCTCCGAACTCCCGTTGAGATCCGATTTTGGCCCCCTGCGAGTGAGATAGGACGGGCTCACCACTTCTGGTCGGGCCGGCAGGGCCTCGCTGCAACACAGAATGAAACCATCAGTCTCAAGGCCTAGTGTCAGCTGTAAATTCACTGATGCATCAGCCCTCTGCCTCCCTCCTCCTTTGAAAGACCAGTGGCCTGCCCCGCTTGCAAAAGCCCTGGGGTTCCGGAAAGCCGACCGCGCTTGACAGGACACCTGCAAAGAAGAACAGAGGCGAATCCGAGGGGGAGACCATGCGACCACGCGTGGCACTGGCCAATCCCACAGCAGGTGGTGATAACGTGTGTCACCGGAGGCATACGGGGTGACGGCGAAGCAAAGCGTCGGGTCCAGGCATGTGCCGGTGGAAGGGGGAAACGGGTTACCTTTCCATCAATGCCAGGGAAAATCAAAGAACAGCTGGGACCCGGGGCGTGGAGGGGCCGCCTGTGCCTGACCCAAGCCACGTTTTCAAATGCCTACCAGAGGAGCAAATGGGTTTCTGCAAAATTCGCGACAGCCCCAATCCTCCACCGACCTGGTAGCCCTGACGCAACTTCGGCTGGCACAAACCCACAGAGAGTGGGAAAGAAACACACAGAGACTGAGAGACAGAGAGAGAAGAGAGAATGGGAGACACACACATAGACACACACACACACGCACACACACAGTGTCGTACAGCAGAGGCATTGAAACACACACCCCCAGGCAACCCCTGAGGCGGCAGGGTTCTGCTCTGGAGGGGAACCACCCTCGGGTGAGAGAGAAGCCCAGGGGCACGCAGGCCGACCCGTCCTCGAGATCACGGACGGCGGCACGACTTTTGGGGAGACTCACCCCCACCAACACCGTCCGTGCAGGCCTCAGGCTGGGATCCCGTGCTGCTTCCCCCGACTCTGCCTGGGGTTTCATCATCGTGCTCGGCCCTTTGCGACTCCTGGCATCCGCAAACGTTCCCTTCGACCCCGAGGAGAGATGAGGCCGGAGCCTCAGAGCCTCCACACCCAAGCACTGCCACGGAGGGCTCCTGCTCTGCCAAGCCTCGGGGACTGGTTCCTAAGACAACCGTGGGAACCACTGTGACGGGAGAAACCGCCGGCGCCTCGCGCATGCGCATTGGCGGAGCCGACTCGCGCTCCACTCCTGACAGGTAGGCTGCGTCCCCTTTAAATGTTGCCGCCGCCGCGCGGCGGCCGCGATGCTCCTGCTGCCGCCGCGCGGCGGCCGCGATGCTCCTGCTGCCGCCGCGGCGGCGGCTGGATCCTGGGTCGTGTTTGGGGCGGTGTGGGAGAGGGGGCCGCGGGCGTCTCGTCCTGTCCCAGGCCCAAACCCCCAGGGGTACTGCCCTCTGGACCTGCTTGAGCCGACTTCCACCGAGGGAGGGGGAGCTTCAGGACGCCCGCTGTGTTCTCCGAACTCCCGTTGAGATCCGATTTTGGCCCCCTGCGAGTGAGATAGGACGGGCTCACCACTTCTGGTCGGGCCGGCAGGGCCTCGCTGCAACACAGAATGAAACCATCAGTCTCAAGGCCTAGTGTCAGCTGTAAATTCACTGATGCATCAGCCCTCTGCCTCCCTCCTCCTTTGAAAGACCAGTGGCCTGCCCCGCTTGCAAAAGCCCTGGGGTTCCGGAAAGCCGACCGCGCTTGACAGGACACCTGCAAAGAAGAAGAGAGGCGAATCCGAGGGGGAGACCATGCGACCACGCGTGGCACTGGCCAATCCCACAGCAGTTGGTGATAACGTGTGTCACCGGAGGCATACGGGGCGACGGCGAAGCAAAGGGTCGGGTCCAGGCATGTGCCGGTGGAAGGGGGAAACGGGTTACCTTTCCATCAATGCCAGGGAAAATCAAAGAACAGCTGGGACCCGGGGCGTGGAGGGGCCGCCTGTGCCTGACCCAAGCCACGTTTTCAAATGCCTACCAGAGGAGCAAATGGGTTTCTGCAAAATTCGCGACAGCCCCAATCCTCCACCGACCTGGTAGCCCTGACGCAACTTCGGCTGGCACAAACCCACACAGAGTGGGAAAGAAACACACAGAGACTGAGAGACAGAGAGAGAAGAGAGAATGGGAGACACACACATAGACACACACACACACACACACACACACACAGTGTCGTACAGCAGAGGCATTGAAACACACACCCCCAGGCAACCCCTGAGGCGGCAGGGTTCTGCTCTGGAGGGGAACCACCCTCGGGTGAGAGAGAAGCCCAGGGGCACGCAGGCCGACCCGTCCTCGAGATCACGGACGGCGGCACGACTTTTGGGGAGACTCACCCCAACCAGCACCGTCCGTGCAGGCCTCAGGCTGGGATCCCGTGCTGCTTCCCCCGACTCTGCCTGGGGTTTCATCATCGTGGTCGGCCCTTTGCGACTCCTGGCATCCGCAAACGTTCCCTTCGACCCCGAGGAGAGATGAGGCCGGAGCCTCAGAGCCTCCACACCCAAGCACTGCCACGGAGGGCTCCTGCTCTGCCAAGCCTCGGGGACTGGTTCCTAAGACAACCGTGGGAACCACTGTGACGGGAGAAACCGCCGGCGCCTCGCGCATGCGCATTGGCGGAGCCGACTCGCGCTCCACTCCTGACAGGTAGGCTGCGTCCCCTTTAAATGTTGCCGCCGCCGCGCGGCGGCCGCGATGCTCCTGCTGCCGCCGCGGCGGCGGCTGGATCCTGGGTCGTGTTTGGGGCGGTGTGGGAGAGGGGGCCGCGGGCGTCTCGTCCTGTCCCAGGCCCAAACCCCCAGGGGTACTGCCCTCCGGACCTGCTTGAGCCGACTTCCACCGAGGGAGGGGGAGCTTCAGGACGCCCGCTGTGTTCTCCGAACTCCCGTTGAGATCCGATTTTGGCCCCCTGCGAGTGAGATAGGACGGGCTCACCTCTTTTGGTCGGGCCGGCAGGGCCTCGCTGCAACACAGAATGAAACCATCAGTCTCAAGGCCTAGTGTCAGCTGTAAATTCACTGATGCATCAGCCCTCTGCCTCCCTCCTCCTTTGAAAGACCAGTGGCCTGCCCCGCTTGCAAAAGCCCTGGGGTTCCGGAAAGCCGACCGCGCTTGACAGGACACCTGCAAAGAAGAACAGAGGCGAATCCGAGGGGGAGACCATGCGACCACGCGTGGCACTGGCCAATCCCACAGCAGTTGGTGATAACGTGTGTCACCGGAGGCATACGGGGCGACGGCGAAGCAAAGGGTCGGGTCCAGGCATGTGCCGGTGGAAGGGGGAAACGGGTTACCTTTCCATCAATGCCAGGGAAAATCAAAGAACAGCTGGGACCCGGGGCGTGGAGGGGCCGCCTGTGCCTGACCCAAGCCACGTTTTCAAATGCCTACCAGAGGAGCAAATGGGTTTCTGCAAAATTCGCGACAGCCCCAATCCTCCACCGACCTGGTAGCCCTGACGCAACTTCGGCTGGCACAAACCCACAGAGAGTGGGAAAGAAACACACAGAGACTGAGAGACAGAGAGAGAAGAGAGAATGGGAGACACACACATAGACACACACACACACGCACACACACAGTGTCGTACAGCAGAGGCATTGAAACACACACCCCCAGGCAACCCCTGAGGCGGCAGGGTTCTGCTCTGGAGGGGAACCACCCTCGGGTGAGAGAGAAGCCCAGGGGCACGCAGGCCGACCCGTCCTCGAGATCACGGACGGCGGCACGACTTTTGGGGAGACTCACCCCAACCAACACCGTCCGTGCAGGCCTCAGGCTGGGATCCCGAGCTGCTTCCCCCGACTCTGCCTGGGGTTTCATCATGGTGCTCGGCCCTTTGCGACTCCTGGCATCCGCAAACGTTCCCTTCGACCCCGAGGAGAGATGAGGCCGGAGCCTCAGAGCCTCCACACCCAAGCACTGCCACGGAGGGCTCCTGCTCTGCCAAGCCTCGGGGACTGGTTCCTAAGACAACCGTGGGAACCACTGTGACGGGAGAAACCGGCGGCGCCTCGCGCATGCGCATTGGCGGAGCCGACTCGCGCTCCACTCCTGACAGGTAGGCTGCGTCCCCTTTAAATGTTGCCGCCGCCGCGCGGCGGCCGCGATGCTCCTGCTGCCGCCGCGGCGGCGGCTGGATCCTGGGTCGTGTTTGGGGCGGTGTGGGAGAGGGGGCCGCGGGCGTCTCGTCCTGTCCCAGGCCCAAACCCCCAGGGGTACTGCCCTCCGGACCTGCTTGAGCCGACTTCCACCGAGGGAGGGGGAGCTTCAGGACGCCCGCTGTGTTCTCCGAACTCCCGTTGAGATCCGATTTTGGCCCCCTGCGAGTGAGATAGGACGGGCTCACCACTTCTGGTCGGGCCGGCAGGGCCTCGCTGCAACACAGAATGAAACCATCAGTCTCAAGGCCTAGTGTCAGCTGTAAATTCACTGATGCATCAGCCCTCTGCCTCCCTCCTCCTTTGAAAGACCAGTGGCCTGCCCCGCTTGCAAAAGCCCTGGGGTTCCGGAAAGCCGACCGCGCTTGACAGGACACCTGCAAAGAAGAACAGAGGCGAATCCGAGGGGGAGACCATGCGACCACGCGTGGCACTGGCCAATCCCACAGCAGGTGGTGATAACGTGTGTCACCGGAGGCATACGGGGTGACGGCGAAGCAAAGCGTCGGGTCCAGGCATGTGCCGGTGGAAGGGGGAAACGGGTTACCTTTCCATCAATGCCAGGGAAAATCAAAGAACAGCTGGGACCCGGGGCGTGGAGGGGCCGCCTGTGCCTGACCCAAGCCACGTTTTCAAATGCCTACCAGAGGAGCAAATGGGTTTCTGCAAAATTCGCGACAGCCCCAATCCTCCACCGACCTGGTAGCCCTGACGCAACTTCGGCTGGCACAAACCCACAGAGAGTGGGAAAGAAACACACAGAGACTGAGAGACAGAGAGAGAAGAGAGAATGGGAGACACACACATAGACACACACACACACGCACACACACAGTGTCGTACAGCAGAGGCATTGAAACACACACCCCCAGGCAACCCCTGAGGCGGCAGGGTTCTGCTCTGGAGGGGAACCACCCTCGGGTGAGAGAGAAGCCCAGGGGCACGCAGGCCGACCCGTCCTCGAGATCACGGACGGCGGCACGACTTTTGGGGAGACTCACCCCCACCAACACCGTCCGTGCAGGCCTCAGGCTGGGATCCCGAGCTGCTTCCCCGGACTCTGCCTGGGGTTTCATCATCGTGCTCGGCCCTTTGCGACTCCTGGCATCCGCAAACGTTCCCTTCGACCCCGAGGAGAGATGAGGCCGGAGCCTCAGAGCCTCCACACCCAAGCACTGCCACGGAGGGCTCCTGCTCTGCCAAGCCTCGGGGACTGGTTCCTAAGACAACCGTGGGAACCACTGTGACGGGAGAAACCGCCGGCGCCTCGCGCATGCGCATTGGCGGAGCCGACTCGCGCTCCACTCCTGACAGGTAGGCTGCGTCCCCTTTAAATGTTGCCGCCGCCGCGCGGCGGCCGCGATGCTCCTGCTGCCGCCACGGCGGCGGCTGGATCCTGGGTCGTGTTTGGGGCGGTGTGGGAGAGGGGGCCGCGGGCGTCTCGTCCTGTCCCAGGCCCAAACCCCCAGGGGTACTGCCCTCCGGACCTGCTTGAGCCGACTTCCACCGAGGGAGGGGGAGCTTCAGGACGCCCGCTGTGTTCTCCGAACTCCCGTTGAGATCCGATTTTGGCCCCCTGCGAGTGAGATAGGACGGGCTCACCACTTCTGGTCGGGCCGGCAGGGCCTCGCTGCAACACAGAATGAAACCATCAGTCTCAAGGCCTAGTGTCAGCTGTAAATTCACTGATGCATCAGCCCTCTGCCTCCCTCCTCCTTTGAAAGACCAGTGGCCTGCCCCGCTTGCAAAAGCCCTGGGGTTCCGGAAAGCCGACCGCGCTTGACAGGACACCTGCAAAGAAGAACAGAGGCGAATCCGAGGGGGAGACCATGCGACCACGCGTGGCACTGGCCAATCCCACAGCAGTTGGTGATAACGTGTGTCACCGGAGGCATACGGGGCGACGGCGAAGCAAAGGGTCGGGTCCAGGCATGTGCCGGTGGAAGGGGGAAACGGGTTACCTTTCCATCAATGCCAGGGAAAATCAAAGAACAGCTGGGACCCGGGGCGTGGAGGGGCCGCCTGTGCCTGACCCAAGCCACGTTTTCAAATGCCTACCAGAGGAGCAAATGGGTTTCTGCAAAATTCGCGACAGCCCCAATCCTCCACCGACCTGGTAGCCCTGACGCAACTTCGGCTGGCACAAACCCACAGAGAGTGGGAAAGAAACACACAGAGACTGAGAGACAGAGAGAGAAGAGAGAATGGGAGACACACAAATAGACACACACACACACACACACACACACACACACACACACAGTGTCGTACAGCAGAGGCATTGAAACACACACCCCCAGGCAACCCCTGAGGCGGCAGGGTTCTGCTCTGGAGGGGAACCACCCTCGGGTGAGAGAGAAGCCCAGGGGCACGCAGGCCGACCCGTCCTCGAGATCACGGACGGCGGCACGACTTTTGGGGAGACTCACCCCAACCAACACCGTCCGTGCAGGCCTCAGGCTGGGATCCCGTGCTGCTTCCCCCGACTCTGCCTGGGGTTTCATCATCGTGGTCGGCCCTTTGCGACTCCTGGCATCCGCAAACGTTCCCTTCGACCCCGAGGAGAGATGAGGCCGGAGCCTCAGAGCCTCCACACCCAAGCACTGCCACGGAGGGCTCCTGCTCTGCCAAGCCTCGGGGACTGGTTCCTAAGACAACCGTGGGAACCACTGTGACGGGAGAAACCGCCGGCTCCTCGCGCATGCGCATTGGCGGAGCCGACTCGCGCTCCACTCCTGACAGGTAGGCTGCGTCCCCTTTAAATGTTGCCGCCGCCGCGCGGCGGCCGCGATGCTCCTGCTGCCGCCGCGATGATCCTGCTGCCGCCACGGCGGCGGCTGGATCCTGGGTCGTGTTTGGGGCGGTGTGGGAGAGGGGGCCGCGGGCGTCTCGTCCTGTCCCAGGCCGAAACCCCCAGGGGTACTGCCCTCCGGACCTGCTTGAGCCGACTTCCACCGAGGGAGGGGGAGCTTCAGGACGCCCGCTGTGTTCCCCGAACTCCCGTTGAGATCCGATTTTGGCCCCCTGCGAGTGAGATAGGACGGGCTCACCACTTCTGGTCGGGCCGGCAGGGCCTCGCTGCAACACAGAATGAAACCATCAGTCTCAAGGCCTAGTGTCAGCTGTAAATTCACTGATGCATCAGCCCTCTGCCTCCCTCCTCCTTTGAAAGACCAGTGGCCTGCCCCGCTTGCAAAAGCCCTGGGGTTCCGGAAAGCCGACCGCGCTTGACAGGACACCTGCAAAGAAGAACAGAGGCGAATCCGAGGGGGAGACCATGCGACCACGCGTGGCACTGGCCAATCCCACAGCAGTTGGTGATAACGTGTGTCACCGGAGGCATACGGGGCGACGGCGAAGCAAAGGGTCGGGTCCAGGCATGTGCCGGTGGAAGGGGGAAACGGGTTACCTTTCCATCAATGCCAGGGAAAATCAAAGAACAGCTGGGACCCGGGGCGTGGAGGGGCCGCCTGTGCCTGACCCAAGCCACGTTTTCAAATGCCTACCAGAGGAGCAAATGGGTTTCTGCAAAATTCGCGACAGCCCCAATCCTCCACCGACCTGGTAGCCCTGACGCAACTTCGGCTGGCACAAACCCACAGAGAGTGGGAAAGAAACACACAGAGACTGAGAGACAGAGAGAGAAGAGAGAATGGGAGACACACACATAGACACACACACACACACATACACACACACAGTGTCGTACAGCAGAGGCATTGAAACACACACCCCCAGGCAACCCCTGAGGCGGCAGGGTTCTGCTCTGGAGGGGAACCACCCTCGGGTGAGAGAGAAGCCCAGGGGCACGCAGGCCGACCCGTCCTCGAGATCACGGACGGCGGCACGACTTTTGGGGAGACTCACCCCAACCAACACCGTCCGTGCAGGCCTCAGGCTGGGATCCCGTGCTGCTTCCCCCGACTCTGCCTGGGGTTTCATCATCGTGGTCGGCCCTTTGCGACTCCTGGCATCCGCAAACGTTCCCTTCGACCCCGAGGAGAGATGAGGCCGGAGCCTCAGAGCCTCCACACCCAAGCACTGCCACGGAGGGCTCCTGCTCTGCCAAGCCTCGGAGACTGGTTCCTAAGACAACCGTGGGAACCACTGTGACGGGAGAAACCGCCGGCGCCTCGCGCATGCGCATTGGCGGAGCCGAATCGCGCTCCACTCCTGACAGGTAGGCTGCGTCCCCTTTAAATGTTGCCGCCGCCGCGCGGCGGCCGCGATGCTCCTGCTGCCGCCGCGATGCTCCTGCTGCCGCCGCGGCGGCGGCTGGATCCTGGGTCGTGTTTGGGGCGGTGTGGGAGAGGGGGCCGCGAGCGTCTCGTCCTGTCCCAGGCCCAAACCCCCAGGGGTACTGCCCTCCGGACCTGCTTGAGCCGACTTCCACCGAGGGAGGGGGAGCTTCAGGACGCCCGCTGTGTTCTCCGAACTCCCGTTGAGATCCGATTTTGGCCCCCTGCGAGTGAGATAGGACGGGCTCACCACTTCTGGTCGGGCCGGCAGGGCCTCGCTGCAACACAGAATGAAACCATCAGTCTCAAGGCCTAGTGTCAGCTGTAAATTCACTGATGCATCAGCCCTCTGCCTCCCTCCTCCTTTGAAAGACCAGTGGCCTGCCCCGCTTGCAAAAGCCCTGGGGTTCCGGAAAGCCGACCGCGCTTGACAGGACACCTGCAAAGAAGAACAGAGGCGAATCCGAGGGGGAGACCATGCGACCACGCGTGGCACTGGCCAATCCCACAGCAGTTGGTGATAACGTGTGTCACCGGATGCATACGGGGCGACGGCGAAGCAAAGGGTCGGGTCCAGGCATGTGCCGGTGGAAGGGGGAAACGGGTTACCTTTCCATCAATGCCAGGGAAAATCAAAGAACAGCTGGGACCCGGGGCGTGGAGGGGCCGCCTGTGCCTGACCCAAGCCACGTTTTCAAATGCCTACCAGAGGAGCAAATGGGTTTCTGCGAAATTCGCGACAGCCCCAATCCTCCACCGACCTGGTAGCCCTGACGCAACTTCGGCTGGCACAAACCCACAGAGAGTGGGAAAGAAACACACAGAGACTGAGAGACAGAGAGAGAAGAGAGAATGGGAGACACACACATAGACACACACACTCACACACACACACACACACACAGTGTCGTACAGCAGAGGCATTGAAACACACACCCCCAGGCAACCCCTGAGGCGGCAGGGTTCTGCTCTGGAGGGGAACCACCCTCGGGTGAGAGAGAAGCCCAGGGGCACGCAGGCCGACCCGTCCTCGAGATCACGGACGGCGGCACGACTTTTGGGGAGACTCACCCCCACCAACACCGTCCGTGCAGGCCTCAGGCTGGGATCCCGTGCTGCTTCCCCCGACTCTGCCTGGGGTTTCATCATCGTGCTCGGCCCTTTGCGACTCCTGGCATCCGCAAACGTTCCCTTCGACCCCGAGGAGAGATGAGGCCGGAGCCTCAGAGCCTCCACACCCAAGCACTGCCACGGAGGGCTCCTGCTCTGCCAAGCCTCGGGGACTGGTTCCTAAGACAACCGTGGGAACCACTGTGACGGGAGAAACCGCCGGCGCCTCGCGCATGCGCATTGGCGGAGCCGACTCGCGCTCCACTCCTGACAGGTAGGCTGCGTCCCCTTTAAATGTTGCCGCCGCCGCGCGGCGGCCGCGATGCTCCTGCTGCCGCCGCGATGCTCCTGCTGCCGCCACGGCGGCGGCTGGATCCTGGGTCGTGTTTGGGGCGGTGTGGGAGAGGGGGCCGCGGGCGTCTCGTCCTGTCCCAGGCCCAAACCCCCAGGGGTACTGCCCTCCGGACCTGCTTGAGCCGACTTCCACCGAGGGAGGGGGAGCTTCAGGACGCCCGCTGTGTTCTCCGAACTCCCGTTGAGATCCGATTTTGGCCCCCTGCGAGTGAGATAGGACGGGCTCACCACTTCTGGTCGGGCCGGCAGGGCCTCGCTGCAACACAGAATGAAACCATCAGTCTCAAGGCCTAGTGTCAGCTGTAAATTCACTGATGCATCAGCCCTCTGCCTCCCTCCTCCTTTGAAAGACCAGTGGCCTGCCCCGCTTGCAAAAGCCCTGGGGTTCCGGAAAGCCGACCGCGCTTGACAGGACACCTGCAAAGAAGAACAGAGGCGAATCCGAGGGGGAGACCATGCGACCACGCGTGGCACTGGCCAATCCCACAGCAGTTGGTGATAACGTGTGTCACCGGAGGCATACGGGGCGACGGCGAAGCAAAGGGTCGGGTCCAGGCATGTGCCGGTGGAAGGGGGAAACGGGTTACCTTTCCATCAATGCCAGGGAAAATCAAAGAACAGCTGGGACCCGGGGCGTGGAGGGGCCGCCTGTGCCTGACCCAAGCCACGTTTTCAAATGCCTACCAGAGGAGCAAATGGGTTTCTGCAAAATTCGCGACAGCCCCAATCCTCCACCGACCTGGTAGCCCTGACGCAACTTCGGCTGGCACAAACCCACAGAGAGTGGGAAAGAAACACACAGAGACTGAGAGACAGAGAGAGAAGAGAGAATGGGAGACACACACATAGACACACACACACACGCACACACACAGTGTCGTACAGCAGAGGCATTGAAATACACACCCCCAGGCAACCCCTGAGGCGGCAGGGTTCTGCTCTGGAGGGGAACCACCCTCGGGTGAGAGAGAAGCCCAGGGGCACGCAGGCCGACCCGTCCTCGAGATCACGGACGGCGGCACGACTTTTGGGGAGACTCACCCCCACCAACACCGTCCGTGCAGGCCTCAGGCTGGGATCCCGAGCTGCTTCCCCCGACTCTGCCTGGGGTTTCATCATGGTGCTCGGCCCTTTGCGACTCCTGGCATCCGCAAACGTTCCCTTCGACCCCGAGGAGAGATGAGGCCGGAGCCTCAGAGCCTCCACACCCAAGCACTGCCACGGAGGGCTCCTGCTCTGCCAAGCCTCGGGGACTGGTTCCTAAGACAACCGTGGGAACCACTGTGACGGGAGAAACCGGCGGCGCCTCGCGCATGCGCATTGGCGGAGCCGACTTGCGCTCCACTCCTGACAGGTAGGCTGCGTCCCCTTTAAATGTTGCCGCCGCCGCGCGGCGGCCGCGATGCTCCTGCTGCCGCCGCGGCGGCGGCTGGATCCTGGGTCGTGTTTGGGGCGGTGTGGGAGAGGGGGCCGCGAGCGTCTCGTCCTGTCCCAGGCCCAAATCCCCAGGGGTACTGCCCTCCGGACCTGCTTGAGCCGACTTCCACCGAGGGAGGGGGAGCTTCAGGACGCCCGCTGTGTTCTCCGAACTCCCGTTGAGATCCGATTTTGGCCCCCTGCGAGTGAGATAGGACGGGCTCACCACTTCTGGTCGGGCCGGCAGGGCCTCGCTGCAACACAGAATGAAACCATCAGTCTCAAGGCCTAGTGTCAGCTGTAAATTCACTGATGCATCAGCCCTCTGCCTCCCTCCTCCTTTGAAAGACCAGTGGCCTGCCCCGCTTGCAAAAGCCCTGGGGTTCCGGAAAGCCGACCGCGCTTGACAGGACACCTGCAAAGAAGAACAGAGGCGAATCCGAGGGGGAGACCATGCGACCACGCGTGGCACTGGCCAATCCCACAGCAGTTGGTGATAACGTGTGTCACCGGAGGCATACGGGGTGACGGCGAAGCAAAGGGTCGGGTCCAGGCATGTGCCGGTGGAAGGGGGAAACGGGTTCCCTTTCCATCAATGCCAGGGAAAATCAAAGAACAGCTGGGACCCGGGGCGTGGAGGGGCCGCCTGTGCCTCACCCAAGCCACGTTTTCAAATGCCTACCAGAGGAGCAAATGGGTTTCTGCAAAATTCGCGACAGCCCCAATCCTCCACCGACCTGGTAGCCCTGACGCAACTTCGGCTGGCACAAACCCACAGAGAGTGGGAAAGAAACACACAGAGACTGAGAGACAGAGAGAGAAGAGAGAATGGGAGACACACACATAGACACACACACACACACACACACACACACACACACAGTGTCGTACAGCAGAGGCATTGAAACACACACCCCCAGGCAACCCCTGAGGCGGCAGGGTTCTGCTCTGGAGGGGAACCACCCTCGGGTGAGAGAGAAGCCCAGGGGCACGCAGGCCGACCCGTCCTCGAGATCACGGACGGCGGCACGACTTTTGGGGAGACTCACCCCCACCAACACCGTCCGTGCAGGCCTCAGGCTGGGATCCCGTGCTGCTTCCCCCGACTCTGCCTGGGGTTTCATCATCGTGCTCGGCCCTTTGCGACTCCTGGCATCCGCAAACGTTCCCTTCGACCCCGAGGAGAGATGAGGCCGGAGCCTCAGAGCCTCCACACCCAAGCACTGCCACGGAGGGCTCCTGCTCTGCCAAGCCTCGGGGACTGGTTCCTAAGACAACCGTGGGAACCACTGTGACGGGAGAAACCGCCGGCGCCTCGCGCATGCACATTGGCGGAGCCGACTTGCGCTCCACTCCTGACAGGTAGGCTGCGTCCCCTTTAAATGTTGCCGCCGCCGCGCGGCGGCCGCGATGCTCCTGCTGCCGCCGCGATGCTCCTGCTGCCGCCACGGCGGCGGCTGGATCCTGGGTCGTGTTTGGGGCGGTGTGGGAGAGGGGGCCGCGGGCGTCTCGTCCTGTCCCAGGACCAAACCCCCAGGTGTACTGCCCTCCGGACCTGCTTGAGCCGACTTCCACCGAGGGAGGGGGAGCTTCAGGACGCCCGCTGTGTTCTCCGAACTCCCGTTGAGATCCGATTTTGGCCCCCTGCGAGTGAGATAGGACGGGCTCACCACTTCTGGTCGGGCCGGCAGGGCCTCGCTGCAACACAGAATGAAACCATCAGTCTCAAGGCCTAGTGTCAGCTGTAAATTCACTGATGCATCAGCCCTCTGCCTCCCTCCTCCTTTGAAAGACCAGTGGCCTGCCCCGCTTGCAAAAGCCCTGGGGTTCCGGAAAGCGGACCGCGCTTGACAGGACACCTGCAAAGAAGAACAGAGGCGAATCCGAGGGGGAGACCATGCGACCACGCGTGGCACTGGCCAATCCCACAGCAGTTGGTGATAACGTGTGTCACCGGAGGCATACGGGGCGACGGCGAAGCAAAGGGTCGGGTCCAGGCATGTGCCGGTGGAAAGGGGAAACGGGTTACCTTTCCATCAATGCCAGGGAAAATCAAAGAACAGCTGGGACCCGGGGCGTGGAGGGGCCGCCTGTGCCTCACCCAAGCCACGTTTTCAAATGCCTACCAGAGGAGCAAATGGGTTTCTGCAAAATTCGCGACAGCCCCAATCCTCCACCGACCTGGTAGCCCTGACGCAACTTCGGCTGGCACAAACCCACAGAGAGTGGGAAAGAAACACACAGAGACTGAGAGACAGAGAGAGAAGAGAGAATGGGAGACACACACATAGACACACACACACACACACACACACACACACACACACACACAGTGTCGTACAGCAGAGGCATTGAAACACACACCCCCAGGCAACCCCTGAGGCGGCAGGGTTCTGCTCTGGAGGGGAACCACCCTCGGGTGAGAGAGAAGCCCAGGGGCACGCAGGCCGACCCGTCCTCGAGATCACGGACGGCGGCACGACTTTTGGGGAGACTCACCCCCACCAAGACCGTCCGTGCAGGCCTCAGGCTGGGATCCCGTGCTGCTTCCCCCGACTCTGCCTGGGGTTTCATCATCGTGGTCGGCCCTTTGCGACTCCTGGCATCCGCAAACGTTCCCTTCGACCCCGAGGAGAGATGAGGCCGGAGCCTCAGAGCCTCCACACCCAAGCACTGCCACGGAGGGCTCCTGCTCTGCCAAGCCTCGGGGACTGGTTCCTAAGACAACCGTGGGAACCACTGACGGGAGAAACCGCCGGCGCCTCGCGCATGCGCATTGGCGGAGCCGACTCGCGCTCCACTCCTGACAGGTAGGCTGCGTCCCCTTTAAATGTTGCCGCCGCCGCGCGGCGGCCGCGATGCTCCTGCTGCCGCCGCGCGGCGGCCGCGATGCTCCTGCTGCCGCCACGGCGGCGGCTGGATCCTGGGTCGTGTTTGGGGCGGTGTGGGAGAGGGGGCCGCGGGCGTCTCGTCCTGTCCCAGGCCCAAACCCCCAGGGGTACTGCCCTCCGGACCTGCTTGAGCCGACTTCCACCGAGGGAGGGGGAGCTTCAGGACGCCCGCTGTGTTCTCCGAACTCCCGTTGAGATCCGATTTTGGCCCCCTGCGAGTGAGATAGGACGGGCTCACCACTTCTGGTCGGGCCGGCAGGGCCTCGCTGCAACACAGAATGAAACCATCAGTCTCAAGGCCTAGTGTCAGCTGTAAATTCACTGATGCATCAGCCCTCTGCCTCCCTCCTCCTTTGAAAGACCAGTGGCCTGCCCCGCTTGCAAAAGCCCTGGGGTTCCGGAAAGCCGACCGCGCTTGACAGGACACCTGCAAAGAAGAACAGAGGCGAATCCGAGGGGGAGACCATGCGACCACGCGTGGCACTGGCCAATCCCACAGCAGTTGGTGATAACGTGTGTCACCGGATGCATACGGGGCGACGGCGAAGCAAAGGGTCGGGTCCAGGCATGTGCCGGTGGAAGGGGGAAACGGGTTACCTTTCCATCAATGCCAGGGAAAATCAAAGAACAGCTGGGACCCGGGGCGTGGAGGGGCCGCCTGTGCCTGACCCAAGCCACGTTTTCAAATGCCTACCAGAGGAGCAAATGGGTTTCTGCAAAATTCGCGACAGCCCCAATCCTCCACCGACCTGGTAGCCCTGACGCAACTTCGGCTGGCACAAACCCACAGAGAGTGGGAAAGAAACACAAAGAGACTGAGAGACAGAGAGAGAAGAGAGAATGGGAGACACACACATAGACACACACACACACGCACACACACAGTGTCGTACAGCAGAAGCATTGAAACACCCCCAGGCAACCCCTGAGGCGGCAGGGTTCTGCTCTGGAGGGGAATCACCCTCGGGTGAGAGAGAAGCCCAGGGGCACGCAGGCCGACCCGTCCTCGAGATCACGGACGGCGGCACGACTTTTGGGGAGACTCACCCCAACCAACACCGTCCGTGCAGGCCTCAGGCTGGGATCCCGTGCTGCTTCCCCCGACTCTGCCTGGGGTTTCATCATCGTGGTCGGCCCTTTGCGACTCCTGGCATCCGCAAACGTTCCCTTCGACCCCGAGGAGAGATGAGGCCGGAGCCTCAGAGCCTCCACATCCAAGCACTGCCACGGAGGGCTCCTGCTCTGCCAAGCCTCGGGGACTGGTTCCTAAGACAACCGTGGGAACCACTGTGACGGGAGAAACCGCCGGCGCCTCGCGCATGCTCATTGGCGGAGCCGACTCGCGCTCCACTCCTGACAGGTAGGCTGCGTCCCCTTTAAATGTTGCCGCCGCCGCGCGGCGGCCGCGATGCTCCTGCTGCCGCCGTGATGCTCCTGCTGCCGCCACGGCGGCGGCTGGATCCTGGGTCGTGTTTGGGGCGGTGTGGGAGAGGGGGCCGCGGGCGTCTCGTCCTGTCCCAGGCCCAAACCCCCAGGGGTACTGCCCTCCGGACCTGCTTGAGCCGACTTCCACCGAGGGAGGGGGAGCTTCAGGACGCCCGCTGTGTTCTCCGAACTCCCGTTGAGATCCGATTTTGGCCCCCTGCGAGTGAGATAGGACGGGCTCACCACTTCTGGTCGGGCCGGCAGGGCCTCGCTGCAACACAGAATGAAACCATCAGTCTCAAGGCCTAGTGTCAGCTGTAAATTCACTGATGCATCAGCCCTCTGCCTCCCTCCTCCTTTGAAAGACCAGTGGCCTGCCCCGCTTGCAAAAGCCCTGGGGTTCCGGAAAGCCGACCGCGCTTGACAGGACACCTGCAAAGAAGAACAGAGGCGAATCCGAGGGGGAGACCATGCGACCACGCGTGGCACTGGCCAATCCCACAGCAGTTGGTGATAACGTGTGTCACCGGAGGCATACGGGGCGACGGCGAAGCAAAGGGTCGGGTCCAGGCATGTGCCGGTGGAAGGGGGAAACGGGTTACCTTTCCATCAATGCCAGGGAAAATCAAAGAACAGCTGGGACCCGGGGCGTGGAGGGGCCGCCTGTGCCTGACCCAAGCCACGTTTTCAAATGCCTACCAGAGGAGCAAATGGGTTTCTGCAAAATTCGCGACAGCCCCAATCCTCCACCGACCTGGTAGCCCTGACGCAACTTCGGCTGGCACAAACCCACAGAGAGTGGGAAAGAAACACACAGAGACTGAGAGACAGAGAGAGAAGAGAGAATGGGAGACACACACATAGACACACACACACACGCACACACACAGTGTCGTACAGCAGAGGCATTGAAACACACACCCCCAGGCAACCCCTGAGGCGGCAGGGTTCTGCTCTGGAGGGGAACCACCCTCGGGTGAGAGAGAAGCCCAGGGGCACGCAGGCCGACCCGTCCTCGAGATCACGGACGGCGGCACGACTTTTGGGGAGACTCACCCCAACCAACACCGTCCGTGCAGGCCTCAGGCTGGGATCCCGTGCTGCTTCCCCCGACTCTGCCTGGGGTTTCATCATCGTGGTCGGCCCTTTGCGACTCCTGGCATCCGCAAACGTTCCCTTCGACCCCGAGGAGAGATGAGGCCGGAGCCTCAGAGCCTCCACACCCAAGCACTGCCACGGAGGGCTCCTGCTCTGCCAAGCCTCGGGGACTGGTTCCTAAGACAACCGTGGGAACCACTGTGACGGGAGAAACCGCCGGCGCCTCGCGCATGCGCATTGGCGGAGCCGACTCGCGCTCCACTCCTGACAGGTAGGCTGCGTCCCCTTTAAATGTTGCCGCCGCCGCGCGGCGGCCGCGATGCTCCTGCTGCCGCCGCGATGCTCCTGCTGCCGCCGCGATGCTCCTGCTGCCGCCGCGGCGGCGGCTGGATCCTGGGTCGTGTTTGGGGCGGTGTGGGAGAGGGGGCCGCGGGCGTCTCGTCCTGTCCCAGGCCCAAACCCCCAGGGGTACTGCCCTCCGGACCTGCTTGAGCCGACTTCCACCGAGGGAGGGGGAGCTTCAGGACGCCCGCTGTGTTCTCCGAACTCCCGTTGAGATCCGATTTTGGCCCCCTGCGAGTGAGATAGGACGGGCTCACCACTTCTGGTCGGGCCGGCAGGGCCTCGCTGCAACACAGAATGAAACCATCAGTCTCAAGGCCTAGTGTCAGCTGTAAATTCACTGATGCATCAGCCCTCTGCCTCCCTCCTCCTTTGAAAGACCAGTGGCCTGCCCCGCTTGCAAAAGCCCTGGGGTTCCGGAAAGCCGACCGCGCTTGACAGGACACCTGCAAAGAAGAACAGAGGCGAATCCGAGGGGGAGACCATGCGACTACGCGTGGCACTGGCCAATCCCACAGCAGGTGGTGATAACGTGTGTCACCGGAGGCATACGGGGTGACGGCGAAGCAAAGGGTCGGGTCCAGGCATGTGCCGGTGGAAGGGGGAAACGGGTTACCTTTCCATCAATGCCAGGGAAAATCAAAGAACAGCTGGGACCCGGGGCGTGGAGGGGCCGCCTGTGCCTCACCCAAGCCACGTTTTCAAATGCCTACCAGAGGAGCAAATGGGTTTCTGCAAAATTCGCGACAGCCCCAATCCTCCACCGACCTGGTAGCCCTGACGCAACTTCGGCTGGCACAAACCCACAGAGAGTGGGAAAGAAACACACAGAGACTGAGAGACAGAGAGAGAAGAGAGAATGGGAGACACACACATAGACACACACACACACGCACACACACAGTGTCGTACAGCAGAGGCATTGAAACACACACCCCCAGGCAACCCCTGAGGCGGCAGGGTTCTGCTCTGGAGGGGAACCACCCTCGGGTGAGAGAGAAGCCCAGGGGCACGCAGGCCGACCCGTCCTCGAGATCACGGACGGCGGCACGACTTTTGGGGAGACTCACCCCCACCAACACCGTCCGTGCAGGCCTCAGGCTGGGATCCCGAGCTGCTTCCCCCGACTCTGCCTGGGGTTTCATCATCGTGCTCGGCCCTTTGCGACTCCTGGCATCCGCAAACGTTCCCTTCGACCCCGAGGAGAGAGGAGGCCGGAGCCTCAGAGCCTCCACACCCAAGCACTGCCACGGAGGGCTCCTGCTCTGCCAAGCCTCGGGGACTGGTTCCTAAGACAACCGTGGGAACCACTGTGACAGGAGAAACCGCCGGCGCCTCGCGCATGCGCATTGGCGGAGCCGACTCGCGCTCCACTCCTGACAGGTAGGCTGCGTCCCCTTTAAATGTTGCCGCCGCCGCGCGGCGGCCGCGATGCTCCTGCTGCCGCCGCGATGCTCCTGCTGCCGCCGCGATGCTCCTGCTGCCGCCGCGGCGGCGGCTGGATCCTGGGTCGTGTTTGGGGCGGTGTGGGAGAGGGGGCCGCGGGCGTCTCGTCCTGTCCCAGGCCCAAACCCCCAGGGGTACTGCCCTCCGGACCTGCTTGAGCCGACTTCCACCGAGGGAGGGGGAGCTTCAGGACGCCCGCTGTGTTCTCCGAACTCCCGTTGAGATCCGATTTTGGCCCCCTGCGAGTGAGATAGGACGGGCTCACCACTTCTGGTCGGGCCGGCAGGGCCTCGCTGCAACACAGAATGAAACCATCAGTCTCAAGGCCTACTGTCAGCTGTAAATTCACTGATGCTTCAGCCCTCTGCCTCCCTCCTCCTTTGAAAGACCAGTGGCCTGCCCCGCTTGCAAAAGCCCTGGGGTTCCGGAAAGCCGACCGCGCTTGACAGGACACCTGCAAAGAAGAACAGAGGCGAATCCGAGGGGGAGACCATGCGACTACGCGTGGCACTGGCCAATCCCACAGCAGGTGGTGATAACGTGTGTCACCGGAGGCATACGGGGTGACGGCGAAGCAAAGGGTCGGGTCCAGGCATGTGCCGGTGGAAGGGGGAAACGGGTTACCTTTCCATCAATGCCAGGGAAAATCAAAGAACAGCTGGGACCCGGGGCGTGGAGGGGCCGCATGTGCCTGACCCAAGCCACGTTTTCAAATGCCTACCAGAGGAGCAAATGGGTTTCTGCAAAATTCGCGACAGCCCCAATCCTCCACCGACCTGGTAGCCCTGACGCAACTTCGGCTGGCACAAACCCACAGAGAGTGGGAAAGAAACACACAGAGACTGAGAGACAGAGAGAGAAGAGAGAATGGGAGACACACACATAGACACACACACACACGCACACACACAGTGTCGTACAGCAGAGGCATTGAAACACACACCCCCAGGCAACCCCTGAGGCGGCAGGGTTCTGCTCTGGAGGGGAACCACCCTCGGGTGAGAGAGAAGCCCAGGGGCACGCAGGCCGACCCGTCCTCGAGATCACGGACGGCGGCACGACTTTTGGGGAGACTCACCCCCACCAACACCGTCCGTGCAGGCCTCAGGCTGGGATCCCGAGCTGCTTCCCCCGACTCTGCCTGGGGTTTCATCATCGTGGTCGGCCCTTTGCGACTCCTGGCATCCGCAAACGTTCCCTTCGACCCCGAGGAGAGATGAGGCCGGAGCCTCAGAGCCTCCACACCCAAGCACTGCCACGGAGGGCTCCTGCTCTGCCAAGCCTCGGGGACTGGTTCCTAAGACAACCGTGGGAACCACTGTGACGGGAGAAACCGGCGGCGCCTCGCGCATGCGCATTGGCGGAGCCGACTCGCGCTCCACTCCTGACAGGTAGGCTGCGTCCCCTTTAAATGTTGCCGCCACCGCGCGGCGGCCGCGATGCTCCTGCTGCCGCCGCGGCGGCGGCTGGGTCCTGGGTCGTGTTTGGGGCGGTGTGGGAGAGGGGGCGGCGGGCGTCTCGTCCTGTCCCAGGCCCAAACCCCCAGGGGTACTGCCCTCCGGACCTGCTTGAGCCGACTTCCACCGAGGGAGGGGGAGCTTCAGGACGCCCGCTGTGTTCTCCGAACTCCCGTTGAGATCCGATTTTGGCCCCCTGCGAGTGAGATAGGACGGGCTCACCACTTCTGGTCGGGCCGGCAGGGCCTCGCTGCAACACAGAATGAAACCATCAGTCTCAAGGCCTAGTGTCAGCTGTAAATTCACTGATGCATCAGCCCTCTGCCTCCCTCCTCCTTTGAAAGACCAGTGGCCTGCCCCGCTTGCAAAAGCCCTGGGGTTCCGGAAAGCCGACCGCGCTTGACAGGACACCTGCAAAGAAGAACAGAGGCGAATCCGAGGGGGAGACCATGCGACCACGCGTGGCACTGGCCAATCCCACAGCAGTTGGTGATAACGTGTGTCACCGGAGGCATACGGGGCGACGGCGAAGCAAAGGGTCGGGTCCAGGCATGTGCCGGTGGAAGGGGGAAACGGGTTACCTTTCCATCAATGCCAGGGAAAATCAAAGAACAGCTGGGACCCGGGGCGTGGAGGGGCCGCCTGTGCCTGACCCAAGCCACGTTTTCAAATGCCTACCAGAGGAGCAAATGGGTTTCTGCAAAATTCGCGACAGCCCCAATCCTCCACCGACCTGGTAGCCCTGACGCAACTTCGGCTGGCACAAACCCACAGAGAGTGGGAAAGAAACACACAGAGACTGAGAGACAGAGAGAGAAGAGAGAATGGGAGACACACACATAGACACACACACACACGCACACACACAGTGTCGTACAGCAGAGGCATTGAAACACACACCCCCAGGCAACCCCTGAGGCGGCAGGGTTCTGCTCTGGAGGGGAACCACCCTCGGGTGAGAGAGAAGCCCAGGGGCACGCAGGCCGACCCGTCCTCGAGATCACGGACGGCGGCACGACTTTTGGGGAGACTCACCCCAACCAACACCGTCCGTGCAGGCCTCAGGCTGGGATCCCGAGCTGCTTCCCCCGACTCTGCCTGGGGTTTCATCATCGTGCTCGGCCCTTTGCGACTCCTGGCATCCGCAAACGTTCCCTTCGACCCCAAGGAGAGATGAGGCCGGAGCCTCAGAGCCTCCACACCCAAGCACTGCCACGGAGGGCTCCTGCTCTGCCAAGCCTCGGGGACTGGTTCCTAAGACAACCGTGGGAACCACTGTGACGGGAGAAACCGGCGGCGCCTCGCGCATGCGCATTGGCGGAGCCGACTCGCGCTCCACTCCTGACAGGTAGGCTGCGTCCCCTTTAAATGTTGCCGCCGCCGCGCGGCGGCCGCGATGCTCCTGCTGCCGCCGCGGCGGCGGCTGGGTCCTGGGTCGTGTTTGGGGCGGTGTGGGAGAGGGGGCGGCGGGCGTCTCGTCCTGTCCCAGGCCCAAACCCCCAGGGGTACTGCCCTCCGGACCTGCTTGAGCCGACTTCCACCGAGGGAGGGGGAGCTTCAGGACGCCCGCTGTGTTCTCCGAACTCCCGTTGAGATCCGATTTTGGCCCCCTGCGAGTGAGATAGGACGGGCTCACCACTTCTGGTCGGGCCGGCAGGGCCTCGCTGCAACACAGAATGAAACCATCAGTCTCAAGGCCTAGTGTCAGCTGTAAATTCACTGATGCATCAGCCCTCTGCCTCCCTCCTCCTTTGAAAGACCAGTGGCCTGCCCCGCTTGCAAAAGCCCTGGGGTTCCGGAAAGCCGACCGCGCTTGACAGGACACCTGCAAAGAAGAACAGAGGCGAATCCGAGGGGGAGACCATGCGACCACGCGTGGCACTGGCCAATCCCACAGCAGTTGGTGATAACGTGTGTCACCGGAGGCATACGGGGCGACGGCGAAGCAAAGGGTCGGGTCCAGGCATGTGCCGGTGGAAGGGGGAAACGGGTTACCTTTCCATCAATGCCAGGGAAAATCAAAGAACAGCTGGGACCCGGGGCGTGGAGGGGCCGCCTGTGCCTGACCCAAGCCACGTTTTCAAATGCCTACCAGAGGAGCAAATGGGTTTCTGCAAAATTCGCGACAGCCCCAAAGCTCCACCGACCTGGTAGCCCTGACGCAACTTCGGCTGGCACAAACCCACAGAGAGTGGGAAAGAAACACACAGAGACTGAGAGACAGAGAGAGAAGAGAGAATGGGAGACACACACATAGACACACACACACACACACACACACAGTGTCGTACAGCAGAGGCATTGAAACACACACCCCCAGGCAACCCCTGAGGCGGCAGGGTTCTGCTCTGGAGGGGAACCACCCTCGGGTGAGAGAGAAGCCCAGGGGCACGCAGGCCGACCCGTCCTCGAGATCACGGACGGCGGCACGATTTTTGGGGAGACTCACCCCAACCAACACCGTCCGTGCAGGCCTCAGGCTGGGATCCCGTGCTGCTTCCCCCGACTCTGCCTGGGGTTTCATCATCGTGCTCGGCCCTTTGCGACTCCTGGCATCCGCAAACGTTCCCTTCGACCCCGAGGAGAGAGGAGGCCGGAGCCTCAGAGCCTCCACACCCAAGCACTGCCACGGAGGGCTCCTGCTCTGCCAAGCCTCGGGGACTGGTTCCTAAGACAACCGTGGGAACCACTGTGACGGGAGAAACCGGCGGCGCCTCGCGCATGCGCATTGGCGGAGCCGACTCGCGCTCCACTCCTGACAGGTAGGCTGCGTCCCCTTTAAATGTTGCCGCCGCCGCGCGGCGGCCACGATGCTCCTGCTGCCGCCGCGGCGGCGGCTGGATCCTGGGTCGTGTTTGGGGCGGTGTGGGAGAGGGGGCCGCGGGCGTCTCGTCCTGTCCCAGGCCCAAACCCCCAGGGGTACTGCCCTCCGGACCTGCTTGAGCCGACTTCCACCGAGGGAGGGGGAGCTTCAGGACGCCCGCTGTGCTCTCCGAACTCCCGTTGAGATCCGATTTTGGCCCCCTGCGAGTGAGATAGGACGGGCTCACCACTTCTGGTCGGGCCGGCAGGGCCTCGCTGCAACACAGAATGAAACCATCAGTCTCAAGGCCTAGTGTCAGCTGTAAATTCACTGATGCATCAGCCCTCTGCCTCCCTCCTCCTTTGAAAGACCAGTGGCCTGCCCCGCTTGCAAAAGCCCTGGGGTTCCGGAAAGCCGACCGCGCTTGACAGGACACCTGCAAAGAAGAACAGAGGCGAATCCGAGGGGGAGACCATGCGACCACGCGTGGCACTGGCCAATCCCACAGCAGTTGGTGATAACGTGTGTCACCGGAGGCATACTGGGCGACGGCGAAGCAAAGGGTCGGGTCCAGGCATGTGCCGGTGGAAGGGGGAAACGGGTTACCTTTCCATCAATGCCAGGGAAAATCAAAGAACAGCTGGGACCCGGGGCGTGGAGGGGCCGCCTGTGCCTGACCCAAGCCACGTTTTCAAATGCCTACCAGAGGAGCAAATGGGTTTCTGCAAAATTCGCGACAGCCCCAATCCTCCACCGACCTGGTAGCCCTGACGCAACTTCGGCTGGCACAAACCCACAGAGAGTGGGAAAGAAACACACAGAGACTGAGAGACAGAGAGAGAAGAGAGAATGGGAGACACACACATAGACACACACACACACACACACACACAGTGTCGTACAGCAGAGGCATTGAAACACACACCCCCAGGCAACCCCTGAGGCGGCAGGGTTCTGCTCTGGAGGGGAACCACCCTCGGGTGAGAGAGAAGCCCAGGGGCACGCAGGCCGACCCGTCCTCGAGATCACGGACGGCGGCACGATTTTTGGGGAGACTCACCCCAACCAACACCGTCCGTGCAGGCCTCAGGCTGGGATCCCGTGCTGCTTCCCCCGACTCTGCCTGGGGTTTCATCATCGTGCTCGGCCCTTTGCGACTCCTGGCATCCGCAAACGTTCCCTTCGACCCCGAGGAGAGAGGAGGCCGGAGCCTCAGAGCCTCCACACCCAAGCACTGCCACGGAGGGCTCCTGCTCTGCCAAGCCTCGGGGACTGGTTCCTAAGACAACCGTGGGAACCACTGTGACGGGAGAAACCGGCGGCGACTCGCGCATGCGCATTGGCGGAGCCGACTCGCGCTCCACTCCTGACAGGTAGGCTGCGTCCCCTTTAAATGTTGCCGCCACCGCGCGGCGGCCGCGATGCTCCTGCTGCCGCCGCGGCGGCGGCTGGGTCCTGGGTCGTGTTTGGGGCGGTGTGGGAGAGGGGGCCGCGGGCGTCTCGTCCTGTCCCAGGCCCAAACCCCCAGGGGTACTGCCCTCCGGACCTGCTTGAGCCGACTTCCACCGAGGGAGGGGGAGCTTCAGGACGCCCGCTGTGTTCTCCGAACTCCCGTTGAGATCCGATTTTGGCCCCCTGCGAGTGAGATAGGACGGGCTCACCACTTCTGGTCGGGCCGGAAGGGCCTCGCTGCAACACAGAATGAAACCATCAGTCTCAAGGCCTAGTGTCAGCTGTAAATTCACTGATGCATCAGCCCTCTGCCTCCCTCCTCCTTTGAAAGACCAGTGGCCTGCCCCGCTTGCAAAAGCCCTGGGGTTCCGGAAAGCCGACCGCGCTTGACAGGACACCTGCAAAGAAGAACAGAGGCGAATCCGAGGGGGAGACCATGCGACCACGCGTGGCACTGGCCAATCCCACAGCAGGTGGTGATAACGTGTGTCACCGGAGGCATACGGGGCGACGGCGAAGCAAAGGGTCGGGTCCAGGCATGTGCCGGTGGAAGGGGGAAACGGGTTACCTTTCCATCAATGCCAGGGAAAATCAAAGAACAGCTGGGACCCGGGGCGTGGAGGGGCCGCCTGTGCCTCACCCAAGCCACGTTTTCAAATGCCTACCAGAGGAGCAAATGGGTTTCTGCAAAATTCGCGACAGCCCCAATCCTCCACCGACCTGGTAGTCCTGACGCAACTTCGGCTGGCACAAACCCACAGAGAGTGGGAAAGAAACACACAGAGACTGAGAGACAGAGAGAGAAGAGAGAATGGGAGACACACACATAGACACACACACACACACACACACACAGTGTCGTACAGCAGAGGCATTGAAACACACACCCCCAGGCAACCCCTGAGGCGGCAGGGTTCTGCTCTGGAGGGGAACCACCCTCGGGTGAGAGAGAAGCCCAGGGGCACGCAGGCCGACCCGTCCTCGAGATCACGGACGGCGGCACGACTTTTGGGGAGACTCACCCCAACCAACACCGTCCGTGCAGGCCTCAGGCTGGGATCCCGTGCTGCTTCCCCCGACTCTGCCTGGGGTTTCATCATCGTGCTCGGCCCTTTGCGACTCCTGGCATCCGCAAACGTTCCCTTCGACCCCGAGGAGAGAGGAGGCCGGAGCCTCAGAGCCTCCACACCCAAGCACTGCCACGGAGGGCTCCTGCTCTGCCAAGCCTCGGGGACTGGTTCCTAAGACAACCGTGGGAACCACTGTGACGGGAGAAACCGGCGGCGCCTCGCGCATGCGCATTGGCGGAGCCGACTCGCGCTCCACTCCTGACAGGTAGGCTGCGTCCCCTTTAAATGTTGCCGCCGCCGCGCGGCGGCCGCGATGCTCCTGCTGCCGCCGCGGCGGCGGCTGGATCCTGGGTCGTGTTTGGGGCGGTGTGGGAGAGGGGGCCGCGGGCGTCTCGTCCTGTCCCAGGCCCAAACCCCCAGGGGTACTGCCCTCCGGACCTGCTTGAGCCGACTTCCACCGAGGGAGGGGGAGCTTCAGGACGCCCGCTGTGTTCTCCGAACTCCCGTTGAGATCCGATTTTGGCCCCCTGCGAGTGAGATAGGATGGGCTCACCACTTCTGGTCGGGCCGGCAGGGCCTCGCTGCAACACAGAATGAAACCATCAGTCTCAAGGCCTAGTGTCAGCTGTAAATTCACTGATGCATCAGCCCTCTGCCTCCCTCCTCCTTTGAAAGACCAGTGGCCTGCCCCGCTTGCAAAAGCCCTGGGGTTCCGGAAAGCCGACCGCGCTTGACAGGACACCTGCAAAGAAGAACAGAGGCGAATCCGAGGGGGAGACCATGCGACCACGCGTGGCACTGGCCAATCCCACAGCAGGTGGTGATAACGTGTGTCACCGGAGGCATACGGGGTGACGGCGAAGCAAAGGGTCGGGTCCAGGCATGTGCCGGTGGAAGGGGGAAACGGGTTACCTTTCCATCAATGCCAGGGAAAATCAAAGAACAGCTGGGACCCGGGGCGTGGAGGGGCCGCCTGTGCCTGACCCAAGCCACGTTTTCAAATGCCTACCAGAGGAGCAAATGGGTTTCTGCAAAATTCGCGACAGCCCCAATCCTCCACCGACCTGGTAGCCCTGACGCAACTTCGGCTGGCACAAACCCACAGAGAGTGGGAAAGAAACACACAGAGACTGAGAGACAGAGAGAGAAGAGAGAATGGGAGACACACACATAGACACACACACACACGCACACACACAGTGTCGTACAGCAGAGGCATTGAAACACACACCCCCAGGCAACCCCTGAGGCGGCAGGGTTCTGCTCTGGAGGGGAACCACCCTCGGGTGAGAGAGAAGCCCAGGGGCACGCAGGCCGACCCGTCCTCGAGATCACGGACGGCGGCACGACTTTTGGGGAGACTCACCCCCACCAACACCGTCCGTGCAGGCCTCAGGCTGGGATCCCGAGCTGCTTCCTCCGACTCTGCCTGGGGTTTCATCATCGTGCTCGGCCCTTTGCGACTCCTGGCATCCGCAAACGTTCCCTTCGACCCCGAGGAGAGAGGAGGCCGGAGCCTCAGAGCCTCCACACCCAAGCACTGCCACGGAGGGCTCCTGCTCTGCCAAGCCTCGGGGACTGGTTCCTAAGACAACCGTGGGAACCACTGTGACGGGAGAAACCGGCGGCGCCTCGCGCATGCGCATTGGCGGAGCCGACTCGCGCTCCACTCCTGACAGGTAGGCTGCGTCCCCTTTAAATGTTGCCGCCGCCGCGCGGCGGCCGCGATGCTCCTGCTGCCGCCGCGGCGGCGGCTGGATCCTGGGTCGTGTTTGGGGCGGTGTGGGAGAGGGGGCCGCGGGCGTCTCGTCCTGTCCCAGGCCCAAACCCCCAGGGGTACTGCCCTCCGGACCTGCTTGAGCCGACTTCCACCGAGGGAGGGGGAGCTTCAGGACGCCCGCTGTGTTCTCCGAACTCCCGTTGAGATCCGATTTTGGCCCCCTGCGAGTGAGATAGGACGGGCTCACCACTTCTGGTCGGGCCGGCAGGGCCTCGCTGCAACACAGAATGAAACCATCAGTCTCAAGGCCTAGTGTCAGCTGTAAATTCACTGATGCATCAGCCCTCTGCCTCCCTCCTCCTTTGAAAGACCAGTGGCCTGCCCCGCTTGCAAAAGCCCTGGGGTTCCGGAAAGCCGACCGCGCTTGACAGGACACCTGCAAAGAAGAACAGAGGCGAATCCGAGGGGGAGACCATGCGACCACGCGTGGCACTGGCCAATCCCACAGCAGTTGGTGATAACGTGTGTCACCGGAGGCATACGGGGCGACGGCGAAGCAAAGGGTCGGGTCCAGGCATGTGCCGGTGGAAGGGGGAAACGGGTTACCTTTCCATCAATGCCAGGGAAAATCAAAGAACAGCTGGGACCCGGGGCGTGGAGGGGCCGCCTGTGCCTCACCCAAGCCACGTTTTCAAATGCCTACCAGAGGAGCAAATGGGTTTCTGCAAAATTCGCGACAGCCCCAATCCTCCACCGACCTGGTAGCCCTGACGCAACTTCGGCTGGCACAAACCCACAGAGAGTGGGAAAGAAACACACAGAGACTGAGAGACAGAGAGAGAAGAGAGAATGGGAGACACACACATAGACACACACACACACGCACACACACAGTGTCGTACAGCAGAGGCATTGAAACACACACCCCCAGGCAACCCCTGAGGCGGCAGGGTTCTGCTCTGGAGGGGAACCACCCTCGGGTGAGAGAGAAGCCCAGGGGCACGCAGGCCGACCCGTCCTCGAGATCACGGACGGCGGCACGACTTTTGGGGAGACTCACCCCCACCAACACCGTCCGTGCAGGCCTCAGGCTGGGATCCCGTGCTGCTTCCCCCGACTCTGCCTGGGGTTTCATCATCGTGCTCGGCCCTTTGCGACTCCTGGCATCCGCAAACGTTCCCTTCGACCCCGAGGAGAGAGGAGGCCGGAGCCTCAGAGCCTCCACACCCAAGCACTGCCACGGAGGGCTCCTGCTCTGCCAAGCCTCGGGGACTGGTTCCTAAGACAACCGTGGGAACCACTGTGACGGGAGAAACCGGCGGCGCCTCGCGCATGCGCATTGGCGGAGCCGACTCGCGCTCCACTCCTGACAGGTAGGCTGCGTCCCCTTTAAATGTTGCCGCCGCCGCGCGGCGGCCGCGATGCTCCTGCTGCCGCCGCGGCGGCGGCTGGATCCTGGGTCGTGTTTGGGGCGGTGTGGGAGAGGGGGCCGCGGGCGTCTCGTCCTGTCCCAGGCCCAAACCCCCAGGGGTACTGCCCTCCGGACCTGCTTGAGCCGACTTCCACCGAGGGAGGGGGAGCTTCAGGACGCCCGCTGTGTTCTCCGAACTCCCGTTGAGATCCGATTTTGGCCCCCTGCGAGTGAGATAGGACGGGCTCACCACTTCTGGTCGGGCCGGCAGGGCCTCGCTGCAACACAGAATGAAACCATCAGTCTCAAGGCCTAGTGTCAGCTGTAAATTCACTGATGCATCAGCCCTCTGCCTCCCTCCTCCTTTGAAAGACCAGTGGCCTGCCCCGCTTGCAAAAGCCCTGGGGTTCCGGAAAGCCGACCGCGCTTGACAGGACACCTGCAAAGAAGAACAGAGGCGAATCCGAGGGGGAGACCATGCGACCACGCGTGGCACTGGCCAATCCCACAGCAGGTGGTGATAACGTGTGTCACCGGAGGCATACGGGGCGACGGCGAAGCAAAGGGTCGGGTCCAGGCATGTGCCGGTGGAAGGGGGAAACGGGTTACCTTTCCATCAATGCCAGGGAAAATCAAAGAACAGCTGGGACCCGGGGCGTGGAGGGGCCGCCTGTGCCTGACCCAAGCCACGTTTTCAAATGCCTACCAGAGGAGCAAATGGGTTTCTGCAAAATTCGCGACAGCCCCAATCCTCCACCGACCTGGTAGCCCTGACGCAACTTCGGCTGGCACAAACCCACAGAGAGTGGGAAAGAAACACACAGAGACTGAGAGACAGAGAGAGAAGAGAGAATGGGAGACACACACATAGACACACACACACACACACACACAGTGTCGTACAGCAGAGGCATTGAAACACACACCCCCAGGCAACCCCTGAGGCGGCAGGGTTCTGCTCTGGAGGGGAACCACCCTCGGGTGAGAGAGAAGCCCAGGGGCACGCAGGCCGACCCGTCCTCGAGATCACGGACGGCGGCACGACTTTTGGGGAGACTCACCCCAACCAACACCGTCCGTGCAGGCCTCAGGCTGGGATCCCGTGCTGCTTCCCCCGACTCTGCCTGGGGTTTCATCATCGTGCTCGGCCCTTTGCGACTCCTGGCATCCGCAAACGTTCCCTTCGACCCCGAGGAGAGAGGAGGCCGGAGCCTCAGAGCCTCCACACCCAAGCACTGCCACGGAGGGCTCCTGCTCTGCCAAGCCTCGGGGACTGGTTCCTAAGACAACCGTGGGAACCACTGTGACGGGAGAAACCGGCGGCTCCTCGCGCATGCGCATTGGCGGAGCCGACTCGCGCTCCACTCCTGACAGGTAGGCTGCGTCCCCTTTAAATGTTGCCTCCGCCGCGCGGCGGCCGCGATGCTCCTGCTGCCGCCGCGGCGGCGGCTGGATCCTGGGTCGTGTTTGGGGCGGTGTGGGAGAGGGGGCCGCGGGCGTCTCGTCCTGTCCCAGGCCCAAACCCCCAGGGGTACTGCCCTCCGGACCTGCTTGAGCCGACTTCCACCGAGGGAGGGGGAGCTTCAGGACGCCCGCTGTGTTCTCCGAACTCCCGTTGAGATCCGATTTTGGCCCCCTGCGAGTGAGATAGGACGGGCTCACCACTTCTGGTCGGGCCGGCAGGGCCTCGCTGCAACACAGAATGAAACCATCAGTCTCAAGGCCTAGTGTCAGCTGTAAATTCACTGATGCATCAGCCCTCTGCCTCCCTCCTCCTTTGAAAGACCAGTGGCCTGCCCCGCTTGCAAAAGCCCTGGGGTTCCGGAAAGCCGACCGCGCTTGACAGGACACCTGCAAAGAAGAACAGAGGCGAATCCGAGGGGGAGACCATGCGACCACGCGTGGCACTGGCCAATCCCACAGCAGGTGGTGATAACGTGTGTCACCGGAGGCATACGGGGTGACGGCGAAGCAAAGGGTCGGGTCCAGGCATGTGCCGGTGGAAGGGGGAAACGGGTTACCTTTCCATCAATGCCAGGGAAAATCAAAGAACAGCTGGGACCCGGGGCGTGGAGGGGCCGCCTGTGCCTGACCCAAGCCACGTTTTCAAATGCCTACCAGAGGAGCAAATGGGTTTCTGCAAAATTCGCGACAGCCCCAATCCTCCACCGACCTGGTAGCCCTGACGCAACTTCGGCTGGCACAAACCCACAGAGAGTGGGAAAGAAACACACAGAGACTGAGAGACAGAGAGAGAAGAGAGAATGGGAGACACACACATAGACACACACACACACACACACACACACAGTGTCGTACAGCAGAGGCATTGAAACACACACCCCCAGGCAACCCCTGAGGCGGCAGGGTTCTGCTCTGGAGGGGAACCACCCTCGGGTGAGAGAGAAGCCCAGGGGCACGCAGGCCGACCCGTCCTCGAGATCACGGACGGCGGCACGACTTTTGGGGAGACTCACCCCCACCAACACCGTCCGTGCAGGCCTCAGGCTGGGATCCCGTGCTGCTTCCCCCGACTCTGCCTGGGGTTTCATCATCGTGCTCGGCCCTTTGCGACTCCTGGCATCCGCAAACGTTCCCTTCGACCCCGAGGAGAGATGAGGCCGGAGCCTCAGAGCCTCCACACCCAAGCACTGCCACGGAGGGCTCCTGCTCTGCCAAGCCTCGGGGACTGGTTCCTAAGACAACCGTGGGAACCACTGTGACGGGAGAAACCGCCGGCGCCTCGCGCATGCACATTGGCGGAGCCGACTCGCGCTCCACTCCTGACAGGTAGGCTGCGTCCCCTTTAAATGTTGCCGCCGCCGCGCGGCGGCCGCGATGCTCCTGCTGCCGCCGCGATGCTCCTGCTGCCGCCACGGCGGCGGCTGGATCCTGGGTCGTGTTTGGGGCGGTGTGGGAGAGGGGGCCGCGGGCGTCTCGTCCTGTCCCAGGCCCAAACCCCCAGGGGTACTGCCCTCCGGACCTGCTTGAGCCGACTTCCACCGAGGGAGGGGGAGCTTCAGGACGCCCGCTGTGTTCTCCGAACTCCCGTTGAGATCCGATTTTGGCCCCCTGCGAGTGAGATAGGACGGGCTCACCACTTCTGGTCGGGCCGGCAGGGCCTCGCTGCAACACAGAATGAAACCATCAGTCTCAAGGCCTAGTGTCAGCTGTAAATTAACTGATGCATCAGCCCTCTGCCTCCCTCCTCCTTTGAAAGACCAGTGGCCTGCCCCGCTTGCAAAAGCCCTGGGGTTCCGGAAAGCCGACCGCGCTTGACAGGACACCTGCAAAGAAGAACAGAGGCGAATCCGAGGGGGAGACCATGCGACCACGCGTGGCACTGGCCAATCCCACAGCAGGTGGTGATAACGTGTGTCACCGGAGGCATACGGGGTGACGGCGAAGCAAAGGGTCGGGTCCAGGCATGTGCCGGTGGAAGGGGGAAACGGGTTACCTTTCCATCAATGCCAGGGAAAATCAAAGAACAGCTGGGACCCGGGGCGTGGAGGGGCCGCCTGTGCCTGACCCAAGCCACGTTTTCAAATGCCTACCAGAGGAGCAAATGGGTTTCTGCAAAATTCGCGACAGCCCCAATCCTCCACCGACCTGGTAGCCCTGACGCAACTTCGGCTGGCACAAACCCACAGAGAGTGGGAAAGAAACACACAGAGACTGAGAGACAGAGAGAGAAGAGAGAATGGGAGACACACACATAGACACACACACACACGCACACACACAGTGTCGTACAGCAGAGGCATTGAAACACACACCCCCAGGCAACCCCTGAGGCGGCAGGGTTCTGCTCTGGAGGGGAACCACCCTCGGGTGAGAGAGAAGCCCAGGGGCACGCAGGCCGACCCGTCCTCGAGATCACGGACGGCGGCACGACTTTTGGGGAGACTCACCCCCACCAACACCGTCCGTGCAGGCCTCAGGCTGGGATCCCGAGCTGCTTCCCCCGACTCTGCCTGGGGTTTCATCATCGTGCTCGGCCCTTTGCGACTCCTGGCATCCGCAAACGTTCCCTTCGACCCCGAGGAGAGAGGAGGCCGGAGCCTCAGAGCCTCCACACCCAAGCACTGCCACGGAGGGCTCCTGCTCTGCCAAGCCTCGGGGACTGGTTCCTAAGACAACCGTGGGAACCACTGTGACGGGAGAAACCGGCGGCGCCTCGCGCATGCGCATTGGCGGAGCCGACTCGCGCTCCACTCCTGACAGGTAGGCTGCGTCCCCTTTAAATGTTGCCGCCACCGCGCGGCGGCCGCGATGCTCCTGCTGCCGCCGCCGCGGCGGCTGGGTCCTGGGTCGTGTTTGGGGCGGTGTGGGAGAGGGGGCCGCGGGCGTCTCGTCCTGTCCCAGGCCCAAACCCCCAGGGGTACTGCCCTCCGGACCTGCTTGAGCCGACTTCCACCGAGGGAGGGGGAGCTTCAGGACGCCCGCTGTGTTCTCCGAACTCCCGTTGAGATCCGATTTTGGCCCCCTGCGAGTGAGATAGGACGGGCTCACCACTTCTGGTCGGGCCGGCAGGGCCTCGCTGCAACACAGAATGAAACCATCAGTCTCAAGGCCTAGTGTCAGCTGTAAATTCACTGATGCATCAGCCCTCTGCCTCCCTCCTCCTTTGAAAGACCAGTGGCCTGCCCCGCTTGCAAAAGCCCTGGGGTTCCGGAAAGCCGACCGCGCTTGACAGGACACCTGCAAAGAAGAACAGAGGCGAATCCGAGGGGGAGACCATGCGACCACGCGTGGCACTGGCCAATCCCACAGCAGTTGGTGATAACGTGTGTCACCGGAGGCATACGGGGCGACGGCGAAGCAAAGGGTCGGGTCCAGGCATGTGCCGGTGGAAGGGGGAAACGGGTTACCTTTCCATCAATGCCAGGGAAAATCAAAGAACAGCTGGGACCCGGGGCGTGGAGGGGCCGCCTGTGCCTGACCCAAGCCACGTTTTCAAATGCCTACCAGAGGAGCAAATGGGTTTCTGCAAAATTCGCGACAGCCCCAATCCTCCACCGACCTGGTAGCCCTGACGCAACTTCGGCTGGCACAAACCCACAGAGAGTGGGAAAGAAACACACAGAGACTGAGAGACAGAGAGAGAAGAGAGAATGGGAGACACACACATAGACACACACACACACACACACACACACAGTGTCGTACAGCAGAGGCATTGAAACACACACCCCCAGGCAACCCCTGAGGCGGCAGGGTTCTGCTCTGGAGGGGAACCACCCTCGGGTGAGAGAGAAGCCCAGGGGCACGCAGGCCGACCCGTCCTCGAGATCACGGACGGCGGCACGACTTTTGGGGAGACTCACCCCCACCAACACCGTCCGTGCAGGCCTCAGGCTGGGATCCCGTGCTGCTTCCCCCGACTCTGCCTGGGGTTTCATCATCGTGCTCGGCCCTTTGCGACTCCTGGCATCCGCAAACGTTCCCTTCGACCCCGAGGAGAGAGGAGGCCGGAGCCTCAGAGCCTCCACACCCAAGCACTGCCACGGAGGGCTCCTGCTCTGCCAAGCCTCGGGGACTGGTTCCTAAGACAACCGTGGGAACCACTGTGACGGGAGAAACCGCCGGCGCCTCGCGCATGCGCATTGGCGGAGCCGACTCGCGCTCCACTCCTGACAGGTAGGCTGCGTCCCCTTTAAATGTTGCCGCCGCCGCGCGGCGGCCGCGATGCTCCTGCTGCCGCCGCGGCGGCGGCTGGATCCTGGGTCGTGTTTGGGGCGGTGTGGGAGAGGGGGCCGCGGGCGTCTCGTCCTGTCCCAGGCCCAAACCCCCAGGGGTACTGCCCTCCGGACCTGCTTGAGCCGACTTCCACCGAGGGAGGGGGAGCTTCAGGACGCCCGCTGTGTTCTCCGAACTCCCGTTGAGATCCGATTTTGGCCCCCTGCGAGTGAGATAGGACGGGCTCACCACTTCTGGTCGGGCCGGCAGGGCCTCGCTGCAACACAGAATGAAACCATCAGTCTCAAGGCCTAGTGTCAGCTGTAAATTCACTGATGCATCAGCCCTCTGCCTCCCTCCTCCTTTGAAAGACCAGTGGCCTGCCCCGCTTGCAAAAGCCCTGGGGTTCCGGAAAGCCGACCGCGCTTGACAGGACACCTGCAAAGAAGAACAGAGGCGAATCCGAGGGGGAGACCATGCGACCACGCGTGGCACTGGCCAATCCCACAGCAGGTGGTGATAACGTGTGTCACCGGAGGCATACGGGGTGACGGCGAAGCAAAGGGTCGGGTCCAGGCATGTGCCGGTGGAAGGGGGAAACGGGTTACCTTTCCATCAATGCCAGGGAAAATCAAAGAACAGCTGGGACCCGGGGCGTGGAGGGGCCGCCTGTGCCTGACCCAAGCCACGTTTTCAAATGCCTACCAGAGGAGCAAATGGGTTTCTGCAAAATTCGCGACAGCCCCAATCCTCCACCGACCTGGTAGCCCTGACGCAACTTCGGCTGGCACAAACCCACAGAGAGTGGGAAAGAAACACACAGAGACTGAGAGACAGAGAGAGAAGAGAGAATGGGAGACACACACATAGACACACACACACACGCACACACACAGTGTCGTACAGCAGAGGCATTGAAACACACACCCCCAGGCAACCCCTGAGGCGGCAGGGTTCTGCTCTGGAGGGGAACCACCCTCGGGTGAGAGAGAAGCCCAGGGGCACGCAGGCCGACCCGTCCTCGAGATCACGGACGGCGGCACGACTTTTGGGGAGACTCACCCCCACCAACACCGTCCGTGCAGGCCTCAGGCTGGGATCCCGAGCTGCTTCCCCCGACTCTGCCTGGGGTTTCATCATCGTGCTCGGCCCTTTGCGACTCCTGGCATCCGCAAACGTTCCCTTCGACCCCGAGGAGAGATGAGGCCGGAGCCTCAGAGCCTCCACACCCAAGCACTGCCACGGAGGGCTCCTGCTCTGCCAAGCCTCGGGGACTGGTTCCTAAGACAACCGTGGGAACCACTGTGACGGGAGAAACCGGCGGCGCCTCGCGCATGCGCATTGGCGGAGCCGACTCGCGCTCCACTCCTGACAGGTAGGCTGCGTCCCCTTTAAATGTTGCCGCCACCGCGCGGCGGCCGCGATGCTCCTGCTGCCGCCGCGGCGGCGGCTGGGTCCTGGGTCGTGTTTGGGGCGGTGTGGGAGAGGGGGCCGCGGGCGTCTCGTCCTGTCCCAGGCCCAAACCCCCAGGGGTACTGCCCTCCGGACCTGCTTGAGCCGACTTCCACCGAGGGAGGGGGAGCTTCAGGACGCCCGCTGTGTTCTCCGAACTCCCGTTGAGATCCGATTTTGGCCCCCTGCGAGTGAGATAGGACGGGCTCACCACTTCTGGTCGGGCCGGCAGGGCCTCGCTGCAACACAGAATGAAACCATCAGTCTCAAGGCCTAGTGTCAGCTGTAAATTCACTGATGCATCAGCCCTCTGCCTCCCTCCTCCTTTGAAAGACCAGTGGCCTGCCCCGCTTGCAAAAGCCCTGGGGTTCCGGAAAGCCGACCGCGCTTGACAGGACACCTGCAAAGAAGAACAGAGGCGAATCCGAGGGGGAGACCATGCGACCACGCGTGGCACTGGCCAATCCCACAGCAGTTGGTGATAACGTGTGTCACCGGAGGCATACGGGGCGACGGCGAAGCAAAGGGTCGGGTCCAGGCATGTGCCGGTGGAAGGGGGAAACGGGTTACCTTTCCATCAATGCCAGGGAAAATCAAAGAACAGCTGGGACCCGGGGCGTGGAGGGGCCGCCTGTGCCTGACCCAAGCCACGTTTTCAAATGCCTACCAGAGGAGCAAATGGGTTTCTGCAAAATTCGCGACAGCCCCAATCCTCCACCGACCTGGTAGCCCTGACGCAACTTCGGCTGGCACAAACCCACAGAGAGTGGGAAAGAAACACACAGAGACTGAGAGACAGAGAGAGAAGAGAGAATGGGAGACACACACATAGACACACACACACACACACACACACACAGTGTCGTACAGCAGAGGCATTGAAACACACACCCCCAGGCAACCCCTGAGGCGGCAGGGTTCTGCTCTGGAGGGGAACCACCCTCGGGTGAGAGAGAAGCCCAGGGGCACGCAGGCCGACCCGTCCTCGAGATCACGGACGACGGCACGACTTTTGGGGAGACTCACCCCAACCAACACCGTCCGTGCAGGCCTCAGGCTGGGATCCCGTGCTGCTTCCCCCGACTCTGCCTGGGGTTTCATCATCGTGCTCGGCCCTTTGCGACTCCTGGCATCCGCAAACGTTCCCTTCGACCCCGAGGAGAGAGGAGGCCGGAGCCTCAGAGCCTCCACACCCAAGCACTGCCACGGAGGGCTCCTGCTCTGCCAAGCCTCGGGGACTGGTTCCTAAGACAACCGTGGGAACCACTGTGACGGGAGAAACCGGCGGCGCCTCGCGCATGCGCATTGGCGGAGCCGACTCGCGCTCCACTCCTGACAGGTAGGCTGCGTCCCCTTTAAATGTTGCCGCCACCGCGCGGCGGCCGCGATGCTCCTGCTGCCGCCGCGGCGGCGGCTGGGTCCTGGGTCGTGTTTGGGGCGGTGTGGGAGAGGGGGCCGCGGGCGTCTCGTCCTGTCCCAGGCCCAAACCCCCAGGGGTACTGCCCTCCGGACCTGCTTGAGCCGACTTCCACCGAGGGAGGGGGAGCTTCAGGACGCCCGCTGTGTTCTCCGAACTCCCGTTGAGATCCGATTTTGGCCCCCTGCGAGTGAGATAGGACGGGCTCACCACTTCTGGTCGGGCCGGCAGGGCCTCGCTGCAACACAGAATGAAACCATCAGTCTCAAGGCCTAGTGTCAGCTGTAAATTCACTGATGCATCAGCCCTCTGCCTCCCTCCTCCTTTGAAAGACCAGTGGCCTGCCCCGCTTGCAAAAGCCCTGGGGTTCCGGAAAGCCGACCGCGCTTGACAGGACACCTGCAAAGAAGAACAGAGGCGAATCCGAGGGGGAGACCATGCGACCACGCGTGGCACTGGCCAATCCCACAGCAGTTGGTGATAACGTGTGTCACCGGAGGCATACGGGGCGACGGCGAAGCAAAGGGTCGGGTCCAGGCATGTGCCGGTGGAAGGGGGAAACGGGTTACCTTTCCATCAATGCCAGGGAAAATCAAAGAACAGCTGGGACCCGGGGCGTGGAGGGGCCGCCTGTGCCTGACCCAAGCCACGTTTTCAAATGCCTACCAGAGGAGCAAATGGGTTTCTGCAAAATTCGCGACAGCCCCAATCCTCCACCGACCTGGTAGCCCTGACGCAACTTCGGCTGGCACAAACCCACAGAGAGTGGGAAAGAAACACACAGAGACTGAGAGACAGAGAGAGAAGAGAGAATGGGAGACACACACATAGACACACACACACACACACACACACACAGTGTCGTACAGCAGAGGCATTGAAACACACACCCCCAGGCAACCCCTGAGGCGGCAGGGTTCTGCTCTGGAGGGGAACCACCCTCGGGTGAGAGAGAAGCCCAGGGGCACGCAGGCCGACCCGTCCTCGAGATCACGGACGGCGGCACGACTTTTGGGGAGACTCACCCCAACCAACACCGTCCGTGCAGGCCTCAGGCTGGGATCCCGTGCTGCTTCCCCCGACTCTGCCTGGGGTTTCATCATCGTGCTCGGCCCTTTGCGACTCCTGGCATCCGCAAACGTTCCCTTCGACCCCGAGGAGAGAGGAGGCCGGAGCCTCAGAGCCTCCACACCCAAGCACTGCCACGGAGGGCTCCTGTTCTGCCAAGCCTCGGGGACTGGTTCCTAAGACAACCGTGGGAACCACTGTGACGGGAGAAACCGGCGGCGCCTCGCGCATGCGCATTGGCGGAGCCGACTCGCGCTCCACTCCTGACAGGTAGGCTGCGTCCCCTTTAAATGTTGCCGCCACCGCGCGGCGGCCGCGATGCTCCTGCTGCCGCCGCGGCGGCGGCTGGGTCCTGGGTCGTGTTTGGGGCGGTGTGGGAGAGGGGGCCGCGGGCGTCTCGTCCTGTCCCAGGCCCAAACCCCCAGGGGTACTGCCCTCCGGACCTGCTTGAGCCGACTTCCACCGAGGGAGGGGGAGCTTCAGGACGCCCGCTGTGTTCTCCGAACTCCCGTTGAGATCCGATTTTGGCCCCCTGCGAGTGAGATAGGACGGGCTCACCACTTCTGGTCGGGCCGGCAGGGCCTCGCTGCAACACAGAATGAAACCATCAGTCTCAAGGCCTAGTGTCAGCTGTAAATTCACTGATGCATCAGCCCTCTGCCTCCCTCCTCCTTTGAAAGACCAGTGGCATGCCCCGCTTGCAAAAGCCCTGGGGTTCCGGAAAGCCGACCGCGCTTGACAGGACACCTTCAAAGAAGAACAGAGGCGAATCCGAGGGGGAGACCATGCGACCACGCGTGGCACTGGCCAATCCCACAGCAGTTGGTGATAACGTGTGTCACCGGATGCATACGGGGCGACGGCGAAGCAAAGGGTCGGGTCCAGGCATGTGCCGGTGGAAGGGGGAAACGGGTTACCTTTCCATCAATGCCAGGGAAAATCAAAGAACAGCTGGGACCCGGGGCGTGGAGGGGCCGCCTGTGCCTGACCCAAGCCACGTTTTCAAATGCCTACCAGAGGAGCAAATGGGTTTCTGCAAAATTCGCGACAGCCCCAATCCTCCACCGACCTGGTAGCCCTGACGCAACTTCGGCTGGCACAAACCCACAGAGAGTGGGAAAGAAACACACAGAGACTGAGAGACAGAGAGAGAAGAGAGAATGGGAGACACACACATAGACACACACACTCACACACACACACACACACACAGTGTCGTACAGCAGAGGCATTGAAACACACACCCCCAGGCAACCCCTGAGGCGGCAGGGTTCTGCTCTGGAGGGGAACCACCCTCGGGTGAGAGAGAAGCCCAGGGGCACGCAGGCCGACCCGTCCTCGAGATCACGGACGGCGGCACGACTTTTGGGGAGACTCACCCCCACCAACACCGTCCGTGCAGGCCTCAGGCTGGGATCCCGTGCTGCTTCCCCCGACTCTGCCTGGGGTTTCATCATCGTGGTCGGCCCTTTGCGACTCCTGGCATCCGCAAACGTTCCCTTCGACCCCGAGGAGAGATGAGGCCGGAGCCTCAGAGCCTCCACACCCAAGCACTGCCACGGAGGGCTCCTGCTCTGCCAAGCCTCGGGGACTGGTTCCTAAGACAACCGTGGGAACCACTGTGACGGGAGAAACCGCCGGCGCCTCGCGCATGCGCATTGGCGGAGCCGACTCGCGCTCCACTCCTGACAGGTAGGCTGCGTCCCCTTTAAATGTTGCCGCCGCCGCGCGGCGGCCGCGATGCTCCTGCTGCCGCCGCGATGCTCCTGCTGCCGCCACGGCGGCGGCTGGATCCTGGGTCGTGTTTGGGGCGGTGTGGGAGAGGGGGCCGCGGGCGTCTCGTCCTGTCCCAGGCCCAAACCCCCAGGGGTACTGCCCTCCGGACCTGCTTGAGCCGACTTCCACCGAGGGAGGGGGAGCTTCAGGACGCCCGCTGTGTTCTCCGAACTCCCGTTGAGATCCGATTTTGGCCCCCTGCGAGTGAGATAGGACGGGCTCACCACTTCTGGTCGGGCCGGCAGGGCCTCGCTGCAACACAGAATGAAACCATCAGTCTCAAGGCCTAGTGTCAGCTGTAAATTCACTGATGCATCAGCCCTCTGCCTCCCTCCTCCTTTGAAAGACCAGTGGCCTGCCCCGCTTGCAAAAGCCCTGGGGTTCCGGAAAGCCGACCGCGCTTGACAGGACACCTGCAAAGAAGAACAGAGGCGAATCCGAGGGGGAGACCATGCGACCACGCGTGGCACTGGCCAATCCCACAGCAGTTGGTGATAACGTGTGTCACCGGATGCATACGGGGCGACGGCGAAGCAAAGGGTCGGGTCCAGGCATGTGCCGGTGGAAGGGGGAAACGGGTTACCTTTCCATCAATGCCAGGGAAAATCAAAGAACAGCTGGGACCCGGGGCGTGGAGGGGCCGCCTGTGCCTGACCCAAGCCACGTTTTCAAATGCCTACCAGAGGAGCAAATGGGTTTCTGCAAAATTCGCGACAGCCCCAATCCTCCACCGACCTGGTAGCCCTGACGCAACTTCGGCTGGCACAAACCCACAGAGAGTGGGAAAGAAACACACAGAGACTGAGAGACAGAGAGAGAAGAGAGAATGGGAGACACACACATAGACACACACACTCACACACACACACACACACACAGTGTCGTACAGCAGAGGCATTGAAACACACACCCCCAGGCAACAACTGAGGCGGCAGGGTTCTGCTCTGGAGGGGAACCACCCTCGGGTGAGAGAGAAGCCCAGGGGCACGCAGGCCGACCCGTCCTCGAGATCACGGACGGCGGCACGACTTTTGGGGAGACTCACCCCCACCAACACCGTCCGTGCAGGCCTCAGGCTGGGATCCCGTGCTGCTTCCCCCGACTCTGCCTGGGGTTTCATCATCGTGGTCGGCCCTTTGCGACTCCTGGCATCCGCAAACGTTCCCTTCGACCCCGAGGAGAGATGAGGCCGGAGCCTCAGAGCCTCCACACCCAAGCACTGCCACGGAGGGCTCCTGCTCTGCCAAGCCTCGGGGACTGGTTCCTAAGACAACCGTGGGAACCACTGTGACGGGAGAAACCGCCGGCGCCTCGCGCATGCGCATTGGCGGAGCCGACTCGCGCTCCACTCCTGACAGGTAGGCTGCGTCCCCTTTAAATGTTGCCGCCGCCGCGCGGCGGCCGCGATGCTCCTGCTGCCGCCGCGATGCTCCTGCTGCCGCCACGGCGGCGGCTGGATCCTGGGTCGTGTTTGGGGCGGTGTGGGAGAGGGGGCCGCGGGCGTCTCGTCCTGTCCCAGGCCCAAACCCCCAGGGGTACTGCCCTCCGGACCTGCTTGAGCCGACTTCCACCGAGGGAGGGGGAGCTTCAGGACGCCCGCTGTGTTCTCCGAACTCCCGTTGAGATCCGATTTTGGCCCCCTGCGAGTGAGATAGGACGGGCTCACCACTTCTGGTCGGGCCGGCAGGGCCTCGCTGCAACACAGAATGAAACCATCAGTCTCAAGGCCTAGTGTCAGCTGTAAATTCACTGATGCATCAGCCCTCTGCCTCCCTCCTCCTTTGAAAGACCAGTGGCCTGCCCCGCTTGCAAAAGCCCTGGGGTTCCGGAAAGCCGACCGCGCTTGACAGGACACCTGCAAAGAAGAACAGAGGCGAATCCGAGGGGGAGACCATGCGACCACGCGTGGCACTGGCCAATCCCACAGCAGTTGGTGATAACGTGTGTCACCGGAGGCATACGGGGCGACGGCGAAGCAAAGGGTCGGGTCCAGGCATGTGCCGGTGGAAGGGGGAAACGGGTTACCTTTCCATCAATGCCAGGGAAAATCAAAGAACAGCTGGGACCCGGGGCGTGGAGGGGCCGCCTGTGCCTCACAAAAGCCACGTTTTCAAATGCCTACCAGAGGAGCAAATGGGTTTCTGCAAAATTCGCGACAGCCCCAATCCTCCACCGACCTGGTAGCCCTGACGCAACTTCGGCTGGCACAAACCCACAGAGAGTGGGAAAGAAACACACAGAGACTGAGAGACAGAGAGAGAAGAGAGAATGGGAGACACACACATAGACACACACACACACACATACACACACACAGTGTCGTACAGCAGAGGCATTGAAACACACACCCCCAGGCAACCCCTGAGGCGGCAGGGTTCTGCTCTGGAGGGGAACCACCCTCGGGTGAGAGAGAAGCCCAGGGGCACGCAGGCCGACCCGTCCTCGAGATCACGGACGGCGGCACGACTTTTGGGGAGACTCACCCCAACCAACACCGTCCGTGCAGGCCTCAGGCTGGGATCCCGTGCTGCTTCCCCCGACTCTGCCTGGGGTTTCATCATCGTGGTCGGCCCTTTGCGACTCCTGGCATCCGCAAACGTTCCCTTCGACCCCGAGGAGAGATGAGGCCGGAGCCTCAGAGCCTCCACACCCAAGCACTGCCACGGAGGGCTCCTGCTCTGCCAAGCCTCGGAGACTGGTTCCTAAGACAACCGTGGGAACCACTGTGACGGGAGAAACCGCCGGCGCCTCGCGCATGCGCATTGGCGGAGCCGACTCGCGCTCCACTCCTGACAGGTAGGCTGCGTCCCCTTTAAATGTTGCCGCCGCCGCGCGGCGGCCGCGATGCTCCTGCTGCCGCCGCGATGCTCCTGCTGCCGCCGCGGCGGCGGCTGGATCCTGGGTCGTGTTTGGGGCGGTGTGGGAGAGGGGGCCGCGGGCGTCTCGTCCTGTCCCAGGCCCAAACCCCCAGGGGTACTGCCCTCCGGACCTGCTTGAGCCGACTTCCACCGAGGGAGGGGGAGCTTCAGGACTCCCGCTGTGTTCTCCGAACTCCCGTTGAGATCCGATTTTGGCCCCCTGCGAGTGAGATAGGACGGGCTCACCCCTTCTGGTCGGGCCGGCAGGGCCTCGCTGCAACACAAAATGAAACCATGAGTCTCAAGGCCTAGTGTCAGCTGTAAATTCACTGATGCATCAGCCCTCTGCCTCCCTCCTACTTTGAAAGACCAGTGGCCTGCCCCGCTTGCAAAAGCGCTGGGGTTCCGGAAAGCCGACCGCGCTTGACAGGACACCTGCAAAGAAGAACAGAGGCGAATCCGAGGGGGAGACCATGCGACCACGCGTGGCACTGGCCAATCCCACAGCAGTTGGTGATAACGTGTGTCACCGGAGGCATACGGGGCGACGGCGAAGCAAAGGGTCGGGTCCAGGCATGTGCCGGTGGAAGGGGGAAACGGGTTACCTTTCCATCAATGCCAGGGAAAATCAAAGAACAGCTGGGACCCGGGGCGTGGAGGGGCCGCCTGTGCCTCACCCAAGCCACGTTTTCAAATGCCTACCAGAGGAGCAAATGGGTTTCTGCAAAATTCGCGACAGCCCCAATCCTCCACCGACCTGGTAGCCCTGACGCAACTTCGGCTGGCACAAACCCACAGAGAGTGGGAAAGAAACACACAGAGACTGAGAGACAGAGAGAGAAGAGAGAATGGGAGACACACACATAGACACACACACACACACACACACAGTGTCGTACAGCAGAGGCATTGAAACACACACCCCCAGGCAACCCCTGAGGCGGCAGGGTTCTGCTCTGGAGGGGAACCACCCTCGGGTGAGAGAGAAGCCCAGGGGCACGCAGGCCGACCCGTCCTCGAGATCACGGATGGCGGCACGACTTTTGGGGAGACTCACCCCCACCAACACCGTCCGTGCAGGCCTCAGGCTGGGATCCCGTGCTGCTTCCCCCGACTCTGCCTGGGGTTTCATCATCGTGGTCGGCCCTTTGCGACTCCTGGCATCCGCAAACGTTCCCTTCGACCCCGAGGAGAGATGAGGCCGGAGCCTCAGAGCCTCCACACCCAAGCACTGCCACGGAGGGCTCCTGCTCTGCCAAGCCTCGGGGACTGGTTCCTAAGACAACCGTGGGAACCACTGTGACGGGAGAAACCGCCGGCGCCTCGCGCATGCTCATTGGCGGAGCCGACTCGCGCTCCACTCCTGACAGGTAGGCTGCGTCCCCTTTAAATGTTGCCGCCGCCGCGCGGCGGCCGCGATGCTCCTGCTGCCGCCGCGATGCTCCTGCTGCGGCCACGGCGGCGGCTGGATCCTGGGTCGTGTTTGGGGCGGTGTGGGAGAGGGGGCCGCGGGCGTCTCGTCCTGTCCCAGGCCCAAACCCCCAGGGGTACTGCCCTCCGGACCTGCTTGAGCCGACTTCCACCGAGGGAGGGGGAGCTTCAGGACGCCCGCTGTGTTCTCCGAACTCCCGTTGAGATCCGATTTTGGCCCCCTGCGAGTGAGATAGGACGGGCTCACCACTTCTGGTCGGGCCAGCAGGGCCTCGCTGCAACACAGAATGAAACCATCAGTCTCAAGGCCTAGTGTCAGCTGTAAATTCACTGATGCATCAGCCCTCTGCCTCCCTCCTCCTTTGAAAGACCAGTGGCCTGCCCCGCTTGCAAAAGCCCTGGGGTTCCGGAAAGCCGACCGCGCTTGACAGGACACCTGCAAAGAAGAACAGAGGCGAATCCGAGGGGGAGACCATGCGACCACGCGTGGCACTGGCCAATCCCACAGCAGTTGGTGATAACGTGTGTCACCGGAGGCATACGGGGCGACGGCGAAGCAAAGGGTCGGGTCCAGGCATGTGCCGGTGGAAGGGGGAAACGGGTTACCTTTCCATCAATGCCAGGGAAAATCAAAGAACAGCTGGGACCCGGGGCGTGGAGGGGCCGCCTGTGCCTCACCCAAGCCACGTTTTCAAATGCCTACCAGAGGAGCAAATGGGTTTCTGCAAAATTCGCGACAGCCCCAATCCTCCACCGACCTGGTAGCCCTGACGCAACTTCGGCTGGCACAAACCCACAGAGAGTGGGAAAGAAACACACAGAGACTGAGAGACAGAGAGAGAAGAGAGAATGGGAGACACACACATAGACACACACACACACGCACACACACAGTGTCGTACAGCAGAGGCATTGAAACACACACCCCCAGGCAACCCCTGAGGCGGCAGGGTTCTGCTCTGGAGGGGAACCACCCTCGGGTGAGAGAGAAGCCCAGGGGCACGCAGGCCGACCCGTCCTCGAGATCACGGACGGCGGCACGACTTTTGGGGAGACTCACCCCCACCAACACCGTCCGTGCAGGCCTCAGGCTGGGATCCCGAGCTGCTTCCCCCGACTCTGCCTGGGGTTTCATCATGGTGCTCGGCCCTTTGCGACTCCTGGCATCCGCAAACGTTCCCTTCGACCCCGAGGAGAGATGAGGCCGGAGCCTCAGAGCCTCCACACCCAAGCACTGCCACGGAGGGCTCCTGCTCTGCCAAGCCTCGGGGACTGGTTCCTAAGACAACCGTGGGAACCACTGTGACGGGAGAAACCGGCGGCGCCTCGCGCATGCGCATTGGCGGAGCCGACTTGCGCTCCACTCCTGACAGGTAGGCTGCGTCCCCTTTAAATGTTGCCGCCGCCGCGCGGCGGCCGCGATGCTCCTGCTGCCGCCGCGGCGGCGGCTGGATCCTGGGTCGTGTTTGGGGCGGTGTGGGAGAGGGGGCCGCGAGCGTCTCGTCCTGTCCCAGGCCCAAATCCCCAGGGGTACTGCCCTCCGGACCTGCTTGAGCCGACTTCCACCGAGGGAGGGGGAGCTTCAGGACGCCCGCTGTGTTCTCCGAACTCCCGTTGAGATCCGATTTTGGCCCCCTGCGAGTGAGATAGGACGGGCTCACCACTTCTGGTCGGGCCGGCAGGGCCTCGCTGCAACACAGAATGAAACCATCAGTCTCAAGGCCTAGTGTCAGCTGTAAATTCACTGATGCATCAGCCCTCTGCCTCCCTCCTCCTTTGAAAGACCAGTGGCCTGCCCCGCTTGCAAAAGCCCTGGGGTTCCGGAAAGCCGACCGCGCTTGACAGGACACCTGCAAAGAAGAACAGAGGCGAATCCGAGGGGGAGACCATGCGACCACGCGTGGCACTGGCCAATCCCACAGCAGTTGGTGATAACGTGTGTCACCGGAGGCATACGGGGTGACGGCGAAGCAAAGGGTCGGGTCCAGGCATGTGCCGGTGGAAGGGGGAAACGGGTTCCCTTTCCATCAATGCCAGGGAAAATCAAAGAACAGCTGGGACCCGGGGCGTGGAGGGGCCGCCTGTGCCTGACCCAAGCCACGTTTTCAAATGCCTACCAGAGGAGCAAATGGGTTTCTGCAAAATTCGCGACAGCCCCAATCCTCCACCGACCTGGTAGCCCTGACGCAACTTCGGCTGGCACAAACCCACAGAGAGTGGGAAAGAAACACACAGAGACTGAGAGACAGAGAGAGAAGAGAGAATGGGAGACACACACATAGACACACACACACACACACACACACACACACACAGTGTCGTACAGCAGAGGCATTGAAACACACACCCCCAGGCAACCCCTGAGGCGGCAGGGTTCTGCTCTGGAGGGGAACCACCCTCGGGTGAGAGAGAAGCCCAGGGGCACGCAGGCCGACCCGTCCTCGAGATCACGGACGGCGGCACGACTTTTGGGGAGACTCACCCCCACCAACACCGTCCGTGCAGGCCTCAGGCTGGGATCCCGTGCTGCTTCCCCCGACTCTGCCTGGGGTTTCATCATCGTGCTCGGCCCTTTGCGACTCCTGGCATCCGCAAACGTTCCCTTCGACCCCGAGGAGAGATGAGGCCGGAGCCTCAGAGCCTCCACACCCAAGCACTGCCACGGAGGGCTCCTGCTCTGCCAAGCCTCGGGGACTGGTTCCTAAGACAACCGTGGGAACCACTGTGACGGGAGAAACCGCCGGCGCCTCGCGCATGCACATTGGCGGAGCCGACTCGCGCTCCACTCCTGACAGGTAGGCTGCGTCCCCTTTAAATGTTGCCGCCGCCGCGCGGCGGCCGCGATGCTCCTGCTGCCGCCGCGATGCTCCTGCTGCCGCCACGGCGGCGGCTGGATCCTGGGTCGTGTTTGGGGCGGTGTGGGAGAGGGGGCCGCGGGCGTCTCGTCCTGTCCCAGGCCCAAACCCCCAGGGGTACTGCCCTCCGGACCTGCTTGAGCCGACTTCCACCGAGGGAGGGGGAGCTTCAGGACGCCCGCTGTGTTCTCCGAACTCCCGTTGAGATCCGATTTTGGCCCCCTGCGAGTGAGATAGGACGGGCTCACCACTTCTGGTCGGGCCGGCAGGGCCTCGCTGCAACACAGAATGAAACCATCAGTCTCAAGGCCTAGTGTCAGCTGTAAATTCACTGATGCATCAGCCCTCTGCCTCCCTCCTCCTTTGAAAGACCAGTGGCCTGCCCCGCTTGCAAAAGCCCTGGGGTTCCGGAAAGCCGACCGCGCTTGACAGGACACCTGCAAAGAAGAACAGAGGCGAATCCGAGGGGGAGACCATGCGACCACGCGTGGCACTGGCCAATCCCACAGCAGTTGGTGATAACGTGTGTCACCGGAGGCATACGGGGCGACGGCGAAGCAAAGGGTCGGGTCCAGGCATGTGCCGGTGGAAGGGGGAAACGGGTTACCTTTCCATCAATGCCAGGGAAAATCAAAGAACAGCTGGGACCCGGGGCGTGGAGGGGCCGCCTGTGCCTCACCCAAGCCACGTTTTCAAATGCCTACCAGAGGAGCAAATGGGTTTCTGCAAAATTCGCGACAGCCCCAATCCTCCACCGACCTGGTAGCCCTGACGCAACTTCGGCTGGCACAAACCCACAGAGAGTGGGAAAGAAACACACAGAGACTGAGAGACAGAGAGAGAAGAGAGAATGGGAGACACACACATAGACACACACACACACACACACACACACACACACACACAGTGTCGTACAGCAGAGGCATTGAAACACACACCCCCAGGCAACCCCTGAGGCGGCAGGGTTCTGCTCTGGAGGGGAACCACCCTCGGGTGAGAGAGAAGCCCAGGGGCACGCAGGCCGACCCGTCCTCGAGATCACGGACGGCGGCACGACTTTTGGGGAGACTCACCCCCACCAAGACCGTCCGTGCAGGCCTCAGGCTGGGATCCCGTGCTGCTTCCCCCGACTCTGCCTGGGGTTTCATCATCGTGGTCGGCCCTTTGCGACTCCTGGCATCCGCAAACGTTCCCTTCGACCCCGAGGAGAGATGAGGCCGGAGCCTCAGAGCCTCCACACCCAAGCACTGCCACGGAGGGCTCCTGCTCTGCCAAGCCTCGGGGACTGGTTCCTAAGACAACCGTGGGAACCACTGACGGGAGAAACCGCCGGCGCCTCGCGCATGCGCATTGGCGGAGCCGACTCGCGCTCCACTCCTGACAGGTAGGCTGCGTCCCCTTTAAATGTTGCCGCCGCCGCGCGGCGGCCGCGATGCTCCTGCTGCCGCCGCGCGGCGGCCGCGATGCTCCTGCTGCCGCCACGGCGGCGGCTGGATCCTGGGTCGTGTTTGGGGCGGTGTGGGAGAGGGTGCCGCGGGCGTCTCGTCCTGTCCCAGGCCCAAACCCCCAGGGGTACTGCCCTCCGGACCTGCTTGAGCCGACTTCCACCGAGGGAGGGGGAGCTTCAGGACGCCCGCTGTGTTCTCCGAACTCCCGTTGAGATCCGATTTTGGCCCCCTGCGAGTGAGATAGGACGGGCTCACCACTTCTGGTCGGGCCGGCAGGGCCTCGCTGCAACACAGAATGAAACCATCAGTCTCAAGGCCTAGTGTCAGCTGTAAATTCACTGATGCATCAGCCCTCTGCCTCCCTCCTCCTTTGAAAGACCAGTGGCCTGCCCCGCTTGCAAAAGCCCTGGGGTTCCGGAAAGCCGACCGCGCTTGACAGGACACCTGCAAAGAAGAACAGAGGCGAATCCGAGGGGGAGACCATGCGACCACGCGTGGCACTGGCCAATCCCACAGCAGTTGGTGATAACGTGTGTCACCGGATGCATACGGGGCGACGGCGAAGCAAAGGGTCGGGTCCAGGCATGTGCCGGTGGAAGGGGGAAACGGGTTACCTTTCCATCAATGCCAGGGAAAATCAAAGAACAGCTGGGACCCGGGGCGTGGAGGGGCCGCCTGTGCCTGACCCAAGCCACGTTTTCAAATGCCTACCAGAGGAGCAAATGGGTTTCTGCAAAATTCGCGACAGCCCCAATCCTCCACCGACCTGGTAGCCCTGACGCAACTTCGGCTGGCACAAACCCACAGAGAGTGGGAAAGAAACACACAGAGACTGAGAGACAGAGAGAGAAGAGAGAATGGGAGACACACACATAGACACACACACACACGCACACACACAGTGTCGTACAGCAGAGGCATTGAAACACCCCCAGGCAACCCCTGAGGCGGCAGGGTTCTGCTCTGGAGGGGAATCACCCTCGGGTGAGAGAGAAGCCCAGGGGCACGCAGGCCGACCCGTCCTCGAGATCACGGACGACGGCACGACTTTTGGGGAGACTCACCCCAACCAACACCGTCCGTGCAGGCCTCAGGCTGGGATCCCGTGCTGCTTCCCCCGACTCTGCCTGGGGTTTCATCATCGTGGTCGGCCCTTTGCGACTCCTGGCATCCGCAAACGTTCCCTTCGACCCCGAGTAGAGATGAGGCCGGAGCCTCAGAGCCTCCATATCCAAGCACTGCCATGGAGGGCTCCTGCTCTGCCAAGCCTCGGGGACTGGTTCCTAAGACAACCGTGGGAACCACTGTGACAGGAGAAACCGACGGCGCCTCGCGCATGCTCATTGGCGGAGCCGACTCGCGCTCCACTCCTGACAGGTAGGCTGCGTCCCCTTTAAATGTTGCCGCCGCCGCGCGGCGGCCGCGATGCTCCTGCTGCCGCCGTGATGCTCCTGCTGCCGCCACGGCGGCGGCTGGATCCTGGGTCGTGTTTGGGGCGGTGTGGGAGAGGGGGCCGCGGGCGTCTCGTCCTGTCCCAGGCCCAAACCCCCAGGGGTACTGCCCTCCGGACCTGCTTGAGCCGACTTCCACCGAGGGAGGGGGAGCTTCAGGACGCCCGCTGTGTTCTCCGAACTCCCGTTGAGATCCGATTTTGGCCCCCTGCGAGTGAGATAGGACGGGCTCACCACTTCTGGTCGGGCCGGCAGGGCCTCGCTGCAACACAGAATGAAACCATCAGTCTCAAGGCCTAGTGTCAGCTGTAAATTCACTGATGCATCAGCCCTCTGCCTCCCTCCTCCTTTGAAAGACCAGTGGCCTGCCCCGCTTGCAAAAGCCCTGGGGTTCCGGAAAGCCGACCGCGCTTGACAGGACACCTGCAAAGAAGAACAGAGGCGAATCCGAGGGGGAGACCATGCGACCACGCGTGGCACTGGCCAATCCCACAGCTGTTGGTGATAACGTGTGTCACCGGAGGCATACGGGGCGACGGCGAAGCAAAGGGTCGGGTCCAGGCATGTGCCGGTGGAAGGGGGAAACGGGTTACCTTTCCATCAATGCCAGGGAAAATCAAAGAACAGCTGGGACCCGGGGCGTGGAGGGGCCGCCTGTGCCTGACCCAAGCCACGTTTTCAAATGCCTACCAGAGGAGCAAATGGGTTTCTGCAAAATTCGCGACAGCCCCAATCCTCCACCGACCTGGTAGCCCTGACGCAACTTCGGCTGGCACAAACCCACAGAGAGTGGGAAAGAAACACACAGAGACTGAGAGACAGAGAGAGAAGAGAGAATGGGAGACACACACATAGACACACACACACACGCACACACACAGTGTCGTACAGCAGAGGCATTGAAACACACACCCCCAGGCAACCCCTGAGGCGGCAGGGTTCTGCTCTGGAGGGGAACCACCCTCGGGTGAGAGAGAAGCCCAGGGGCACGCAGGCCGACCCGTCCTCGAGATCACGGACGGCGGCACGACTTTTGGGGAGACTCACCCCAACCAACACCGTCCGTGCAGGCCTCAGGCTGGGATCCCGTGCTGCTTCCCCCGACTCTGCCTGGGGTTTCATCATCGTGGTCGGCCCTTTGCGACTCCTGGCATCCGCAAACGTTCCCTTCGACCCCGAGGAGAGATGAGGCCGGAGCCTCAGAGCCTCCACACCCAAGCACTGCCACGGAGGGCTCCTGCTCTGCCAAGCCTCGGGGACTGTTCCTAAGACAACCGTGGGAACCACTGTGACGGGAGAAACCGCCGGCGCCTCGCGCATGCGCATTGGCGGAGCCGACTCGCGCTCCACTCCTGACAGGTAGGCTGCGTCCCCTTTAAATGTTGCCGCCGCCGCGCGGCGGCCGCGATGCTCCTGCTGCCGCCGCGATGCTCCTGCTGCCGCCGCGATGCTCCTGCTGCCGCCGCGGCGGCGGCTGGATCCTGGGTCGTGTTTGGGGCGGTGTGGGAGAGGGGGCCGCGGGCGTCTCGTCCTGTCCCAGGCCCAAACCCCCAGGGGTACTGCCCTCCGGACCTGCTTGAGCCGACTTCCACCGAGGGAGGGGGAGCTTCAGGACTCCCGCTGTGTTCTCCGAACTCCCGTTGAGATCCGATTTTGGCCCCCTGCGAGTGAGATAGGACGGGCTCACCACTTCTGGTCGGGCCGGCAGGGCCTCGCTGCAACACAGAATGAAACCATCAGTCTCAAGGCCTAGTGTCAGCTGTAAATTCACTGATGCATCAGCCCTCTGCCTCCCTCCTCCTTTGAAAGACCAGTGGCCTGCCCCGCTTGCAAAAGCGCTGGGGTTCCGGAAAGCCGACCGCGCTTGACAGGACACCTGCAAAGAAGAACAGAGGCGAATCCGAGGGGGAGACCATGCGACCACGCGTGGCACTGGCCAATCCCACAGCAGTTGGTGATAACGTGTGTCACCGGAGGCATGCGGGGCGACGGCGAAGCAAAGGGTCGGGTCCAGGCATGTGCCGGTGGAAGGGGGAAACGGGTTACCTTTCCATCAATGCCAGGGAAAATCAAAGAACAGCTGGGACCCGGGGCGTGGAGGGGCCGCCTGTGCCTCACCCAAGCCACGTTTTCAAATGCCTACCAGAGGAGCAAATGGGTTTCTGCAGAATTCGCGACAGCCCCAATCCTCCACCGACCTGGTAGCCCTGACGCAACTTCGGCTGGCACAAACCCACAGAGAGTGGGAAAGAAACACACAGAGACTGAGAGACAGAGAGAGAAGAGAGAATGGGAGACACACACATAGACACACACACACACACATACACACACACAGTGTCGTACAGCAGAGGCATTGAAACACACACCCCCAGGCAACCCCTGAGGCGGCAGGGTTCTGCTCTGGAGGGGAACCACCCTCGGGTGAGAGAGAAGCCCAGGGGCACGCAGGCCGACCCGTCCTCGAGATCACGGACGGCGGCACGACTTTTGGGGAGACTCACCCCCACCAACACCGTCCGTGCAGGCCTCAGGCTGGGATCCCGTGCTGCTTCCCCCGACTCTGCCTGGGGTTTCATCATCGTGCTCGGCCCTTTGCGACTCCTGGCATCCGCAAACGTTCCCTTCGACCCCGAGGAGAGATGAGGCCGGAGCCTCAGAGCCTCCACACCCAAGCACTGCCACGGAGGGCTCCTGCTCTGCCAAGCCTCGGGGACTGGTTCCTAAGACAACCGTGGGAACCACTGTGACGGGAGAAACCGCCGGCGCCTCGCGCATGCGCATTGGCGGAGCCGACTCGCGCTCCACTCCTGACAGGTAGGCTGCGTCCCCTTTAAATGTTGCCGCCGTCGCGCGGCGGCCGCGATGCTCCTGCTGCCGCCGCGGCGGCGGCTGGATCCTGGGTCGTGTTTGGGGCGGTGTGGGAGAGGGGGCCGCGGGCGTCTCGTCCTGTCCCAGGCCCAAACCCCCAGGGGTACTGCCCTCCGGACCTGCTTGAGCCGACTTCCACCGAGGGAGGGGGAGCTTCAGGACGCCCGCTGTGTTCTCCGAACTCCCGTTGAGATCCGATTTTGGCCCCCTGCGAGTGAGATAGGACGGGCTCACCACTTCTGGTCGGGCCGGCAGGGCCTCGCTGCAACACAGAATGAAACCATCAGTCTCAAGGCCTAGTGTCAGCTGTAAATTCACTGATGCATCAGCCCTCTGCCTCCCTCCTCCTTTGAAAGACCAGTGGCCTGCCCCGCTTGCAAAAGCCCTGGGGTTCCGGAAAGCCGACCGCGCTTGACAGGACACCTGCAAAGAAGAACAGAGGCGAATCCGAGGGGGAGACCATGCGACCACGCGTGGCACTGGCCAATCCCACAGCAGTTGGTGATAACGTGTGTCACCGGAGGCATACGGGGCGACGGCGAAGCAAAGGGTCGGGTCCAGGCATGTGCCGGTGGAAGGGGGAAACGGGTTACCTTTCCATCAATGCCAGGGAAAATCAAAGAACAGCTGGGACCCGGGGCGTGGAGGGGCCGCCTGTGCCTCACCCAAGCCACGTTTTCAAATGCCTACCAGAGGAGCAAATGGGTTTCTGCAAAATTCGCGACAGCCCCAATCCTCCACCGACCTGGTAGCCCTGACGCAACTTCGGCTGGCACAAACCCACAGAGAGTGGGAAAGAAACACACAGAGACTGAGAGACAGAGAGAGAAGAGAGAATGGGAGACACACACATAGACACACACACTCACACACACACACACACACAGTGTCGTACAGCAGAGGCATTGAAACACACACCCCCAGGCAACCCCTGAGGCGGCAGGGTTCTGCTCTGGAGGGGAACCACCCTCGGGTGAGAGAGAAGCCCAGGGGCACGCAGGCCGACCCGTCCTCGAGATCACGGACGGCGGCACGACTTTTGGGGAGACTCACCCCCACCAACACCGTCCGTGCAGGCCTCAGGCTGGGATCCCGTGCTGCTTCCCCCGACTCTGCCTGGGGTTTCATCATCGTGCTCGGCCCTTTGCGACTCCTGGCATCCGCAAACGTTCCCTTCGACCCCGAGGAGAGATGAGGCCGGAGCCTCAGAGCCTCCACACCCAAGCACTGCCACGGAGGGCTCCTGCTCTGCCAAGCCTCGGGGACTGGTTCCTAAGACAACCGTCGGAACCACTGTAACGGGAGAAACCGCCGGCGCCTCGCGCATGCGCATTGGCGGAGCCGACTCGCGCTCCACTCCTGACAGGTAGGCTGCGTCCCCTTTAAATGTTGCCGCCGCCGCGCGGCGGCCGCGATGCTCCTGCTGCCGCCGCCATGCTCCTGCTGCCGCCGCGATTCTCCTGCTGCCGCCGCGGCGGCGGCTGGATCCTGGGTCGTGTTTGGGGCGGTGTGGGAGAGGGGGCCGCGGGCGTCTCGTCCTGTCCCAGGCCCAAACCCCCAGGGGTACTGCCCTCCGGACCTGCTTGAGCCGACTTCCACCGAGGGAGGTGGAGCTTCAGGACTCCCGCTGTGTTCTCCGAACTCCCGTTGAGATCCGATTTTGGCCCCCTGCGAGTGAGATAGGACGGGCTCACCACTTCTGGTCGGGCCGGCAGGGCCTCGCTGCAACACAGAATGAAACCATCAGTCTCAAGGCCTAGTGTCAGCTATAAATTCACTGATGCATCAGCCCTCTGCCTCCCTCCTCCTTTGAAAGACCAGTGGCCTGCCCCGCTTGCAAAAGCCCTGGGGTTCCGGAAAGCCGACCGCGCTTGACAGGACACCTGCAAAGAAGAACAGAGGCGAATCCGAGGGGGAGACCATGCGACCACGCGTGGCACTGGCCAATCCCACAGCAGTGGGTGATAACGTGTGTCACCGGAGGCATACGGGGCGACGGCGAAGCAAAGGGTCGGGTCCAGGCATGTGCCGGTGGAAGGGGGAAACGGGTTACCTTTCCATCAATGCCAGGGAAAATCAAAGAACAGCTGGGACCCGGGGCGTGGAGGGGCCGCCTGTGCCTCACCCAAGCCACGTTTTCAAATGCCTACCAGAGGAGCAAATGGGTTTCTGCAAAATTCGCGACAGCCCCAATCCTCCACCGACCTGGTAGCCCTGACGCAACTTCGGCTGGCACAAACCCACAGAGAGTGGGAAAGAAACACACAGAGACTGAGAGATAGAGAGAGAAGAGAGAATGGGAGACACACACATAGACACACACACACACACATACACACACACAGTGTCGTACAGCAGAGGCATTGAAACACACACCCCCAGGCAACCCCTGAGGCAGCAGGGTTCTGCTCTGGAGGGGAACCACCCTCGGGTGAGAGAGAAGCCCAGGGGCACGCAGGCCGACCCGTCCTCGAGATCACGGACGGCGGCACGACTTTTGGGGAGACTCACCCCAACCAACACCGTCCGTGCAGGCCTCAGGCTGGGATCCCGTGCTGCTTCCCCCGACTCTGCCTGGGGTTTCATCATCGTGCTCGGCCCTTTGCGACTCCTGGCATCCGCAAACGTTCCCTTCGACCCCGAGGAGAGATGAGGCCGGAGCCTCAGAGCCTCCACACCCAAGCACTGCCACGGAGGGCTCCTGCTCTGCCAAGCCTCGGAGACTGGTTCCTAAGACAACCGTGGGAACCACTGTGACGGGAGAAACCGCCGGCGCCTCGCGCATGCTCATTGGCGGAGCCGACTCGCGCTCCACTCCTGACAGGTAGGCTGCGTCCCCTTTAAATGTTGCCGCCGCCGCGCGGCGGCCGCGATGCTCCTGCTGCCGCCGCGATGCTCCTGCTGCCGCCGCGGCGGCGGCTGGATCCTGGGTCGTGTTTGGGGCGGTGTGGGAGAGGGGGCCGCGGGCGTCTCGTCCTGTCCCAGGCCCAAACCCCCAGGGGTACTGCCCTCCGGACCTGCTTGAGCCGACTCCCACCGAGGGAGGGGGAGCTTCAGGACGCCCGCTGTGTTCTCCGAACTCCCGTTGAGATCCGATTTTGGCCCCCTGCGAGTGAGATAGGACGGGCTCACCACTTCTGGTCGGGCCGGCAGGGCCTCGCTGCAACACAGAATGAAACCATCAGTCTCAAGGCCTAGTGTCAGCTGTAAATTCACTGATGCATCAGCCCTCTGCCTCCCTCCTCCTTTGAAAGACCAGTGGCCTGCCCCGCTTGCAAAAGCCCTGGGGTTCCGGAAAGCCGACCGCGCTTGACAGGACACCTGCAAAGAAGAACAGAGGCGAATCCGAGGGGGAGACCATGCGACCACGCGTGGCACTGGCCAATCCCACAGCAGTTGGTGATAACGTGTGTCACCGGATGCATACGGGGCGACGGCGAAGCAAAGGGTCGGGTCCAGGCATGTGCCGGTGGAAGGGGGAAACGGGTTACCTTTCCATCAATGCCAGGGAAAATCAAAGAACAGCTGGGACCCGGGGCGTGGAGGGGCCGCCTGTGCCTGACCCAAGCCACGTTTTCAAATGCCTACCAGAGGAGCAAATGGGTTTCTGCAAAATTCGCGACAGCCCCAATCCTCCACCGACCTGGTAGCCCTGACGCAACTTCGGCTGGCACAAACCCACAGAGAGTGGGAAAGAAACACACAGAGACTGAGAGACAGAGAGAGAAGAGAGAATGGGAGACACACACATAGACACACACACTCACACACACACACACACACACACAGTGTCGTACAGCAGAGGCATTGAAACACACACCCCCAGGCAACCCCTGAGGCGGCAGGGTTCTGCTCTGGAGGGGAACCACCCTCGGGTGAGAGAGAAGCCCAGGGGCACGCAGGCCGACCCGTCCTCGAGATCACGGACGGCGGCACGACTTTTGGGGAGACTCACCCCCACCAACACCGTCCGTGCGGGCCTCAGGCTGGGATCCCGTGCTGCTTCCCCCGACTCTGCCTGGGGTTTCATCATCGTGCTCGGCCCTTTGCGACTCCTGGCATCCGCAAACGTTCCCTTCGACCCCGAGGAGAGATGAGGCCGGAGCCTCAGAGCCTCCACACCCAAGCACTGCCACGGAGGGCTCCTGCTCTGCCAAGCCTCGGGGACTGGTTCCTAAGACAACCGTGGGAACCACTGTGACGGGAGAAACCGCCGGCGCCTCGCGCATGCGCATTGGCGGAGCCGACTCGCGCTCCACTCCTGACAGGTAGGCTGCGTCCCCTTTAAATGTTGCCGCCGCCGCGCGGCGGCCGCGATGCTCCTGCTGCCGCCGCGCGGCGGCCGCGATGCTCCTGCTGCCGCCACGGCGGCGGCTGGATCCTGGGTCGTGTTTGGGGCGGTGTGGGAGAGGGGGCCGCGGGCGTCTCGTCCTGTCCCAGGCCCAAACCCCCAGGGGTACTGCCCTCCGGACCTGCTTGAGCCGACTTCCACCGAGGGAGGGGGAGCTTCAGGACGCCCGCTGTGTTCTCCGAACTCCCGTTGAGATCCGATTTTGGCCCCCTGCGAGTGAGATAGGACGGGCTCACCACTTCTGGTCGGGCCGGCAGGGCCTCGCTGCAACACAGAATGAAACCATCAGTCTCAAGGCCTAGTGTCAGCTGTAAATTCACTGATGCATCAGCCCTCTGCCTCCCTCCTCCTTTGAAAGACCAGTGGCCTGCCCCGCTTGCAAAAGCCCTGGGGTTCCGGAAAGCCGACCGCGCTTGACAGGACACCTGCAAAGAAGAACAGAGGCGAATCCGAGGGGGAGACCATGCGACCACGCGTGGCACTGGCCAATCCCACAGCAGTTGGTGATAACGTGTGTCACCGGATGCATACGGGGAGACGGCGAAGCAAAGGGTCGGGTCCAGGCATGTGCCGGTGGAAGGGGGAAACGGGTTACCTTTCGATCAATGCCAGGGAAAATCAAAGAACAGCTGGGACCCGGGGCGTGGAGGGGCCGCCTGTGCCTGACCCAAGCCACGTTTTCAAATGCCTACCAGAGGAGCAAATGGGTTTCTGCAAATTTCGCGACAGCCCCAATCCTCCACCGACCTGGTAGCCCTGACGCAACTTCGGCTGGCACAACCCCACAGAGAGTGGGAAAGAAACACACAGAGACTGAGAGACAGAGAGAGAAGAGAGAATGGGAGACACACACATAGACACACACACACACGCACACACACAGTGTCGTACAGCAGAGGCATTGAAACACCCCCAGGCAACCCCTGAGGCGGCAGGGTTCTGCTCTGGAGGGGAACCACCCTCGGGTGAGAGAGAAGCTCAGGGGCACGCAGGCCGACCCGTCCTCGAGATCACGGACGGCGGCACGACTTTTGGGGAGACTCACCCCAACCAACACCGTCCGTGCAGGCCTCAGGCTGGGATCCCGTGCTGCTTCCCCCGACTCTGCCTGGGGTTTCATCATCGTGGTCGGCCCTTTGCGACTCCTGGCATCCGCAAACGTTCCCTTCGACCCCGAGGAGAGATGAGGCCGGAGCCTCAGAGCCTCCACATCCAAGCACTGCCACGGAGGGCTCCTGCTCTGCCAAGCCTCGGGGACTGGTTCCTAAGACAACCGTGGGAACCACTGTGACGGGAGAAACCGCCGGCGCCTCGCGCATGCTCATTGGCGGAGCCGACTCGCGCTCCACTCCTGACAGGTAGGCTGCGTCCCCTTTAAATGTTGCCGCCGCCGCGCAGCGGCCGCGATGCTCCTGCTGCCGCCGCGATGCTCCTGCTGCCGCCACGGCGGCGGCTGGATCCTGGGTCGTGTTTGGGGCGGTGTGGGAGAGGGGGCCGCGGGCGTCTCGTCCTGTCCCAGGCCCAAACCCCCAGGGGTACTGCCCTCCGGACCTGCTTGAGCCGACTTCCACCGAGGGAGGGGGAGCTTCAGGACGCCCGCTGTGTTCTCCGAACTCCCGTTGAGATCCGATTTTGGCCCCCTGCGAGTGAGATAGGACGGGCTCACCACTTCTGGTCGGGCCGGCAGGGCCTCGCTGCAACACAGAATGAAACCATCAGTCTCAAGGCCTAGTGTCAGCTGTAAATTCACTGATGCATCAGCCCTCTGCCTCCCTCCTCCTTTGAAAGACCAGTGGCCTGCCCCGCTTGCAAAAGCCCTGGGGTTCCGGAAAGCCGACCGCGCTTGACAGGACACCTGCAAAGAAGAACAGAGGCGAATCCGAGGGGGAGACCATGCGACCACGCGTGGCACTGGCCAATCCCACAGCAGTTGGTGATAACGTGTGTCACCGGATGCATACGGGGCGACGGCGAAGCAAAGGGTCGGGTCCAGGCATGTGCCGGTGGAAGGGGGAAACGGGTTACCTTTCCATCAATGCCAGGGAAAATCAAAGAACAGCTGGGACCCGGGGCGTGGAGGGGCCGCCTGTGCCTGACCCAAGCCACGTTTTCAAATGCCTACCAGAGGAGCAAATGGGTTTCTGCAAAATTCGCGACAGCCCCAATCCTCCACCGACCTGGTAGCCCTGACGCAACTTCGGCTGGCACAAACCCACAGAGAGTGGGAAAGAAACACACAGAGACTGAGAGACAGAGAGAGAAGAGAGAATGGGAGACACACACATAGACACACACACTCACACACACACACACACACACACAGTGTCGTACAGCAGAGGCATTGAAACACACACCCCCAGGCAACCCCTGAGGCGGCAGGGTTCTGCTCTGGAGGGGAACCACCCTCGGGTGAGAGAGAAGCCCAGGGGCACGCAGGCCGACCCGTCCTCGAGATCACGGACGGCGGCACGACTTTTGGGGAGACTCACCCCCACCAACACCGTCCGTGCAGGCCTCAGGCTGGGATCCCGTGCTGCTTCCCCCGACTCTGCCTGGGGTTTCATCATCGTGCTCGGCCCTTTGCGACTCCTGGCATCCGCAAACGTTCCCTTCGACCCCGAGGAGAGATGAGGCCGGAGCCTCAGAGCCTCCACACCCAAGCACTGCCACGGAGGGCTCCTGCTCTGCCAAGCCTCGGGGACTGGTTCCTAAGACAACCGTGGGAACCACTGTGACGGGAGAAACCGCCGGCGCCTCGCGCATGCGCATTGGCGGAGCCGACTCGCGCTCCACTCCTGACAGGTAGGCTGCGTCCCCTTTAAATGTTGCCGCCGCCGCGCGGCGGCCGCGATGCTCCTGCTGCCGCCGCGCGGCGGCCGCGATGCTCCTGCTGCCGCCACGGCGGCGGCTGGATCCTGGGTCGTGTTTGGGGCGGTGTGGGAGAGGGGGCCGCGGGCGTCTCGTCCTGTCCCAGGCCCAAACCCCCAGGGGTACTGCCCTCCGGACCTGCTTGAGCCGACTTCCACCGAGGGAGGGGGAGCTTCAGGACGCCCGCTGTGTTCTCCGAACTCCCGTTGAGATCCGATTTTGGCCCCCTGCGAGTGAGATAGGACGGGCTCACCACTTCTGGTCGGGCCGGCAGGGCCTCGCTGCAACACAGAATGAAACCATCAGTCTCAAGGCCTAGTGTCAGCTGTAAATTCACTGATGCATCAGCCCTCTGCCTCCCTCCTCCTTTGAAAGACCAGTGGCCTGCCCCGCTTGCAAAAGCCCTGGGGTTCCGGAAAGCCGACCGCGCTTGACAGGACACCTGCAAAGAAGAACAGAGGCGAATCCGAGGGGGAGACCATGCGACCACGCGTGGCACTGGCCAATCCCACAGCAGTTGGTGATAACGTGTGTCACCGGATGCATACGGGGCGACGGCGAAGCAAAGGGTCGGGTCCAGGCATGTGCCGGTGGAAGGGGGAAACGGGTTACCTTTCGATCAATGCCAGGGAAAATCAAAGAACAGCTGGGACCCGGGGCGTGGAGGGGCCGCCTGTGCCTGACCCAAGCCACGTTTTCAAATGCCTACCAGAGGAGCAAATGGGTTTCTGCAAAATTCGCGACAGCCCCAATCCTCCACCGACCTGGTAGCCCTGACGCAACTTCGGCTGGCACAACCCCACAGAGAGTGGGAAAGAAACACACAGAGACTGAGAGACAGAGAGAGAAGAGAGAATGGGAGACACACACATAGACACACACACACACGCACACACACAGTGTCGTACAGCAGAGGCATTGAAACACCCCCAGGCAACCCCTGAGGCGGCAGGGTTCTGCTCTGGAGGGGAACCACCCTCGGGTGAGAGAGAAGCCCAGGGGCACGCAGGCCGACCCGTCCTCGAGATCACGGACGGCGGCACGACTTTTGGGGAGACTCACCCCAACCAACACCGTCCGTGCAGGCCTCAGGCTGGGATCCCGTGCTGCTTCCCCCGACTCTGCCTGGGGTTTCATCATCGTGGTCGGCCCTTTGCGACTCCTGGCATCCGCAAACGTTCCCTTCGACCCCGAGGAGAGATGAGGCCGGAGCCTCAGAGCCTCCACATCCAAGCACTGCCACGGAGGGCTCCTGCTCTGCCAAGCCTCGGGGACTGGTTCCTAAGACAACCGTGGGAACCACTGTGACGGGAGAAACCGCCGGCGCCTCGCGCATGCTCATTGGCGGAGCCGACTCGCGCTCCACTCCTGACAGGTAGGCTGCGTCCCCTTTAAATGTTGCCGCCGCCGCGCAGCGGCCGCGATGCTCCTGCTGCCGCCGCGATGCTCCTGCTGCCGCCACGGCGGCGGCTGGATCCTGGGTCGTGTTTGGGGCGGTGTGGGAGAGGGGGCCGCGGGCGTCTCGTCCTGTCCCAGGCCCAAACCCCCAGGGGTACTGCCCTCCGGACCTGCTTGAGCCGACTTCCACCGAGGGAGGGGGAGCTTCAGGACGCCCGCTGTGTTCTCCGAACTCCCGTTGAGATCCGATTTTGGCCCCCTGCGAGTGAGATAGGACGGGCTCACCACTTCTGGTCGGGCCGGCAGGGCCTCGCTGCAACACAGAATGAAACCATCAGTCTCAAGGCCTAGTGTCAGCTGTAAATTCACTGATGCATCAGCCCTCTGCCTCCCTCCTCCTTTGAAAGACCAGTGGCCTGCCCCGCTTGCAAAAGCCCTGGGGTTCCGGAAAGCCGACCGCGCTTGACAGGACACCTGCAAAGAAGAACAGAGGCGAATCCGAGGGGGAGACCATGCGACCACGCGTGGCACTGGCCAATCCCACAGCAGTTGGTGATAACGTGTGTCACCGGATGCATACGGGGCGACGGCGAAGCAAAGGGTCGGGTCCAGGCATGTGCCGGTGGAAGGGGGAAACGGGTTACCTTTCCATCAATGCCAGGGAAAATCAAAGAACAGCTGGGACCCGGGGCGTGGAGGGGCCGCCTGTGCCTGACCCAAGCCACGTTTTCAAATGCCTACCAGAGGAGCAAATGGGTTTCTGCGAAATTCGCGACAGCCCCAATCCTCCACCGACCTGGTAGCCCTGACGCAACTTCGGCTGGCACAAACCCACAGAGAGTGGGAAAGAAACACACAGAGACTGAGAGACAGAGAGAGAAGAGAGAATGGGAGACACACACATAGACACACACACTCACACACACACACACACACACAGTGTCGTACAGCAGAGGCATTGAAACACACACCCCCAGGCAACCCCTGAGGCGGCAGGGTTCTGCTCTGGAGGGGAACCACCCTCGGGTGAGAGAGAAGCCCAGGGGCACGCAGGCCGACCCGTCCTCGAGATCACGGACGGCGGCACGACTTTTGGGGAGACTCACCCCCACCAACACCGTCCGTGCAGGCCTCAGGCTGGGATCCCGTGCTGCTTCCCCCGACTCTGCCTGGGGTTTCATCATCGTGCTCGGCCCTTTGCGACTCCTGGCATCCGCAAACGTTCCCTTCGACCCCGAGGAGAGATGAGGCCGGAGCCTCAGAGCCTCCACACCCAAGCACTGCCACGGAGGGCTCCTGCTCTGCCAAGCCTCGGGGACTGGTTCCTAAGACAACCGTGGGAACCACTGTGACGGGAGAAACCGCCGGCGCCTCGCGCATGCGCATTGGCGGAGCCGACTCGCGCTCCACTCCTGACAGGTAGGCTGCGTCCCCTTTAAATGTTGCCGCCGTCGCGCGGCGGCCGCGATGCTCCTGCTGCCGCCGCGATGCTCCTGCTGCCGCCACGGCGGCGGCTGGATCCTGGGTCGTGTTTGGGGCGGTGTGGGAGAGGGGGCCGCGGGCGTCTCGTCCTGTCCCAGGCCCAAACCCCCAGGGGTACTGCCCTCCGGACCTGCTTGAGCCGACTTCCACCGAGGGAGGGGGAGCTTCAGGACGCCCGCTGTGTTCTCCGAACTCCCGTTGAGATCCGATTTTGGCCCCCTGCGAGTGAGATAGGACGGGCTCACCACTTCTGGTCGGGCCGGCAGGGCCTCGCTGCAACACAGAATGAAACCATCAGTCTCAAGGCCTAGTGTCAGCTGTAAATTCACTGATGCATCAGCCCTCTGCCTCCCTCCTCCTTTGAAAGACCAGTGGCCTGCCCCGCTTGCAAAAGCCCTGGGGTTCCGGAAAGCCGACCGCGCTTGACAGGACACCTGCAAAGAAGAACAGAGGCGAATCCGAGGGGGAGACCATGCGACCACGCGTGGCACTGGCCAATCCCACAGCAGTTGGTGATAACGTGTGTCACCGGAGGCATACGGGGCGACGGCGAAGCAAAGGGTCGGGTCCAGGCATGTGCCGGTGGAAGGGGGAAACGGGTTACCTTTCCATCAATGCCAGGGAAAATCAAAGAACAGCTGGGACCCGGGGCGTGGAGGGGCCGCCTGTGCCTGACCCAAGCCACGTTTTCAAATGCCTACCAGAGGAGCAAATGGGTTTCTGCAAAATTCGCGACAGCCCCAATCCTCCACCGACCTGGTAGCCCTGACGCAACTTCGGCTGGCACAAACCCACAGAGAGTGGGAAAGAAACACACAGAGACTGAGAGACAGAGAGAGAAGAGAGAATGGGAGACACACACATAGACACACACACACACGCACACACACAGTGTCGTACAGCAGAGGCATTGAAACACACACCCCCAGGCAACCCCTGAGGCGGCAGGGTTCTGCTCTGGAGGGGAACCACCCTCGGGTGAGAGAGAAGCCCAGGGGCACGCAGGCCGACCCGTCCTCGAGATCACGGACGGCGGCACGACTTTTGGGGAGACTCACCCCCACCAACACCGTCCGTGCAGGCCTCAGGCTGGGATCCCGAGCTGCTTCCCCCGACTCTGCCTGGGGTTTCATCATGGTGCTCGGCCCTTTGCGACTCCTGGCATCCGCAAACGTTCCCTTCGACCCCGAGGAGAGATGAGGCCGGAGCCTCAGAGCCTCCACACCCAAGCACTGCCACGGAGGGCTCCTGCTCTGCCAAGCCTCGGGGACTGGTTCCTAAGACAACCGTGGGAACCACTGTGACGGGAGAAACCGGCGGCGCCTCGCGCATGCGCATTGGCGGAGCCGACTTGCGCTCCACTCCTGACAGGTAGGCTGCGTCCCCTTTAAATGTTGCCGCCGCCGCGCGGCGGCCGCGATGCTCCTGCTGCCGCCGCGGCGGCGGCTGGATCCTGGGTCGTGTTTGGGGCGGTGTGGGAGAGGGGGCCGCGAGCGTCTCGTCCTGTCCCAGGCCCAAATCCCCAGGGGTACTGCCCTCCGGACCTGCTTGAGCCGACTTCCACCGAGGGAGGGGGAGCTTCAGGACGCCCGCTGTGTTCTCCGAACTCCCGTTGAGATCCGATTTTGGCCCCCTGCGAGTGAGATAGGACGGGCTCACCACTTCTGGTCGGGCCGGCAGGGCCTCGCTGCAACACAGAATGAAACCATCAGTCTCAAGGCCTAGTGTCAGCTGTAAATTCACTGATGCATCAGCCCTCTGCCTCCCTCCTCCTTTGAAAGACCAGTGGCCTGCCCCGCTTGCAAAAGCCCTGGGGTTCCGGAAAGCCGACCGCGCTTGACAGGACACCTGCAAAGAAGAACAGAGGCGAATCCGAGGGGGAGACCATGCGACCACGCGTGGCACTGGCCAATCCCACAGCAGTTGGTGATAACGTGTGTCACCGGAGGCATACGGGGTGACGGCGAAGCAAAGGGTCGGGTCCAGGCATGTGCCGGTGGAAGGGGGAAACGGGTTCCCTTTCCATCAATGCCAGGGAAAATCAAAGAACAGCTGGGACCCGGGGCGTGGAGGGGCCGCCTGTGCCTCACCCAAGCCACGTTTTCAAATGCCTACCAGAGGAGCAAATGGGTTTCTGCAAAATTCGCGACAGCCCCAATCCTCCACCGACCTGGTAGCCCTGACGCAACTTCGGCTGGCACAAACCCACAGAGAGTGGGAAAGAAACACACAGAGACTGAGAGACAGAGAGAGAAGAGAGAATGGGAGACACACACATAGACACACACACACACACACACACACACACACACACAGTGTCGTACAGCAGAGGCATTGAAACACACACCCCCAGGCAACCCCTGAGGCGGCAGGGTTCTGCTCTGGAGGGGAACCACCCTCGGGTGAGAGAGAAGCCCAGGGGCACGCAGGCCGACCCGTCCTCGAGATCACGGACGGCGGCACGACTTTTGGGGAGACTCACCCCCACCAACACCGTCCGTGCAGGCCTCAGGCTGGGATCCCGTGCTGCTTCCCCCGACTCTGCCTGGGGTTTCATCATCGTGCTCGGCCCTTTGCGACTCCTGGCATCCGCAAACGTTCCCTTCGACCCCGAGGAGAGATGAGGCCGGAGCCTCAGAGCCTCCACACCCAAGCACTGCCACGGAGGGCTCCTGCTCTGCCAAGCCTCGGGGACTGGTTCCTAAGACAACCGTGGGAACCACTGTGACGGGAGAAACCGCCGGCGCCTCGCGCATGCACATTGGCGGAGCCGACTCGCGCTCCACTCCTGACAGGTAGGCTGCGTCCCCTTTAAATGTTGCCGCCGCCGCGCGGCGGCCGCGATGCTCCTGCTGCCGCCGCGATGCTCCTGCTGCCGCCACGGCGGCGGCTGGATCCTGGGTCGTGTTTGGGGCGGTGTGGGAGAGGGGGCCGCGGGCGTCTCGTCCTGTCCCAGGCCCAAACCCCCAGGTGTACTGCCCTCCGGACCTGCTTGAGCCGACTTCCACCGAGGGAGGGGGAGCTTCAGGACGCCCGCTGTGTTCTCCGAACTCCCGTTGAGATCCGATTTTGGCCCCCTGCGAGTGAGATAGGACGGGCTCACCACTTCTGGTCGGGCCGGCAGGGCCTCGCTGCAACACAGAATGAAACCATCAGTCTCAAGGCCTAGTGTCAGCTGTAAATTCACTGATGCATCAGCCCTCTGCCTCCCTCCTCCTTTGAAAGACCAGTGGCCTGCCCCGCTTGCAAAAGCCCTGGGGTTCCGGAAAGCCGACCGCGCTTGACAGGACACCTGCAAAGAAGAACAGAGGCGAATCCGAGGGGGAGACCATGCGACCACGCGTGGCACTGGCCAATCCCACAGCAGTTGGTGATAACGTGTGTCACCGGAGGCATACGGGGCGACGGCGAAGCAAAGGGTCGGGTCCAGGCATGTGCCGGTGGAAAGGGGAAACGGGTTACCTTTCCATCAATGCCAGGGAAAATCAAAGAACAGCTGGGACCCGGGGCGTGGAGGGGCCGCCTGTGCCTCACCCAAGCCACGTTTTCAAATGCCTACCAGAGGAGCAAATGGGTTTCTGCAAAATTCGCGACAGCCCCAATCCTCCACCGACCTGGTAGCCCTGACGCAACTTCGGCTGGCACAAACCCACAGAGAGTGGGAAAGAAACACACAGAGACTGAGAGACAGAGAGAGAAGAGAGAATGGGAGACACACACATAGACACACACACACACGCACACACACAGTGTCGTACAGCAGAGGCATTGAAACACACACCCCCAGGCAACCCCTGAGGCGGCAGGGTTCTGCTCTGGAGGGGAACCACCCTCGGGTGAGAGAGAAGCCCAGGGGCACGCAGGCCGACCCGTCCTCGAGATCACGGACGGCGGCACGACTTTTGGGGAGACTCACCCCCACCAACACCGTCCGTGCAGGCCTCAGGCTGGGATCCCGAGCTGCTTCCCCCGACTCTGCCTGGGGTTTCATCATGGTGCTCGGCCCTTTGCGACTCCTGGCATCCGCAAACGTTCCCTTCGACCCCGAGGAGAGATGAGGCCGGAGCCTCAGAGCCTCCACACCCAAGCACTGCCACGGAGGGCTCCTGCTCTGCCAAGCCTCGGGGACTGGTTCCTAAGACAACCGTGGGAACCACTGTGACGGGAGAAACCGGCGGCGCCTCGCGCATGCGCATTGGCGGAGCCGACTTGCGCTCCACTCCTGACAGGTAGGCTGCGTCCCCTTTAAATGTTGCCGCCGCCGCGCGGCGGCCGCGATGCTCCTGCTGCCGCCGCGGCGGCGGCTGGATCCTGGGTCGTGTTTGGGGCGGTGTGGGAGAGGGGGCCGCGAGCGTCTCGTCCTGTCCCAGGCCCAAATCCCCAGGGGTACTGCCCTCCGGACCTGCTTGAGCCGACTTCCACCGAGGGAGGGGGAGCTTCAGGACGCCCGCTGTGTTCTCCGAACTCCCGTTGAGATCCGATTTTGGCCCCCTGCGAGTGAGATAGGACGGGCTCACCACTTCTGGTCGGGCCGGCAGGGCCTCGCTGCAACACAGAATGAAACCATCAGTCTCAAGGCCTAGTGTCAGCTGTAAATTCACTGATGCATCAGCCCTCTGCCTCCCTCCTCCTTTGAAAGACCAGTGGCCTGCCCCGCTTGCAAAAGCCCTGGGGTTCCGGAAAGCCGACCGCGCTTGACAGGACACCTGCAAAGAAGAACAGAGGCGAATCCGAGGGGGAGACCATGCGACCACGCGTGGCACTGGCCAATCCCACAGCAGTTGGTGATAACGTGTGTCACCGGAGGCATACGGGGTGACGGCGAAGCAAAGGGTCGGGTCCAGGCATGTGCCGGTGGAAGGGGGAAACGGGTTCCCTTTCCATCAATGCCAGGGAAAATCAAAGAACAGCTGGGACCCGGGGCGTGGAGGGGCCGCCTGTGCCTCACCCAAGCCACGTTTTCAAATGCCTACCAGAGGAGCAAATGGGTTTCTGCAAAATTCGCGACAGCCCCAATCCTCCACCGACCTGGTAGCCCTGACGCAACTTCGGCTGGCACAAACCCACAGAGAGTGGGAAAGAAACACACAGAGACTGAGAGACAGAGAGAGAAGAGAGAATGGGAGACACACACATAGACACACACACACACACACACACACACACACACACAGTGTCGTACAGCAGAGGCATTGAAACACACACCCCCAGGCAACCCCTGAGGCGGCAGGGTTCTGCTCTGGAGGGGAACCACCCTCGGGTGAGAGAGAAGCCCAGGGGCACGCAGGCCGACCCGTCCTCGAGATCACGGACGGCGGCACGACTTTTGGGGAGACTCACCCCCACCAACACCGTCCGTGCAGGCCTCAGGCTGGGATCCCGTGCTGCTTCCCCCGACTCTGCCTGGGGTTTCATCATCGTGCTCGGCCCTTTGCGACTCCTGGCATCCGCAAACGTTCCCTTCGACCCCGAGGAGAGATGAGGCCGGAGCCTCAGAGCCTCCACACCCAAGCACTGCCACGGAGGGCTCCTGCTCTGCCAAGCCTCGGGGACTGGTTCCTAAGACAACCGTGGGAACCACTGTGACGGGAGAAACCGCCGGCGCCTCGCGCATGCACATTGGCGGAGCCGACTCGCGCTCCACTCCTGACAGGTAGGCTGCGTCCCCTTTAAATGTTGCCGCCGCCGCGCGGCGGCCGCGATGCTCCTGCTGCCGCCGCGATGCTCCTGCTGCCGCCACGGCGGCGGCTGGATCCTGGGTCGTGTTTGGGGCGGTGTGGGAGAGGGGGCCGCGGGCGTCTCGTCCTGTCCCAGGCCCAAACCCCCAGGTGTACTGCCCTCCGGACCTGCTTGAGCCGACTTCCACCGAGGGAGGGGGAGCTTCAGGACGCCCGCTGTGTTCTCCGAACTCCCGTTGAGATCCGATTTTGGCCCCCTGCGAGTGAGATAGGACGGGCTCACCACTTCTGGTCGGGCCGGCAGGGCCTCGCTGCAACACAGAATGAAACCATCAGTCTCAAGGCCTAGTGTCAGCTGTAAATTCACTGATGCATCAGCCCTCTGCCTCCCTCCTCCTTTGAAAGACCAGTGGCCTGCCCCGCTTGCAAAAGCCCTGGGGTTCCGGAAAGCCGACCGCGCTTGACAGGACACCTGCAAAGAAGAACAGAGGCGAATCCGAGGGGGAGACCATGCGACCACGCGTGGCACTGGCCAATCCCACAGCAGTTGGTGATAACGTGTGTCACCGGAGGCATACGGGGCGACGGCGAAGCAAAGGGTCGGGTCCAGGCATGTGCCGGTGGAAAGGGGAAACGGGTTACCTTTCCATCAATGCCAGGGAAAATCAAAGAACAGCTGGGACCCGGGGCGTGGAGGGGCCGCCTGTGCCTCACCCAAGCCACGTTTTCAAATGCCTACCAGAGGAGCAAATGGGTTTCTGCAAAATTCGCGACAGCCCCAATCCTCCACCGACCTGGTAGCCCTGACGCAACTTCGGCTGGCACAAACCCACAGAGAGTGGGAAAGAAACACACAGAGACTGAGAGACAGAGAGAGAAGAGAGAATGGGAGACACACACATAGACACACACACACACACACACACACACACACACACACACACACACAGTGTCGTACAGCAGAGGCATTGAAACACACACCCCCAGGCAACCCCTGAGGCGGCAGGGTTCTGCTCTGGAGGGGAACCACCCTCGGGTGAGAGAGAAGCCCAGGGGCACGCAGGCCGACCCGTCCTCGAGATCACGGACGGCGGCACGACTTTTGGGGAGACTCACCCCCACCAAGACCGTCCGTGCAGGCCTCAGGCTGGGATCCCGTGCTGCTTCCCCCGACTCTGCCTGGGGTTTCATCATCGTGGTCGGCCCTTTGCGACTCCTGGCATCCGCAAACGTTCCCTTCGACCCCGAGGAGAGATGAGGCCGGAGCCTCAGAGCCTCCACACCCAAGCACTGCCACGGAGGGCTCCTGCTCTGCCAAGCCTCGGGGACTGGTTCCTAAGACAACCGTGGGAACCACTGACGGGAGAAACCGCCGGCGCCTCGCGCATGCGCATTGGCGGAGCCGACTCGCGCTCCACTCCTGACAGGTAGGCTGCGTCCCCTTTAAATGTTGCCGCCGCCGCGCGGCGGCCGCGATGCTCCTGCTGCCGCCGCGCGGCGGCCGCGATGCTCCTGCTGCCGCCACGGCGGCGGCTGGATCCTGGGTCGTGTTTGGGGCGGTGTGGGAGAGGGGGCCGCGGGCGTCTCGTCCTGTCCCAGGCCCAAACCCCCAGGGGTACTGCCCTCCGGACCTGCTTGAGCCGACTTCCACCGAGGGAGGGGGAGCTTCAGGACGCCCGCTGTGTTCTCCGAACTCCCGTTGAGATCCGATTTTGGCCCCCTGCGAGTGAGATAGGACGGGCTCACCACTTCTGGTCGGGCCGGCAGGGCCTCGCTGCAACACAGAATGAAACCATCAGTCTCAAGGCCTAGTGTCAGCTGTAAATTCACTGATGCATCAGCCCTCTGCCTCCCTCCTCCTTTGAAAGACCAGTGGCCTGCCCCGCTTGCAAAAGCCCTGGGGTTCCGGAAAGCCGACCGCGCTTGACAGGACACCTGCAAAGAAGAACAGAGGCGAATCCGAGGGGGAGACCATGCGACCACGCGTGGCACTGGCCAATCCCACAGCAGTTGGTGATAACGTGTGTCACCGGATGCATACGGGGCGACGGCGAAGCAAAGGGTCGGGTCCAGGCATGTGCCGGTGGAAGGGGGAAACGGGTTACCTTTCCATCAATGCCAGGGAAAATCAAAGAACAGCTGGGACCCGGGGCGTGGAGGGGCCGCCTGTGCCTGACCCAAGCCACGTTTTCAAATGCCTACCAGAGGAGCAAATGGGTTTCTGCAAAATTCGCGACAGCCCCAATCCTCCACCGACCTGGTAGCCCTGACGCAACTTCGGCTGGCACAAACCCACAGAGAGTGGGAAAGAAACACACAGAGACTGAGAGACAGAGAGAGAAGAGAGAATGGGAGACACACACATAGACACACACACTCACACACACACACACACACACAGTGTCGTACAGCAGAGGCATTGAAACACACACCCCCAGGCAACAACTGAGGCGGCAGGGTTCTGCTCTGGAGGGGAACCACCCTCGGGTGAGAGAGAAGCCCAGGGGCACGCAGGCCGACCCGTCCTCGAGATCACGGACGGCGGCACGACTTTTGGGGAGACTCACCCCCACCAACACCGTCCGTGCAGGCCTCAGGCTGGGATCCCGTGCTGCTTCCCCCGACTCTGCCTGGGGTTTCATCATCGTGGTCGGCCCTTTGCGACTCCTGGCATCCGCAAACGTTCCCTTCGACCCCGAGGAGAGATGAGGCCGGAGCCTCAGAGCCTCCACACCCAAGCACTGCCACGGAGGGCTCCTGCTCTGCCAAGCCTCGGGGACTGGTTCCTAAGACAACCGTGGGAACCACTGTGACGGGAGAAACCGCCGGCGCCTCGCGCATGCGCATTGGCGGAGCCGACTCGCGCTCCACTCCTGACAGGTAGGCTGCGTCCCCTTTAAATGTTGCCGCCGCCGCGCGGCGGCCGCGATGCTCCTGCTGCCGCCGCGATGCTCCTGCTGCCGCCACGGCGGCGGCTGGATCCTGGGTCGTGTTTGGGGCGGTGTGGGAGAGGGGGCCGCGGGCGTCTCGTCCTGTCCCAGGCCCAAACCCCCAGGGGTACTGCCCTCCGGACCTGCTTGAGCCGACTTCCACCGAGGGAGGGGGAGCTTCAGGACGCCCGCTGTGTTCTCCGAACTCCCGTTGAGATCCGATTTTGGCCCCCTGCGAGTGAGATAGGACGGGCTCACCACTTCTGGTCGGGCCGGCAGGGCCTCGCTGCAACACAGAATGAAACCATCAGTCTCAAGGCCTAGTGTCAGCTGTAAATTCACTGATGCATCAGCCCTCTGCCTCCCTCCTCCTTTGAAAGACCAGTGGCCTGCCCCGCTTGCAAAAGCCCTGGGGTTCCGGAAAGCCGACCGCGCTTGACAGGACACCTGCAAAGAAGAACAGAGGCGAATCCGAGGGGGAGACCATGCGACCACGCGTGGCACTGGCCAATCCCACAGCAGTTGGTGATAACGTGTGTCACCGGAGGCATACGGGGCGACGGCGAAGCAAAGGGTCGGGTCCAGGCATGTGCCGGTGGAAGGGGGAAACGGGTTACCTTTCCATCAATGCCAGGGAAAATCAAAGAACAGCTGGGACCCGGGGCGTGGAGGGGCCGCCTGTGCCTGACCCAAGCCACGTTTTCAAATGCCTACCAGAGGAGCAAATGGGTTTCTGCAAAATTCGCGACAGCCCCAATCCTCCACCGACCTGGTAGCCCTGACGCAACTTCGGCTGGCACAAACCCACAGAGAGTGGGAAAGAAACACACAGAGACTGAGAGACAGAGAGAGAAGAGAGAATGGGAGACACACACATAGACACACACACACACACATACACACACACAGTGTCGTACAGCAGAGGCATTGAAACACACACCCCCAGGCAACCCCTGAGGCGGCAGGGTTCTGCTCTGGAGGGGAACCACCCTCGGGTGAGAGAGAAGCCCAGGGGCACGCAGGCCGACCCGTCCTCGAGATCACGGACGGCGGCACGACTTTTGGGGAGACTCACCCCAACCAACACCGTCCGTGCAGGCCTCAGGCTGGGATCCCGTGCTGCTTCCCCCGACTCTGCCTGGGGTTTCATCATCGTGGTCGGCCCTTTGCGACTCCTGGCATCCGCAAACGTTCCCTTCGACCCCGAGGAGAGATGAGGCCGGAGCCTCAGAGCCTCCACACCCAAGCACTGCCACGGAGGGCTCCTGCTCTGCCAAGCCTCGGAGACTGGTTCCTAAGACAACCGTGGGAACCACTGTGACGGGAGAAACCGCCGGCGCCTCGCGCATGCGCATTGGCGGAGCCGACTCGCGCTCCACTCCTGACAGGTAGGCTGCGTCCCCTTTAAATGTTGCCGCCGCCCCGCGGCGGCCGCGATGCTCCTGCTGCCGCCGCGATGCTCCTGCTGCCGCCGCGGCGGCGGCTGGATCCTGGGTCGTGTTTGGGGCGGTGTGGGAGAGGGGGCCGCGGGCGTCTCGTCCTGTCCCAGGCCCAAACCCCCAGGGGTACTGCCCTCCGGACCTGCTTGAGCCGACTTCCACCGAGGGAGGGGGAGCTTCAGGACTCCCGCTGTGTTCTCCGAACTCCCGTTGAGATCCGATTTTGGCCCCCTGCGAGTGAGATAGGACGGGCTCACCCCTTCTGGTCGGGCCGGCAGGGCCTCGCTGCAACACAAAATGAAACCATGAGTCTCAAGGCCTAGTGTCAGCTGTAAATTCACTGATGCATCAGCCCTCTGCCTCCCTCCTACTTTGAAAGACCAGTGGCCTGCCCCGCTTGCAAAAGCGCTGGGGTTCCGGAAAGCCGACCGCGCTTGACAGGACACCTGCAAAGAAGAACAGAGGCGAATCCGAGGGGGAGACCATGCGACCACGCGTGGCACTGGCCAATCCCACAGCAGTTGGTGATAACGTGTGTCACCGGAGGCATACGGGGCGACGGCGAAGCAAAGGGTCGGGTCCAGGCATGTGCCGGTGGAAGGGGGAAACGGGTTACCTTTCCATCAATGCCAGGGAAAATCAAAGAACAGCTGGGACCCGGGGCGTGGAGGGGCCGCCTGTGCCTCACCCAAGCCACGTTTTCAAATGCCTACCAGAGGAGCAAATGGGTTTCTGCAAAATTCGCGACAGCCCCAATCCTCCACCGACCTGGTAGCCCTGACGCAACTTCGGCTGGCACAAACCCACAGAGAGTGGGAAAGAAACACACAGAGACTGAGAGACAGAGAGAGAAGAGAGAATGGGAGACACACACATAGACACACACACACACACACACACAGTGTCGTACAGCAGAGGCATTGAAACACACACCCCCAGGCAACCCCTGAGGCGGCAGGGTTCTGCTCTGGAGGGGAACCACCCTCGGGTGAGAGAGAAGCCCAGGGGCACGCAGGCCGACCCGTCCTCGAGATCACGGACGGCGGCACGACTTTTGGGGAGACTCACCCCCACCAACACCGTCCGTGCAGGCCTCAGGCTGGGATCCCGTGCTGCTTCCCCCGACTCTGCCTGGGGTTTCATCATCGTGGTCGGCCCTTTGCGACTCCTGGCATCCGCAAACGTTCCCTTCGACCCCGAGGAGAGATGAGGCCGGAGCCTCAGAGCCTCCACACCCAAGCACTGCCACGGAGGGCTCCTGCTCTGCCAAGCCTCGGGGACTGGTTCCTAAGACAACCGTGGGAACCACTGTGACGGGAGAAACCGCCGGCGCCTCGCGCATGCTCATTGGCGGAGCCGACTCGCGCTCCACTCCTGACAGGTAGGCTGCGTCCCCTTTAAATGTTGCCGCCGCCGCGCGGCGGCCGCGATGCTCCTGCTGCCGCCGCGATGCTCCTGCTGCGGCCACGGCGGCGGCTGGATTCTGGGTCGTGTTTGGGGCGGTGTGGGAGAGGGGGCCGCGGGCGTCTCGTCCTGTCCCAGGCCCAAACCCCCAGGGGTACTGCCCTCCGGACCTGCTTGAGCCGACTTCCACCGAGGGAGGGGGAGCTTCAGGACGCCCGCTGTGTTCTCCGAACTCCCGTTGAGATCCGATTTTGGCCCCCTGCGAGTGAGATAGGACGGGCTCACCACTTCTGGTCGGGCCAGCAGGGCCTCGCTGCAACACAGAATGAAACCATCAGTCTCAAGGCCTAGTGTCAGCTGTAAATTCACTGATGCATCAGCCCTCTGCCTCCCTCCTCCTTTGAAAGACCAGTGGCCTGCCCCGCTTGCAAAAGCCCTGGGGTTCCGGAAAGCCGACCGCGCTTGACAGGACACCTGCAAAGAAGAACAGAGGCGAATCCGAGGGGGAGACCATGCGACCACGCGTGGCACTGGCCAATCCCACAGCAGTTGGTGATAACGTGTGTCACCGGAGGCATACGGGGCGACGGCGAAGCAAAGGGTCGGGTCCAGGCATGTGCCGGTGGAAGGGGGAAACGGGTTACCTTTCCATCAATGCCAGGGAAAATCAAAGAACAGCTGGGACCCGGGGCGTGGAGGGGCCGCCTGTGCCTGACCCAAGCCACGTTTTCAAATGCCTACCAGAGGAGCAAATGGGTTTCTGCAAAATTCGCGACAGCCCCAATCCTCCACCGACCTGGTAGCCCTGACGCAACTTCGGCTGGCACAAACCCACAGAGAGTGGGAAAGAAACACACAGAGACTGAGAGACAGAGAGAGAAGAGAGAATGGGAGACACACACATAGACACACACACACACGCACACACACAGTGTCGTACAGCAGAGGCATTGAAACACACACCCCCAGGCAACCCCTGAGGCGGCAGGGTTCTGCTCTGGAGGGGAACCACCCTCGGGTGAGAGAGAAGCCCAGGGGCACGCAGGCCGACCCGTCCTCGAGATCACGGACGGCGGCACGACTTTTGGGGAGACTCACCCCCACCAACACCGTCCGTGCAGGCCTCAGGCTGGGATCCCGAGCTGCTTCCCCCGACTCTGCCTGGGGTTTCATCATCGTGCTCGGCCCTTTGCGACTCCTGGCATCCGCAAACGTTCCCTTCGACCCCGAGGAGAGATGAGGCCGGAGCCTCAGAGCCTCCACACCCAAGCACTGCCACGGAGGGCTCCTGCTCTGCCAAGCCTCGGGGACTGGTTCCTAAGACAACCGTGGGAACCACTGTGACGGGAGAAACCGGCGGCGCCTCGCGCATGCGCATTGGCGGAGCCGACTTGCGCTCCACTCCTGACAGGTAGGCTGCGTCCCCTTTAAATGTTGCCGCCGCCGCGCGGCGGCCGCGATGCTCCTGCTGCCGCCGCGGCGGCGGCTGGATCCTGGGTCGTGTTTGGGGCGGTGTGGGAGAGGGGGCCGCGAGCGTCTCGTCCTGTCCCAGGCCCAAATCCCCAGGGGTACTGCCCTCCGGACCTGCTTGAGCCGACTTCCACCGAGGGAGGGGGAGCTTCAGGACGCCCGCTGTGTTCTCCGAACTCCCGTTGAGATCCGATTTTGGCCCCCTGCGAGTGAGATAGGACGGGCTCACCACTTCTGGTCGGGCCGGCAGGGCCTCGCTGCAACACAGAATGAAACCATCAGTCTCAAGGCCTAGTGTCAGCTGTAAATTCACTGATGCATCAGCCCTCTGCCTCCCTCCTCCTTTGAAAGACCAGTGGCCTGCCCCGCTTGCAAAAGCCCTGGGGTTCCGGAAAGCCGACCGCGCTTGACAGGACACCTGCAAAGAAGAACAGAGGCGAATCCGAGGGGGAGACCATGCGACCACGCGTGGCACTGGCCAATCCCACAGCAGTTGGTGATAACGTGTGTCACCGGAGGCATACGGGGTGACGGCGAAGCAAAGGGTCGGGTCCAGGCATGTGCCGGTGGAAGGGGGAAACGGGTTCCCTTTCCATCAATGCCAGGGAAAATCAAAGAACAGCTGGGACCCGGGGCGTGGAGGGGCCGCCTGTGCCTGACCCAAGCCACGTTTTCAAATGCCTACCAGAGGAGCAAATGGGTTTCTGCAAAATTCGCGACAGCCCCAATCCTCCACCGACCTGGTAGCCCTGACGCAACTTCGGCTGGCACAAACCCACAGAGAGTGGGAAAGAAACACACAGAGACTGAGAGACAGAGAGAGAAGAGAGAATGGGAGACACACACATAGACACACACACACACACACACACACACACACACACACAGTGTCGTACAGCAGAGGCATTGAAACACACACCCCCAGGCAACCCCTGAGGCGGCAGGGTTCTGCTCTGGAGGGGAACCACCCTCGGGTGAGAGAGAAGCCCAGGGGCACGCAGGCCGACCCGTCCTCGAGATCACGGACGGCGGCACGACTTTTGGGGAGACTCACCCCCACCAACACCGTCCGTGCAGGCCTCAGGCTGGGATCCCGTGCTGCTTCCCCCGACTCTGCCTGGGGTTTCATCATCGTGCTCGGCCCTTTGCGACTCCTGGCATCCGCAAACGTTCCCTTCGACCCCGAGGAGAGATGAGGCCGGAGCCTCAGAGCCTCCACACCCAAGCACTGCCACGGAGGGCTCCTGCTCTGCCAAGCCTCGGGGACTGGTTCCTAAGACAACCGTGGGAACCACTGTGACGGGAGAAACCGCCGGCGCCTCGCGCATGCACATTGGCGGAGCCGACTCGCGCTCCACTCCTGACAGGTAGGCTGCGTCCCCTTTAAATGTTGCCGCCGCCGCGCGGCGGCCGCGATGCTCCTGCTGCCGCCGCGATGCTCCTGCTGCCGCCACGGCGGCGGCTGGATCCTGGGTCGTGTTTGGGGCGGTGTGGGAGAGGGGGCCGCGGGCGTCTCGTCCTGTCCCAGGCCCAAACCCCCAGGTGTACTGCCCTCCGGACCTGCTTGAGCCGACTTCCACCGAGGGAGGGGGAGCTTCAGGACGCCCGCTGTGTTCTCCGAACTCCCGTTGAGATCCGATTTTGGCCCCCTGCGAGTGAGATAGGACGGGCTCACCACTTCTGGTCGGGCCGGCAGGGCCTCGCTGCAACACAGAATGAAACCATCAGTCTCAAGGCCTAGTGTCAGCTGTAAATTCACTGATGCATCAGCCCTCTGCCTCCCTCCTCCTTTGAAAGACCAGTGGCCTGCCCCGCTTGCAAAAGCCCTGGGGTTCCGGAAAGCCGACCGCGCTTGACAGGACACCTGCAAAGAAGAACAGAGGCGAATCCGAGGGGGAGACCATGCGACCACGCGTGGCACTGGCCAATCCCACAGCAGTTGGTGATAACGTGTGTCACCGGAGGCATACGGGGCGACGGCGAAGCAAAGGGTCGGGTCCAGGCATGTGCCGGTGGAAGGGGGAAACGGGTTACCTTTCCATCAATGCCAGGGAAAATCAAAGAACAGCTGGGACCCGGGGCGTGGAGGGGCCGCCTGTGCCTCACCCAAGCCACGTTTTCAAATGCCTACCAGAGGAGCAAATGGGTTTCTGCAAAATTCGCGACAGCCCCAATCCTCCACCGACCTGGTAGCCCTGACGCAACTTCGGCTGGCACAAACCCACAGAGAGTGGGAAAGAAACACACAGAGACTGAGAGACAGAGAGAGAAGAGAGAATGGGAGACACACACATAGACACACACACACACACATACACACACACAGTGTCGTACAGCAGAGGCATTGAAACACACACCCCCAGGCAACCCCTGAGGCGGCAGGGTTCTGCTCTGGAGGGGAACCACCCTCGGGTGAGAGAGAAGCCCAGGGGCACGCAGGCCGACCCGTCCTCGAGATCACGGACGGCGGCACGACTTTTGGGGAGACTCACCCCCACCAACACCGTCCGTGCAGGCCTCAGGCTGGGATCCCGTGCTGCTTCCCCCGACTCTGCCTGGGGTTTCATCATCGTGCTCGGCCCTTTGCGACTCCTGGCATCCGCAAACGTTCCCTTCGACCCCGAGGAGAGATGAGGCCGGAGCCTCAGAGCCTCCACACCCAAGCACTGCCACGGAGGGCTCCTGCTCTGCCAAGCCTCGGGGACTGGTTCCTAAGACAACCGTGGGAACCACTGTGACGGGAGAAACCGCCGGCGCCTCGCGCATGCGCATTGGCGGAGCCGACTCGCGCTCCACTCCTGACAGGTAGGCTGCGTCCCCTTTAAATGTTGCCGCCGTCGCGCGGCGGCCGCGATGCTCCTGCTGCCGCCGCGGCGGCGGCTGGATCCTGGGTCGTGTTTGGGGCGGTGTGGGAGAGGGGGCCGCGGGCGTCTCGTCCTGTCCCAGGCCCAAACCCCCAGGGGTACTGCCCTCCGGACCTGCTTGAGCCGACTTCCACCGAGGGAGGGGGAGCTTCAGGACGCCCGCTGTGTTCTCCGAACTCCCGTTGAGATCCGATTTTGGCCCCCTGCGAGTGAGATAGGACGGGCTCACCACTTCTGGTCGGGCCGGCAGGGCCTCGCTGCAACACAGAATGAAACCATCAGTCTCAAGGCCTAGTGTCAGCTGTAAATTCACTGATGCATCAGCCCTCTGCCTCCCTCCTCCTTTGAAAGACCAGTGGCCTGCCCCGCTTGCAAAAGCCCTGGGGTTCCGGAAAGCCGACCGCGCTTGACAGGACACCTGCAAAGAAGAACAGAGGCGAATCCGAGGGGGAGACCATGCGACCACGCGTGGCACTGGCCAATCCCACAGCAGTTGGTGATAACGTGTGTCACCGGAGGCATACGGGGCGACGGCGAAGCAAAGGGTCGGGTCCAGGCATGTGCCGGTGGAAGGGGGAAACGGGTTACCTTTCCATCAATGCCAGGGAAAATCAAAGAACAGCTGGGACCCGGGGCGTGGAGGGGCCGCCTGTGCCTGACCCAAGCCACGTTTTCAAATGCCTACCAGAGGAGCAAATGGGTTTCTGCAAAATTCGCGACAGCCCCAATCCTCCACCGACCTGGTAGCCCTGACGCAACTTCGGCTGGCACAAACCCACAGAGAGTGGGAAAGAAACACACAGAGACTGAGAGACAGAGAGAGAAGAGAGAATGGGAGAAACACACATAGACACACACACACACACATACACCCACACAGTGTCGTACAGCAGAGGCATTGAAACACACACCCCCAGGCAACCCCTGAGGCGGCAGGGTTCTGCTCTGGAGGGGAACCACCCTCGGGTGAGAGAGAAGCCCAGGGGCACGCAGGCCGACCCGTCCTCGAGATCACAGACGGCGGCACGACTTTTGGGGAGACTCACCCCAACCAACACCGTCCGTGCAGGCCTCAGGCTGGGATCCCGTGCTGCTTCCCCCGACTCTGCCTGGGGTTTCATCATCGTGGTCGGCCCTTTGCGACTCCTGGCATCCGCAAACGTTCCCTTCGACCCCGAGGAGAGATGAGGCCGGAGCCTCAGAGCCTCCACACCCAAGCACTGCCACGGAGGGCTCCTGCTCTGCCAAGCCTCGGGGACTGGTTCCTAAGACAACCGTGGGAACCACTGTGACGGGAGAAACCGAGGGCGCCTCGCGCATGCGCATTGGCGGAGCCGACTCGCGCTGCACTCCTGACAGGTAGGCTGCGTCCCCTTTAAATGTTGCCGCCGCCGCGCGGCGGCCGCGATGCTCCTGCTGCCGCCGCGATGCTCCTGCTGCCGCCACGGCGGCGGCTGGATCCTGGGTCGTGTTTGGGGCGGTGTGGGAGAGGGGGCCGCGGGCGTCTCGTCCTGTCCCAGGCCCAAACCCCCAGGGGTACTGCCCTCCGGACCTGCTTGAGCCGACTTCCACCGAGGGAGGGGGAGCTTCAGGACGCCCGCTGTGTTCTCCGAACTCCCGTTGAGATCCGATTTTGGCCCCCTGCGAGTGAGATAGGACGGGCTCACCACTTCTGGTCGGGCCGGCAGGGCCTCGCTGCAACACAGAATGAAACCATCAGTCTCAAGGCCTAGTGTCAGCTGTAAATTCACTGATGCATCAGCCCTCTGCCTCCCTCCTCCTTTGAAAGACCAGTGGCCTGCCCCGCTTGCAAAAGCCCTGGGGTTCCGGAAAGCCGACCGCGCTTGACAGGACACCTGCAAAGAAGAACAGAGGCGAATCCGAGGGGGAGACCATGCGACCACGCGTGGCACTGGCCAATCCCACAGCAGTTGGTGATAACGTGTGTCACCGGAGGCATACGGGGCGACGGCGAAGCAAAGGGTCGGGTCCAGGCATGTGCCGGTGGAAGGGGGAAACGGGTTACCTTTCCATCAATGCCAGGGAAAATCAAAGAACAGCTGGGACCCGGGGCGTGGAGGGGCCGCCTGTGCCTGACCCAAGCCACGTTTTCAAATGCCTACCAGAGGAGCAAATGGGTTTCTGCAAAATTCGCGACAGCCCCAATCCTCCACCGACCTGGTAGCCCTGACGCAACTTCGGCTGGCACAAACCCACAGAGAGTGGGAAAGAAACACACAGAGACTGAGAGACAGAGAGAGAAGAGAGAATGGGAGACACACACATAGACACACACACTCACACACACACACACACACAGTGTCGTACAGCAGAGGCATTGAAACACACACCCCCAGGCAACCCCTGAGGCGGCAGGGTTCTGCTCTGGAGGGGAACCACCCTCGGGTGAGAGAGAAGCCCAGGGGCACGCAGGCCGACCCGTCCTCGAGATCACGGACGGCGGCACGACTTTTGGGGAGACTCACCCCCACCAACACCGTCCGTGCAGGCCTCAGGCTGGGATCCCGTGCTGCTTCCCCCGACTCTGCCTGGGGTTTCATCATCGTGCTCGGCCCTTTGCGACTCCTGGCATCCGCAAACGTTCCCTTCGACCCCGAGGAGAGATGAGGCCGGAGCCTCAGAGCCTCCACACCCAAGCACTGCCACGGAGGGCTCCTGCTCTGCCAAGCCTCGGGGACTGGTTCCTAAGACAACCGTCGGAACCACTGTAACGGGAGAAACCGCCGGCGCCTCGCGCATGCGCATTGGCGGAGCCGACTCGCGCTCCACTCCTGACAGGTAGGCTGCGTCCCCTTTAAATGTTGCCGCCGCCGCGCGGCGGCCGCGATGCTCCTGCTGCCGCCGCCATGCTCCTGCTGCCGCCGCGATTCTCCTGCTGCCGCCGCGGCGGCGGCTGGATCCTGGGTCGTGTTTGGGGCGGTGTGGGAGAGGGGGCCGCGGGCGTCTCGTCCTGTCCCAGGCCCAAACCCCCAGGGGTACTGCCCTCCGGACCTGCTTGAGCCGACTTCCACCGAGGGAGGTGGAGCTTCAGGACTCCCGCTGTGTTCTCCGAACTCCCGTTGAGATCCGATTTTGGCCCCCTGCGAGTGAGATAGGACGGGCTCACCACTTCTGGTCGGGCCGGCAGGGCCTCGCTGCAACACAGAATGAAACCATCAGTCTCAAGGCCTAGTGTCAGCTATAAATTCACTGATGCATCAGCCCTCTGCCTCCCTCCTCCTTTGAAAGACCAGTGGCCTGCCCCGCTTGCAAAAGCCCTGGGGTTCCGGAAAGCCGACCGCGCTTGACAGGACACCTGCAAAGAAGAACAGAGGCGAATCCGAGGGGGAGACCATGCGACCACGCGTGGCACTGGCCAATCCCACAGCAGTGGGTGATAACGTGTGTCACCGGAGGCATACGGGGCGACGGCGAAGCAAAGGGTCGGGTCCAGGCATGTGCCGGTGGAAGGGGGAAACGGGTTACCTTTCCATCAATGCCAGGGAAAATCAAAGAACAGCTGGGAACCGGGGCGTGGAGGGGCCGCCTGTGCCTCACCCAAGCCACGTTTTCAAATGCCTACCAGAGGAGCAAATGGGTTTCTGCAAAATTCGCGACAGCCCCAATCCTCCACCGACCTGGTAGCCCTGACGCAACTTCGGCTGGCACAAACCCACAGAGAGTGGGAAAGAAACACACAGAGACTGAGAGATAGAGAGAGAAGAGAGAATGGGAGACACACACATAGACACACACACACACACATACACACACACAGTGTCGTACAGCAGAGGCATTGAAACACACACCCCCAGGCAACCCCTGAGGCAGCAGGGTTCTGCTCTGGAGGGGAACCACCCTCGGGTGAGAGAGAAGCCCAGGGGCACGCAGGCCGACCCGTCCTCGAGATCACGGACGGCGGCACGACTTTTGGGGAGACTCACCCCAACCAACACCGTCCGTGCAGGCCTCAGGCTGGGATCCCGTGCTGCTTCCCCCGACTCTGCCTGGGGTTTCATCATCGTGCTCGGCCCTTTGCGACTCCTGGCATCCGCAAACGTTCCCTTCGACCCCGAGGAGAGATGAGGCCGGAGCCTCAGAGCCTCCACACCCAAGCACTGCCACGGAGGGCTCCTGCTCTGCCAAGCCTCGGAGACAGGTTCCTAAGACAACCGTGGGAACCACTGTGACGGGAGAAACCGCCGGCGCCTCGCGCATGCTCATTGGCGGAGCCGACTCGCGCTCCACTCCTGACAGGTAGGCTGCGTCCCCTTTAAATGTTGCCGCCGCCGCGCGGCGGCCGCGATGCTCCTGCTGCCGCCGCGATGCTCCTGCTGCCGCCGCGGCGGCGGCTGGATCCTGGGTCGTGTTTGGGGCGGTGTGGGAGAGGGGGCCGCGGGCGTCTCGTCCTGTCCCAGGCCCAAACCCCCAGGGGTACTGCCCTCCGGACCTGCTTGAGCCGACTCCCACCGAGGGAGGGGGAGCTTCAGGACGCCCGCTGTGTTCTCCGAACTCCCGTTGAGATCCGATTTTGGCCCCCTGCGAGTGAGATAGGACGGGCTCACCACTTCTGGTCGGGCCGGCAGGGCCTCGCTGCAACACAGAATGAAACCATCAGTCTCAAGGCCTAGTGTCAGCTGTAAATTCACTGATGCATCAGCCCTCTGCCTCCCTCCTCGTTTGAAAGACCAGTGGCCTGCCCCGCTTGCAAAAGCCCTGGGGTTCCGGAAAGCCGACCGCGCTTGACAGGACACCTGCAAAGAAGAACAGAGGCGAATCCGAGGGGGAGACCATGCGACCACGCGTGGCACTGGCCAATCCCACAGCAGTTGGTGATAACGTGTGTCACCGGATGCATACGGGGCGACGGCGAAGCAAAGGGTCGGGTCCAGGCATGTGCCGGTGGAAGGGGGAAACGGGTTACCTTTCCATCAATGCCAGGGAAAATCAAAGAACAGCTGGGACCCGGGGCGTGGAGGGGCCGCCTGTGCCTGACCCAAGCCACGTTTTCAAATGCCTACCAGAGGAGCAAATGGATTTCTGCAAAATTCGCGACAGCCCCAATCCTCCACCGACCTGGTAGCCCTGACGCAACTTCGGCTGGCACAAACCCACAGAGAGTGGGAAAGAAACACACAGAGACTGAGAGACAGAGAGAGAAGAGAGAATGGGAGACACACACATAGACACACACACTCACACACACACACACACACACACAGTGTCGTACAGCAGAGGCATTGAAACACACACCCCCAGGCAACCCCTGAGGCGGCAGGGTTCTGCTCTGGAGGGGAACCACCCTCGGGTGAGAGAGAAGCCCAGGGGCACGCAGGCCGACCCGTCCTCGAGATCACGGACGGCGGCACGACTTTTGGGGAGACTCACCCCCACCAACACCGTCCGTGCGGGCCTCAGGCTGGGATCCCGTGCTGCTTCCCCCGACTCTGCCTGGGGTTTCATCATCGTGCTCGGCCCTTTGCGACTCCTGGCATCCGCAAACGTTCCCTTCGACCCCGAGGAGAGATGAGGCCGGAGCCTCAGAGCCTCCACACCCAAGCACTGCCACGGAGGGCTCCTGCTCTGCCAAGCCTCGGGGACTGGTTCCTAAGACAACCGTGGGAACCACTGTGACGGGAGAAACCGCCGGCGCCTCGCGCATGCGCATTGGCGGAGCCGACTCGCGCTCCACTCCTGACAGGTAGGCTGCGTCCCCTTTAAATGTTGCCGCCGCCGCGCGGCGGCCGCGATGCTCCTGCTGCCGCCGCGCGGCGGCCGCGATGCTCCTGCTGCCGCCACGGCGGCGGCTGGATCCTGGGTCGTGTTTGGGGCGGTGTGGGAGAGGGGGCCGCGGGCGTCTCGTCCTGTCCCAGGCCCAAACCCCCAGGGGTACTGCCCTCCGGACCTGCTTGAGCCGACTTCCACCGAGGGAGGGGGAGCTTCAGGACGCCCGCTGTGTTCTCCGAACTCCCGTTGAGATCCGATTTTGGCCCCCTGCGAGTGAGATAGGACGGGCTCACCACTTCTGGTCGGGCCGGCAGGGCCTCGCTGCAACACAGAATGAAACCATCAGTCTCAAGGCCTAGTGTCAGCTGTAAATTCACTGATGCATCAGCCCTCTGCCTCCCTCCTCCTTTGAAAGACCAGTGGCCTGCCCCGCTTGCAAAAGCCCTGGGGTTCCGGAAAGCCGACCGCGCTTGACAGGACACCTGCAAAGAAGAACAGAGGCGAATCCGAGGGGGAGACCATGCGACCACGCGTGGCACTGGCCAATCCCACAGCAGTTGGTGATAACGTGTGTCACCGGATGCATACGGGGAGACGGCGAAGCAAAGGGTCGGGTCCAGGCATGTGCCGGTGGAAGGGGGAAACGGGTTACCTTTCGATCAATGCCAGGGAAAATCAAAGAACAGCTGGGACCCGGGGCGTGGAGGGGCCGCCTGTGCCTGACCCAAGCCACGTTTTCAAATGCCTACCAGAGGAGCAAATGGGTTTCTGCAAATTTCGCGACAGCCCCAATCCTCCACCGACCTGGTAGCCCTGACGCAACTTCGGCTGGCACAACCCCACAGAGAGTGGGAAAGAAACACACAGAGACTGAGAGACAGAGAGAGAAGAGAGAATGGGAGACACACACATAGACACACACACACACGCACACACACAGTGTCGTACAGCAGAGGCATTGAAACACCCCCAGGCAACCCCTGAGGCGGCAGGGTTCTGCTCTGGAGGGGAACCACCCTCGGGTGAGAGAGAAGCCCAGGGGCACGCAGGCCGACCCGTCCTCGAGATCACGGACGGCGGCACGACTTTTGGGGAGACTCACCCCAACCAACACCGTCCGTGCAGGCCTCAGGCTGGGATCCCGTGCTGCTTCCCCCGACTCTGCCTGGGGTTTCATCATCGTGGTCGGCCCTTTGCGACTCCTGGCATCCGCAAACGTTCCCTTCGACCCCGAGGAGAGATGAGGCCGGAGCCTCAGAGCCTCCACATCCAAGCACTGCCACGGAGGGCTCCTGCTCTGCCAAGCCTCGGGGACTGGTTCCTAAGACAACCGTGGGAACCACTGTGACGGGAGAAACCGCCGGCGCCTCGCGCATGCTCATTGGCGGAGCCGACTCGCGCTCCACTCCTGACAGGTAGGCTGCGTCCCCTTTAAATGTTGCCGCCGCCGCGCAGCGGCCGCGATGCTCCTGCTGCCGCCGCGATGCTCCTGCTGCCGCCACGGCGGCGGCTGGATCCTGGGTCGTGTTTGGGGCGGTGTGGGAGAGGGGGCCGCGGGCGTCTCGTCCTGTCCCAGGCCCAAACCCCCAGGGGTACTGCCCTCCGGACCTGCTTGAGCCGACTTCCACCGAGGGAGGGGGAGCTTCAGGACGCCCGCTGTGTTCTCCGAACTCCCGTTGAGATCCGATTTTGGCCCCCTGCGAGTGAGATAGGACGGGCTCACCACTTCTGGTCGGGCCGGCAGGGCCTCGCTGCAACACAGAATGAAACCATCAGTCTCAAGGCCTAGTGTCAGCTGTAAATTCACTGATGCATCAGCCCTCTGCCTCCCTCCTCCTTTGAAAGACCAGTGGCCTGCCCCGCTTGCAAAAGCCCTGGGGTTCCGGAAAGCCGACCGCGCTTGACAGGACACCTGCAAAGAAGAACAGAGGCGAATCCGAGGGGGAGACCATGCGACCACGCGTGGCACTGGCCAATCCCACAGCAGTTGGTGATAACGTGTGTCACCGGATGCATACGGGGCGACGGCGAAGCAAAGGGTCGGGTCCAGGCATGTGCCGGTGGAAGGGGGAAACGGGTTACCTTTCCATCAATGCCAGGGAAAATCAAAGAACAGCTGGGACCCGGGGCGTGGAGGGGCCGCCTGTGCCTGACCCAAGCCACGTTTTCAAATGCCTACCAGAGGAGCAAATGGGTTTCTGCAAAATTCGCGACAGCCCCAATCCTCCACCGACCTGGTAGCCCTGACGCAACTTCGGCTGGCACAAACCCACAGAGAGTGGGAAAGAAACACACAGAGACTGAGAGACAGAGAGAGAAGAGAGAATGGGAGACACACACATAGACACACACACTCACACACACACACACACACACACAGTGTCGTACAGCAGAGGCATTGAAACACACACCCCCAGGCAACCCCTGAGGCGGCAGGGTTCTGCTCTGGAGGGGAACCATCCTCGGGTGAGAGAGAAGCCCAGGGGCACGCAGGCCGACCCGTCCTCGAGATCACGGACGGCGGCACGACTTTTGGGGAGACTCACCCCCACCAACACCGTCCGTGCAGGCCTCAGGCTGGGATCCCGTGCTGCTTCCCCCGACTCTGCCTGGGGTTTCATCATCGTGCTCGGCCCTTTGCGACTCCTGGCATCCGCAAACGTTCCCTTCGACCCCGAGGAGAGATGAGGCCGGAGCCTCAGAGCCTCCACACCCAAGCACTGCCACGGAGGGCTCCTGCTCTGCCAAGCCTCGGGGACTGGTTCCTAAGACAACCGTGGGAACCACTGTGACGGGAGAAACCGCCGGCGCCTCGCGCATGCGCATTGGCGGAGCCGACTCGCGCTCCACTCCTGACAGGTAGGCTGCGTCCCCTTTAAATGTTGCCGCCGCCGCGCGGCGGCCGCGATGCTCCTGCTGCCGCCGCGCGGCGGCCGCGATGCTCCTGCTGCCGCCACGGCGGCGGCTGGATCCTGGGTCGTGTTTGGGGCGGTGTGGGAGAGGGGGCCGCGGGCGTCTCGTCCTGTCCCAGGCCCAAACCCCCAGGGGTACTGCCCTCCGGACCTGCTTGAGCCGACTTCCACCGAGGGAGGGGGAGCTTCAGGACGCCCGCTGTGTTCTCCGAACTCCCGTTGAGATCCGATTTTGGCCCCCTGCGAGTGAGATAGGACGGGCTCACCACTTCTGGTCGGGCCGGCAGGGCCTCGCTGCAACACAGAATGAAACCATCAGTCTCAAGGCCTAGTGTCAGCTGTAAATTCACTGATGCATCAGCCCTCTGCCTCCCTCCTCCTTTGAAAGACCAGTGGCCTGCCCCGCTTGCAAAAGCCCTGGGGTTCCGGAAAGCCGACCGCGCTTGACAGGACACCTGCAAAGAAGAACAGAGGCGAATCCGAGGGGGAGACCATGCGACCACGCGTGGCACTGGCCAATCCCACAGCAGTTGGTGATAACGTGTGTCACCGGATGCATACGGGGCGACGGCGAAGCAAAGGGTCGGGTCCAGGCATGTGCCGGTGGAAGGGGGAAACGGGTTACCTTTCGATCAATGCCAGGGAAAATCAAAGAACAGCTGGGACCCGGGGCGTGGAGGGGCCGCCTGTGCCTGACCCAAGCCACGTTTTCAAATGCCTACCAGAGGAGCAAATGGGTTTCTGCAAAATTCGCGACAGCCCCAATCCTCCACCGACCTGGTAGCCCTGACGCAACTTCGGCTGGCACAACCCCACAGAGAGTGGGAAAGAAACACACAGAGACTGAGAGACAGAGAGAGAAGAGAGAATGGGAGACACACACATAGACACACACACACACGCACACACACAGTGTCGTACAGCAGAGGCATTGAAACACCCCCAGGCAACCCCTGAGGCGGCAGGGTTCTGCTCTGGAGGGGAACCACCCTCGGGTGAGAGAGAAGCCCAGGGGCACGCAGGCCGACCCGTCCTCGAGATCACGGACGGCGGCACGACTTTTGGGGAGACTCACCCCAACCAACACCGTCCGTGCAGGCCTCAGGCTGGGATCCCGTGCTGCTTCCCCCGACTCTGCCTGGGGTTTCATCATCGTGGTCGGCCCTTTGCGACTCCTGGCATCCGCAAACGTTCCCTTCGACCCCGAGGAGAGATGAGGCCGGAGCCTCAGAGCCTCCACATCCAAGCACTGCCACGGAGGGCTCCTGCTCTGCCAAGCCTCGGGGACTGGTTCCTAAGACAACCGTGGGAACCACTGTGACGGGAGAAACCGCCGGCGCCTCGCGCATGCTCATTGGCGGAGCCGACTCGCGCTCCACTCCTGACAGGTAGGCTGCGTCCCCTTTAAATGTTGCCGCCGCCGCGCAGCGGCCGCGATGCTCCTGCTGCCGCCGCGATGCTCCTGCTGCCGCCACGGCGGCGGCTGGATCCTGGGTCGTGTTTGGGGCGGTGTGGGAGAGGGGGCCGCGGGCGTCTCGTCCTGTCCCAGGCCCAAACCCCCAGGGGTACTGCCCTCCGGACCTGCTTGAGCCGACTTCCACCGAGGGAGGGGGAGCTTCAGGACGCCCGCTGTGTTCTCCGAACTCCCGTTGAGATCCGATTTTGGCCCCCTGCGAGTGAGATAGGACGGGCTCACCACTTCTGGTCGGGCCGGCAGGGCCTCGCTGCAACACAGAATGAAACCATCAGTCTCAAGGCCTAGTGTCAGCTGTAAATTCACTGATGCATCAGCCCTCTGCCTCCCTCCTCCTTTGAAAGACCAGTGGCCTGCCCCGCTTGCAAAAGCCCTGGGGTTCCGGAAAGCCGACCGCGCTTGACAGGACACCTGCAAAGAAGAACAGAGGCGAATCCGAGGGGGAGACCATGCGACCACGCGTGGCACTGGCCAATCCCACAGCAGTTGGTGATAACGTGTGTCACCGGAGGCATACGGGGCGACGGCGAAGCAAAGGGTCGGGTCCAGGCATGTGCCGGTGGAAGGGGGAAACGGGTTACCTTTCCATCAATGCCAGGGAAAATCAAAGAACAGCTGGGACCCGGGGCGTGGAGGGGCCGCCTGTGCCTGACCCAAGCCACGTTTTCAAATGCCTACCAGAGGAGCAAATGGGTTTCTGCAAAATTCGCGACAGCCCCAATCCTCCACCGACCTGGTAGCCCTGACGCAACTTCGGCTGGCACAAACCCACAGAGAGTGGGAAAGAAACACACAGAGACTGAGAGACAGAGAGAGAAGAGAGAATGGGAGACACACACATAGACACACACACACACACATACACCCACACAGTGTCGTACAGCAGAGGCATTGAAACACACACCCCCAGGCAACCCCTGAGGCGGCAGGGTTCTGCTCTGGAGGGGAACCACCCTCGGGTGAGAGAGAAGCCCAGGGGCACGCAGGCCGACCCGTCCTCGAGATCACAGACGGCGGCACGACTTTTGGGGAGACTCACCCCAACCAACACCGTCCGTGCAGGCCTCAGGCTGGGATCCCGTGCTGCTTCCCCCGACTCTGCCTGGGGTTTCATCATCGTGGTCGGCCCTTTGCGACTCCTGGCATCCGCAAACGTTCCCTTCGACCCCGAGGAGAGATGAGGCCGGAGCCTCAGAGCCTCCACACCCAAGCACTGCCACGGAGGGCTCCTGCTCTGCCAAGCCTCGGGGACTGGTTCCTAAGACAACCGTGGGAACCACTGTGACGGGAGAAACCGCCGGCGCCTCGCGCATGCGCATTGGCGGAGCCGACTCGCGCTCCACTCCTGACAGGTAGGCTGCGTCCCCTTTAAATGTTGCCGCCGCCGCGCGGCGGCCGCGATGCTCCTGCTGCCGCCGCGATGCTCCTGCTGCCGCCACGGCGGCGGCTGGATCCTGGGTCGTGTTTGGGGCGGTGTGGGAGAGGGGGCCGCGGGCGTCTCGTCCTGTCCCAGGCCCAAACCCCCAGGGGTACTGCCCTCCGGACCTGCTTGAGCCGACTTCCACCGAGGGAGGGGGAGCTTCAGGACGCCCGCTGTGTTCTCCGAACTCCCGTTGAGATCCGATTTTGGCCCCCTGCGAGTGAGATAGGACGGGCTCACCACTTCTGGTCGGGCCGGCAGGGCCTCGCTGCAACACAGAATGAAACCATCAGTCTCAAGGCCTAGTGTCAGCTGTAAATTCACTGATGCATCAGCCCTCTGCCTCCCTCCTCCTTTGAAAGACCAGTGGCCTGCCCCGCTTGCAAAAGCCCTGGGGTTCCGGAAAGCCGACCGCGCTTGACAGGACACCTGCAAAGAAGAACAGAGGCGAATCCGAGGGGGAGACCATGCGACCACGCGTGGCACTGGCCAATCCCACAGCAGTTGGTGATAACGTGTGTCACCGGATGCATACGGGGCGACGGCGAAGCAAAGGGTCGGGTCCAGGCATGTGCCGGTGGAAGGGGGAAACGGGTTACCTTTCCATCAATGCCAGGGAAAATCAAAGAACAGCTGGGACCCGGGGCGTGGAGGGGCCGCCTGTGCCTGACCCAAGCCACGTTTTCAAATGCCTACCAGAGGAGCAAATGGGTTTCTGCGAAATTCGCGACAGCCCCAATCCTCCACCGACCTGGTAGCCCTGACGCAACTTCGGCTGGCACAAACCCACAGAGAGTGGGAAAGAAACACACAGAGACTGAGAGACAGAGAGAGAAGAGAGAATGGGAGACACACACATAGACACACACACTCACACACACACACACACACACAGTGTCGTACAGCAGAGGCATTGAAACACACACCCCCAGGCAACCCCTGAGGCGGCAGGGTTCTGCTCTGGAGGGGAACCACCCTCGGGTGAGAGAGAAGCCCAGGGGCACGCAGGCCGACCCGTCCTCGAGATCACGGACGGCGGCACGACTTTTGGGGAGACTCACCCCCACCAACACCGTCCGTGCAGGCCTCAGGCTGGGATCCCGTGCTGCTTCCCCCGACTCTGCCTGGGGTTTCATCATCGTGCTCGGCCCTTTGCGACTCCTGGCATCCGCAAACGTTCCCTTCGACCCCGAGGAGAGATGAGGCCGGAGCCTCAGAGCCTCCACACCCAAGCACTGCCACGGAGGGCTCCTGCTCTGCCAAGCCTCGGGGACTGGTTCCTAAGACAACCGTGGGAACCACTGTGACGGGAGAAACCGCCGGCGCCTCGCGCATGCGCATTGGCGGAGCCGACTCGCGCTCCACTCCTGACAGGTAGGCTGCGTCCCCTTTAAATGTTGCCGCCGCCGCGCAGCGGCCGCGATGCTCCTGCTGCCGCCGCGATGCTCCTGCTGCCGCCACGGCGGCGGCTGGATCCTGGGTCGTGTTTGGGGCGGTGTGGGAGAGGGGGCCGCGGGCGTCTCGTCCTGTCCCAGGCCCAAACCCCCAGGGGTACTGCCCTCCGGACCTGCTTGAGCCGACTTCCACCGAGGGAGGGGGAGCTTCAGGACGCCCGCTGTGTTCTCCGAACTCCCGTTGAGATCCGATTTTGGCCCCCTGCGAGTGAGATAGGACGGGCTCACCACTTCTGGTCGGGCCGGCAGGGCCTCGCTGCAACACAGAATGAAACCATCAGTCTCAAGGCCTAGTGTCAGCTGTAAATTCACTGATGCATCAGCCCTCTGCCTCCCTCCTCCTTTGAAAGACCAGTGGCCTGCCCCGCTTGCAAAAGCCCTGGGGTTCCGGAAAGCCGACCGCGCTTGACAGGACACCTGCAAAGAAGAACAGAGGCGAATCCGAGGGGGAGACCATGCGACCACGCGTGGCACTGGCCAATCCCACAGCAGTTGGTGATAACGTGTGTCACCGGAGGCATACGGGGCGACGGCGAAGCAAAGGGTCGGGTCCAGGCATGTGCCGGTGGAAGGGGGAAACGGGTTACCTTTCCATCAATGCCAGGGAAAATCAAAGAACAGCTGGGACCCGGGGCGTGGAGGGGCCGCCTGTGCCTGACCCAAGCCACGTTTTCAAATGCCTACCAGAGGAGCAAATGGGTTTCTGCAAAATTCGCGACAGCCCCAATCCTCCACCGACCTGGTAGCCCTGACGCAACTTCGGCTGGCACAAACCCACAGAGAGTGGGAAAGAAACACACAGAGACTGAGAGACAGAGAGAGAAGAGAGAATGGGAGACACACACATAGACACACACACACACGCACACACACAGTGTCGTACAGCAGAGGCATTGAAACACACACCCCCAGGCAACCCCTGAGGCGGCAGGGTTCTGCTCTGGAGGGGAACCACCCTCGGGTGAGAGAGAAGCCCAGGGGCACGCAGGCCGACCCGTCCTCGAGATCACGGACGGCGGCACGACTTTTGGGGAGACTCACCCCCACCAACACCGTCCGTGCAGGCCTCAGGCTGGGATCCCGAGCTGCTTCCCCCGACTCTGCCTGGGGTTTCATCATGGTGCTCGGCCCTTTGCGACTCCTGGCATCCGCAAACGTTCCCTTCGACCCCGAGGAGAGATGAGGCCGGAGCCTCAGAGCCTCCACACCCAAGCACTGCCACGGAGGGCTCCTGCTCTGCCAAGCCTCGGGGACTGGTTCCTAAGACAACCGTGGGAACCACTGTGACGGGAGAAACCGGCGGCGCCTCGCGCATGCGCATTGGCGGAGCCGACTTGCGCTCCACTCCTGACAGGTAGGCTGCGTCCCCTTTAAATGTTGCCGCCGCCGCGCGGCGGCCGCGATGCTCCTGCTGCCGCCGCGGCGGCGGCTGGATCCTGGGTCGTGTTTGGGGCGGTGTGGGAGAGGGGGCCGCGAGCGTCTCGTCCTGTCCCAGGCCCAAATCCCCAGGGGTACTGCCCTCCGGACCTGCTTGAGCCGACTTCCACCGAGGGAGGGGGAGCTTCAGGACGCCCGCTGTGTTCTCCGAACTCCCGTTGAGATCCGATTTTGGCCCCCTGCGAGTGAGATAGGACGGGCTCACCACTTCTGGTCGGGCCGGCAGGGCCTCGCTGCAACACAGAATGAAACCATCAGTCTCAAGGCCTAGTGTCAGCTGTAAATTCACTGATGCATCAGCCCTCTGCCTCCCTCCTCCTTTGAAAGACCAGTGGCCTGCCCCGCTTGCAAAAGCCCTGGGGTTCCGGAAAGCCGACCGCGCTTGACAGGACACCTGCAAAGAAGAACAGAGGCGAATCCGAGGGGGAGACCATGCGACCACGCGTGGCACTGGCCAATCCCACAGCAGTTGGTGATAACGTGTGTCACCGGAGGCATACGGGGTGACGGCGAAGCAAAGGGTCGGGTCCAGGCATGTGCCGGTGGAAGGGGGAAACGGGTTCCCTTTCCATCAATGCCAGGGAAAATCAAAGAACAGCTGGGACCCGGGGCGTGGAGGGGCCGCCTGTGCCTCACCCAAGCCACGTTTTCAAATGCCTACCAGAGGAGCAAATGGGTTTCTGCAAAATTCGCGACAGCCCCAATCCTCCACCGACCTGGTAGCCCTGACGCAACTTCGGCTGGCACAAACCCACAGAGAGTGGGAAAGAAACACACAGAGACTGAGAGACAGAGAGAGAAGAGAGAATGGGAGACACACACATAGACACACACACACACACAGTGTCGTACAGCAGAGGCATTGAAACACACACCCCCAGGCAACCCCTGAGGCGGCAGGGTTCTGCTCTGGAGGGGAACCACCCTCGGGTGAGAGAGAAGCCCAGGGGCACGCAGGCCGACCCGTCCTCGAGATCACGGACGGCGGCACGACTTTTGGGGAGACTCACCCCCACCAACACCGTCCGTGCAGGCCTCAGGCTGGGATCCCGTGCTGCTTCCCCCGACTCTGCCTGGGGTTTCATCATCGTGCTCGGCCCTTTGCGACTCCTGGCATCCGCAAACGTTCCCTTCGACCCCGAGGAGAGATGAGGCCGGAGCCTCAGAGCCTCCACACCCAAGCACTGCCACGGAGGGCTCCTGCTCTGCCAAGCCTCGGGGACTGGTTCCTAAGACAACCGTGGGAACCACTGTGACGGGAGAAACCGCCGGCGCCTCGCGCATGCACATTGGCGGAGCCGACTCGCGCTCCACTCCTGACAGGTAGGCTGCGTCCCCTTTAAATGTTGCCGCCGCCGCGCGGCGGCCGCGATGCTCCTGCTGCCGCCGCGATGCTCCTGCTGCCGCCACGGCGGCGGCTGGATCCTGGGTCGTGTTTGGGGCGGTGTGGGAGAGGGGGCCGCGGGCGTCTCGTCCTGTCCCAGGCCCAAACCCCCAGGTGTACTGCCCTCCGGACCTGCTTGAGCCGACTTCCACCGAGGGAGGGGGAGCTTCAGGACGCCCGCTGTGTTCTCCGAACTCCCGTTGAGATCCGATTTTGGCCCCCTGCGAGTGAGATAGGACGGGCTCACCACTTCTGGTCGGGCCGGCAGGGCCTCGCTGCAACACAGAATGAAACCATCAGTCTCAAGGCCTAGTGTCAGCTGTAAATTCACTGATGCATCAGCCCTCTGCCTCCCTCCTCCTTTGAAAGACCAGTGGCCTGCCCCGCTTGCAAAAGCCCTGGGGTTCCGGAAAGCCGACCGCGCTTGACAGGACACCTGCAAAGAAGAACAGAGGCGAATCCGAGGGGGAGACCATGCGACCACGCGTGGCACTGGCCAATCCCACAGCAGTTGGTGATAACGTGTGTCACCGGAGGCATACGGGGCGACGGCGAAGCAAAGGGTCGGGTCCAGGCATGTGCCGGTGGAAAGGGGAAACGGGTTACCTTTCCATCAATGCCAGGGAAAATCAAAGAACAGCTGGGACCCGGGGCGTGGAGGGGCCGCCTGTGCCTCACCCAAGCCACGTTTTCAAATGCCTACCAGAGGAGCAAATGGGTTTCTGCAAAATTCGCGACAGCCCCAATCCTCCACCGACCTGGTAGCCCTGACGCAACTTCGGCTGGCACAAACCCACAGAGAGTGGGAAAGAAACACACAGAGACTGAGAGACAGAGAGAGAAGAGAGAATGGGAGACACACACATAGACACACACACACACACACACACACACACACACACACACACACACACACACAGTGTCGTACAGCAGAGGCATTGAAACACACACCCCCAGGCAACCCCTGAGGCGGCAGGGTTCTGCTCTGGAGGGGAACCACCCTCGGGTGAGAGAGAAGCCCAGGGGCACGCAGGCCGACCCGTCCTCGAGATCACGGACGGCGGCACGACTTTTGGGGAGACTCACCCCCACCAAGACCGTCCGTGCAGGCCTCAGGCTGGGATCCCGTGCTGCTTCCCCCGACTCTGCCTGGGGTTTCATCATCGTGGTCGGCCCTTTGCGACTCCTGGCATCCGCAAACGTTCCCTTCGACCCCGAGGAGAGATGAGGCCGGAGCCTCAGAGCCTCCACACCCAAGCACTGCCACGGAGGGCTCCTGCTCTGCCAAGCCTCGGGGACTGGTTCCTAAGACAACCGTGGGAACCACTGACGGGAGAAACCGCCGGCGCCTCGCGCATGCGCATTGGCGGAGCCGACTCGCGCTCCACTCCTGACAGGTAGGCTGCGTCCCCTTTAAATGTTGCCGCCGCCGCGCGGCGGCCGCGATGCTCCTGCTGCCGCCGCGCGGCGGCCGCGATGCTCCTGCTGCCGCCACGGCGGCGGCTGGATCCTGGGTCGTGTTTGGGGCGGTGTGGGAGAGGGGGCCGCGGGCGTCTCGTCCTGTCCCAGGCCCAAACCCCCAGGGGTACTGCCCTCCGGACCTGCTTGAGCCGACTTCCACCGAGGGAGGGGGAGCTTCAGGACGCCCGCTGTGTTCTCCGAACTCCCGTTGAGATCCGATTTTGGCCCCCTGCGAGTGAGATAGGACGGGCTCACCACTTCTGGTCGGGCCGGCAGGGCCTCGCTGCAACACAGAATGAAACCATCAGTCTCAAGGCCTAGTGTCAGCTGTAAATTCACTGATGCATCAGCCCTCTGCCTCCCTCCTCCTTTGAAAGACCAGTGGCCTGCCCCGCTTGCAAAAGCCCTGGGGTTCCGGAAAGCCGACCGCGCTTGACAGGACACCTGCAAAGAAGAACAGAGGCGAATCCGAGGGGGAGACCATGCGACCACGCGTGGCACTGGCCAATCCCACAGCAGTTGGTGATAACGTGTGTCACCGGATGCATACGGGGCGACGGCGAAGCAAAGGGTCGGGTCCAGGCATGTGCCGGTGGAAGGGGGAAACGGGTTACCTTTCCATCAATGCCAGGGAAAATCAAAGAACAGCTGGGACCCGGGGCGTGGAGGGGCCGCCTGTGCCTGACCCAAGCCACGTTTTCAAATGCCTACCAGAGGAGCAAATGGGTTTCTGCAAAATTCGCGACAGCCCCAATCCTCCACCGACCTGGTAGCCCTGACGCAACTTCGGCTGGCACAAACCCACAGAGAGTGGGAAAGAAACACAAAGAGACTGAGAGACAGAGAGAGAAGAGAGAATGGGAGACACACACATAGACACACACACACACGCACACACACAGTGTCGTACAGCAGAGGCATTGAAACACCCCCAGGCAACCCCTGAGGCGGCAGGGTTCTGCTCTGGAGGGGAATCACCCTCGGGTGAGAGAGAAGCCCAGGGGCACGCAGGCCGACCCGTCCTCGAGATCACGGACGGCGGCACGACTTTTGGGGAGACTCACCCCAACCAACACCGTCCGTGCAGGCCTCAGGCTGGGATCCCGTGCTGCTTCCCCCGACTCTGCCTGGGGTTTCATCATCGTGGTCGGCCCTTTGCGACTCCTGGCATCCGCAAACGTTCCCTTCGACCCCGAGGAGAGATGAGGCCGGAGCCTCAGAGCCTCCACATCCAAGCACTGCCACGGAGGGCTCCTGCTCTGCCAAGCCTCGGGGACTGGTTCCTAAGACAACCGTGGGAACCACTGTGACGGGAGAAACCGCCGGCGCCTCGCGCATGCTCATTGGCGGAGCCGACTCGCGCTCCACTCCTGACAGGTAGGCTGCGTCCCCTTTAAATGTTGCCGCCGCCGCGCGGCGGCCGCGATGCTCCTGCTGCCGCCGTGATGCTCCTGCTGCCGCCACGGCGGCGGCTGGATCCTGGGTCGTGTTTGGGGCGGTGTGGGAGAGGGGGCCGCGGGCGTCTCGTCCTGTCCCAGGCCCAAACCCCCAGGGGTACTGCCCTCCGGACCTGCTTGAGCCGACTTCCACCGAGGGAGGGGGAGCTTCAGGACGCCCGCTGTGTTCTCCGAACTCCCGTTGAGATCCGATTTTGGCCCCCTGCGAGTGAGATAGGACGGGCTCACCACTTCTGGTCGGGCCGGCAGGGCCTCGCTGCAACACAGAATGAAACCATCAGTCTCAAGGCCTAGTGTCAGCTGTAAATTCACTGATGCATCAGCCCTCTGCCTCCCTCCTCCTTTGAAAGACCAGTGGCCTGCCCCGCTTGCAAAAGCCCTGGGGTTCCGGAAAGCCGACCGCGCTTGACAGGACACCTGCAAAGAAGAACAGAGGCGAATCCGAGGGGGAGACCATGCGACCACGCGTGGCACTGGCCAATCCCACAGCAGTTGGTGATAACGTGTGTCACCGGAGGCATACGGGGCGACGGCGAAGCAAAGGGTCGGGTCCAGGCATGTGCCGGTGGAAGGGGGAAACGGGTTACCTTTCCATCAATGCCAGGGAAAATCAAAGAACAGCTGGGACCCGGGGCGTGGAGGGGCCGCCTGTGCCTGACCCAAGCCACGTTTTCAAATGCCTACCAGAGGAGCAAATGGGTTTCTGCAAAATTCGCGACAGCCCCAATCCTCCACCGACCTGGTAGCCCTGACGCAACTTCGGCTGGCACAAACCCACAGAGAGTGGGAAAGAAACACACAGAGACTGAGAGACAGAGAGAGAAGAGAGAATGGGAGACACACACATAGACACACACACACACGCACACACACAGTGTCGTACAGCAGAGGCATTGAAACACACACCCCCAGGCAACCCCTGAGGCGGCAGGGTTCTGCTCTGGAGGGGAACCACCCTCGGGTGAGAGAGAAGCCCAGGGGCACGCAGGCCGACCCGTCCTCGAGATCACGGACGGCGGCACGACTTTTGGGGAGACTCACCCCAACCAACACCGTCCGTGCAGGCCTCAGGCTGGGATCCCGTGCTGCTTCCCCCGACTCTGCCTGGGGTTTCATCATCGTGGTCGGCCCTTTGCGACTCCTGGCATCCGCAAACGTTCCCTTCGACCCCGAGGAGAGATGAGGCCGGAGCCTCAGAGCCTCCACACCCAAGCACTGCCACGGAGGGCTCCTGCTCTGCCAAGCCTCGGGGACTGGTTCCTAAGACAACCGTGGGAACCACTGTGACGGGAGAAACCGCCGGCGCCTCGCGCATGCGCATTGGCGGAGCCGACTCGCGCTCCACTCCTGACAGGTAGGCTGCGTCCCCTTTAAATGTTGCCGCCGCCGCGCGGCGGCCGCGATGCTCCTGCTGCCGCCGCGATGCTCCTGCTGCCGCCGCGATGCTCCTGCTGCCGCCGCGGCGGCGGCTGGATCCTGGGTCGTGTTTGGGGCGGTGTGGGAGAGGGGGCCGCGGGCGTCTCGTCCTGTCCCAGGCCCAAACCCCCAGGGGTACTGCCCTCCGGACCTGCTTGAGCCGACTTCCACCGAGGGAGGGGGAGCTTCAGGACGCCCGCTGTGTTCTCCGAACTCCCGTTGAGATCCGATTTTGGCCCCCTGCGAGTGAGATAGGACGGGCTCACCACTTCTGGTCGGGCCGGCAGGGCCTCGCTGCAACACAGAATGAAACCATCAGTCTCAAGGCCTAGTGTCAGCTGTAAATTCACTGATGCATCAGCCCTCTGCCTCCCTCCTCCTTTGAAAGACCAGTGGCCTGCCCCGCTTGCAAAAGCCCTGGGGTTCCGGAAAGCCGACCGCGCTTGACAGGACACCTGCAAAGAAGAACAGAGGCGAATCCGAGGGGGAGACCATGCGACTACGCGTGGCACTGGCCAATCCCACAGCAGGTGGTGATAACGTGTGTCACCGGAGGCATACGGGGTGACGGCGAAGCAAAGGGTCGGGTCCAGGCATGTGCCGGTGGAAGGGGGAAACGGGTTACCTTTCCATCAATGCCAGGGAAAATCAAAGAACAGCTGGGACCCGGGGCGTGGAGGGGCCGCCTGTGCCTGACCCAAGCCACGTTTTCAAATGCCTACCAGAGGAGCAAATGGGTTTCTGCAAAATTCGCGACAGCCCCAATCCTCCACCGACCTGGTAGCCCTGACGCAACTTCGGCTGGCACAAACCCACAGAGAGTGGGAAAGAAACACACAGAGACTGAGAGACAGAGAGAGAAGAGAGAATGGGAGACACACACATAGACACACACACACACGCACACACACAGTGTCGTACAGCAGAGGCATTGAAACACACACCCCCAGGCAACCCCTGAGGCGGCAGGGTTCTGCTCTGGAGGGGAACCACCCTCGGGTGAGAGAGAAGCCCAGGGGCACGCAGGCCGACCCGTCCTCGAGATCACGGACGGCGGCACGACTTTTGGGGAGACTCACCCCCACCAACACCGTCCGTGCAGGCCTCAGGCTGGGATCCCGAGCTGCTTCCCCCGACTCTGCCTGGGGTTTCATCATCGTGCTCGGCCCTTTGCGACTCCTGGCATCCGCAAACGTTCCCTTCGACCCCGAGGAGAGAGGAGGCCGGAGCCTCAGAGCCTCCACACCCAAGCACTGCCACGGAGGGCTCCTGCTCTGCCAAGCCTCGGGGACTGGTTCCTAAGACAACCGTGGGAACCACTGTGACGGGAGAAACCGCCGGCGCCTCGCGCATGCGCATTGGCGGAGCCGACTCGCGCTCCACTCCTGACAGGTAGGCTGCGTCCCCTTTAAATGTTGCCGCCGCCGCGCGGCGGCCGCGATGCTCCTGCTGCCGCCGCGATGCTCCTGCTGCCGCCGCGATGCTCCTGCTGCCGCCGCGGCGGCGGCTGGATCCTGGGTCGTGTTTGGGGCGGTGTGGGAGAGGGGGCCGCGGGCGTCTCGTCCTGTCCCAGGCCCAAACCCCCAGGGGTACTGCCCTCCGGACCTGCTTGAGCCGACTTCCACCGAGGGAGGGGGAGCTTCAGGACGCCCGCTGTGTTCTCCGAACTCCCGTTGAGATCCGATTTTGGCCCCCTGCGAGTGAGATAGGACGGGCTCACCACTTCTGGTCGGGCCGGCAGGGCCTCGCTGCAACACAGAATGAAACCATCAGTCTCAAGGCCTAGTGTCAGCTGTAAATTCACTGATGCTTCAGCCCTCTGCCTCCCTCCTCCTTTGAAAGACCAGTGGCCTGCCCCGCTTGCAAAAGCCCTGGGGTTCCGGAAAGCCGACCGCGCTTGACAGGACACCTGCAAAGAAGAACAGAGGCGAATCCGAGGGGGAGACCATGCGACTACGCGTGGCACTGGCCAATCCCACAGCAGGTGGTGATAACGTGTGTCACCGGAGGCATACGGGGTGACGGCGAAGCAAAGGGTCGGGTCCAGGCATGTGCCGGTGGAAGGGGGAAACGGGTTACCTTTCCATCAATGCCAGGGAAAATCAAAGAACAGCTGGGACCCGGGGCGTGGAGGGGCCGCCTGTGCCTGACCCAAGCCACGTTTTCAAATGCCTACCAGAGGAGCAAATGGGTTTCTGCAAAATTCGCGACAGCCCCAATCCTCCACCGACCTGGTAGCCCTGACGCAACTTCGGCTGGCACAAACCCACAGAGAGTGGGAAAGAAACACACAGAGACTGAGAGACAGAGAGAGAAGAGAGAATGGGAGACACACACATAGACACACACACACACGCACACACACAGTGTCGTACAGCAGAGGCATTGAAACACACACCCCCAGGCAACCCCTGAGGCGGCAGGGTTCTGCTCTGGAGGGGAACCACCCTCGGGTGAGAGAGAAGCCCAGGGGCACGCAGGCCGACCCGTCCTCGAGATCACGGACGGCGGCACGACTTTTGGGGAGACTCACCCCCACCAACACCGTCCGTGCAGGCCTCAGGCTGGGATCCCGAGCTGCTTCCCCCGACTCTGCCTGGGGTTTCATCATCGTGCTCGGCCCTTTGCGACTCCTGGCATCCGCAAACGTTCCCTTCGACCACGAGGAGAGATGAGGCCGGAGCCTCAGAGCCTCCACACCCAAGCACTGCCACGGAGGGCTCCTGCTCTGCCAAGCCTCGGGGACTGGTTCCTAAGACAACCGTGGGAACCACTGTGACGGGAGAAACCGGCGGCGCCTCGCGCATGCGCATTGGCGGAGCCGACTCGCGCTCCACTCCTGACAGGTAGGCTGCGTCCCCTTTAAATGTTGCCGCCACCGCGCGGCGGCCGCGATGCTCCTGCTGCCGCCGCGGCGGCGGCTGGGTCCTGGGTCGTGTTTGGGGCGGTGTGGGAGAGGGGGCCGCGGGCGTCTCGTCCTGTCCCAGGCCCAAACCCCCAGGGGTACTGCCCTCCGGACCTGCTTGAGCCGACTTCCACCGAGGGAGGGGGAGCTTCAGGACGCCCGCTGTGTTCTCCGAACTCCCGTTGAGATCCGATTTTGGCCCCCTGCGAGTGAGATAGGACGTGCTCACCACTTCTGGTCGGGCCGGCAGGGCCTCGCTGCAACACAGAATGAAACCATCAGTCTCAAGGCCTAGTGTCAGCTGTAAATTCACTGATGCATCAGCCCTCTGCCTCCCTCCTCCTTTGAAAGACCAGTGGCCTGCCCCGCTTGCAAAAGCCCTGGGGTTCCGGAAAGCCGACCGCGCTTGACAGGACACCTGCAAAGAAGAACAGAGGCGAATCCGAGGGGGAGACCATGCGACCACGCGTGGCACTGGCCAATCCCACAGCAGGTGGTGATAACGTGTGTCACCGGAGGCATACGGGGTGACGGCGAAGCAAAGGGTCGGGTCCAGGCATGTGCCGGTGGAAGGGGGAAACGGGTTACCTTTCCATCAATGCCAGGGAAAATCAAAGAACAGCTGGGACCCGGGGCGTGGAGGGGCCGCCTGTGCCTCACCCAAGCCACGTTTTCAAATGCCTACCAGAGGAGCAAATGGGTTTCTGCAAAATTCGCGACAGCCCCAATCCTCCACCGACCTGGTAGCCCTGACGCAACTTCGGCTGGCACAAACCCACAGAGAGTGGGAAAGAAACACACAGAGACTGAGAGACAGAGAGAGAAGAGAGAATGGGAGACACACACATAGACACACACACACACGCACACACACAGTGTCGTACAGCAGAGGCATTGAAACACACACCCCCAGGCAACCCCTGAGGCGGCAGGGTTCTGCTCTGGAGGGGAACCACCCTCGGGTGAGAGAGAAGCCCAGGGGCACGCAGGCCGACCCGTCCTCGAGATCACGGACGGCGGCACGACTTTTGGGGAGACTCACCCCCACCAACACCGTCCGTGCAGGCCTCAGGCTGGGATCCCGAGCTGCTTCCCCCGACTCTGCCTGGGGTTTCATCATCGTGCTCGGCCCTTTGCGACTCCTGGCATCCGCAAACGTTCCCTTCGACCCCGAGGAGAGAGGAGGCCGGAGCCTCAGAGCCTCCACACCCAAGCACTGCCACGGAGGGCTCCTGCTCTGCCAAGCCTCGGGGACTGGTTCCTAAGACAACCGTGGGAACCACTGTGACGGGAGAAACCGGCGGCGCCTCGCGCATGCGCATTGGCGGAGCCGACTCGCGCTCCACTCCTGACAGGTAGGCTGCGTCCCCTTTAAATGTTGCCGCCGCCGCGCGGCGGCCGCGATGCTCCTGCTGCCGCCGCGGCGGCGGCTGGATCCTGGGTCGTGTTTGGGGCGGTGTGGGAGAGGGGGCCGCGGGCGTCTCGTCCTGTCCCAGGCCCAAACCCCCAGGGGTACTGCCCTCCGGACCTGCTTGAGCCGACTTCCACCGAGGGAGGGGGAGCTTCAGGACGCCCGCTGTGTTCTCCGAACTGCCGTTGAGATCCGATTTTGGCCCCCTGCGAGTGAGATAGGACGGGCTCACCACTTCTGGTCGGGCCGGCAGGGCCTCGCTGCAACACAGAATGAAACCATCAGTCTCAAGGCCTAGTGTCAGCTGTAAATTCACTGATGCATCAGCCCTCTGCCTCCCTCCTCCTTTGAAAGACCAGTGGCCTGCCCCGCTTGCAAAAGCCCTGGGGTTCCGGAAAGCCGACCGCGCTTGACAGGACACCTGCAAAGAAGAACAGAGGCGAATCCGAGGGGGAGACCTTGCGACCACGCGTGGCACTGGCCAATCCCACAGCAGTTGGTGATAACGTGTGTCACCGGAGGCATACGGGGCGACGGCGAAGCAAAGGGTCGGGTCCAGGCATGTGCCGGTGGAAGGGGGAAACGGGTTACCTTTCCATCAATGCCAGGGAAAATCAAAGAACAGCTGGGACCCGAGGCGTGGAGGGGCCGCCTGTGCCTCACCCAAGCCACGTTTTCAAATGCCTACCAGAGGAGCAAATGGGTTTCTGCAAAATTCGCGACAGCCCCAATCCTCCACCGACCTGGTAGCCCTGACGCAACTTCGGCTGGCACAAACCCACAGAGAGTGGGAAAGAAACACACAGAGACTGAGAGACAGAGAGAGAAGAGAGAATGGGAGACACACACATAGACACACACACACACGCACACACACAGTGTCGTACAGCAGAGGCATTGAAACACACACCCCCAGGCAACCCCTGAGGCGGCAGGGTTCTGCTCTGGAGGGGAACCACCCTCGGGTGAGAGAGAAGCCCAGGGGCACGCAGGCCGACCCGTCCTCGAGATCACGGACGGCGGCACGACTTTTGGGGAGACTCACCCCCACCAACACCGTCCGTGCAGGCCTCAGGCTGGGATCCCGTGCTGCTTCCCCCGACTCTGCCTGGGGTTTCATCATCGTGCTCGGCCCTTTGCGACTCCTGGCATCCGCAAACGTTCCCTTCGACCCCGAGGAGAGAGGAGGCCGGAGCCTCAGAGCCTCCACACCCAAGCACTGCCACGGAGGGCTCCTGCTCTGCCAAGCCTCGGGGACTGGTTCCTAAGACAACCGTGGGAACCACTGTGACGGGAGAAACCGGCGGCGCCTCGCGCATGCGCATTGGCGGAGCCGACTCGCGCTCCACTCCTGACAGGTAGGCTGCGTCCCCTTTAAATGTTGCCGCCGCCGCGCGGCGGCCGCGATGCTCCTGCTGCCGCCGCGGCGGCGGCTGGATCCTGGGTCGTGTTTGGGGCGGTGTGGGAGAGGGGGCCGCGGGCGTCTCGTCCTGTCCCAGGCCCAAACCCCCAGGGGTACTGCCCTCCGGACCTGCTTGAGCCGACTTCCACCGAGGGAGGGGGAGCTTCAGGACGCCCGCTGTGTTCTCCGAACTCCCGTTGAGATCCGATTTTGGCCCCCTGCGAGTGAGATAGGACGGGCTCACCACTTCTGGTCGGGCCGGCAGGGCCTCGCTGCAACACAGAATGAAACCATCAGTCTCAAGGCCTAGTGTCAGCTGTAAATTCACTGATGCATCAGCCCTCTGCCTCCCTCCTCCTTTGAAAGACCAGTGGCCTGCCCCGCTTGCAAAAGCCCTGGGGTTCCGGAAAGCCGACCGCGCTTGACAGGACACCTGCAAAGAAGAACAGAGGCGAATCCGAGGGGGAGACCATGCGACCACGCGTGGCACTGGCCAATCCCACAGCAGGTGGTGATAACGTGTGTCACCGGAGGCATACGGGGCGACGGCGAAGCAAAGGGTCGGGTCCAGGCATGTGCCGGTGGAAGGGGGAAACGGGTTACCTTTCCATCAATGCCAGGGAAAATCAAAGAACAGCTGGGACCCGGGGCGTGGAGGGGCCGCCTGTGCCTGACCCAAGCCACGTTTTCAAATGCCTACCAGAGGAGCAAATGGGTTTCTGCAAAATTCGCGACAGCCCCAATCCTCCACCGACCTGGTAGCCCTGACGCAACTTCGGCTGGCACAAACCCACAGAGAGTGGGAAAGAAACACACAGAGACTGAGAGACAGAGAGAGAAGAGAGAATGGGAGACACACACATAGACACACACACACACACACACACACAGTGTCGTACAGCAGAGGCATTGAAACACACACCCCCAGGCAACCCCTGAGGCGACAGGGTTCTGCTCTGGAGGGGAACCACCCTCGGGTGAGAGAGAAGCCCAGGGGCACGCAGGCCGACCCGTCCTCGAGATCACGGACGGCGGCACGACTTTTGGGGAGACTCACCCCAACCAACACCGTCCGTGCAGGCCTCAGGCTGGGATCCCGTGCTGCTTCCCCCGACTCTGCCTGGGGTTTCATCATCGTGCTCGGCCCTTTGCGACTCCTGGCATCCGCAAACGTTCCCTTCGACCCCGAGGAGAGAGGAGGCCGGAGCCTCAGAGCCTCCACACCCAAGCACTGCCACGGAGGGCTCCTGCTCTGCCAAGCCTCGGGGACTGGTTCCTAAGACAACCGTGGGAACCACTGTGACGGGAGAAACCGGCGGCGCCTCGCGCATGCGCATTGGCGGAGCCGACTCGCGCTCCACTCCTGACAGGTAGGCTGCGTCCCCTTTAAATGTTGCCGCCGCCGCGCGGCGGCCGCGATGCTCCTGCTGCCGCCGCGGCGGCGGCTGGATCCTGGGTCGTGTTTGGGGCGGTGTGGGAGAGGGGGCCGCGGGCGTCTCGTCCTGTCCCAGGCCCAAACCCCCAGGGGTACTGCCCTCCGGACCTGCTTGAGCCGACTTCCACCGAGGGAGGGGGAGCTTCAGGACGCCCGCTGTGTTCTCCGAACTCCCGTTGAGATCCGATTTTGGCCCCCTGCGAGTGAGATAGGACGGGCTCACCACTTCTGGTCGGGCCGGCAGGGCCTCGCTGCAACACAGAATGAAACCATCAGTCTCAAGGCCTAGTGTCAGCTGTAAATTCACTGATGCATCAGCCCTCTGCCTCCCTCCTCCTTTGAAAGACCAGTGGCCTGCCCCGCTTGCAAAAGCCCTGGGGTTCCGGAAAGCCGACCGCGCTTGACAGGACACCTGCAAAGAAGAACAGAGGCGAATCCGAGGGGGAGACCATGCGACCACGCGTGGCACTGGCCAATCCCACAGCAGGTGGTGATAACGTGTGTCACCGGAGGCATACGGGGTGACGGCGAAGCAAAGGGTCGGGTCCAGGCATGTGCCGGTGGAAGGGGGAAACGGGTTACCTTTCCATCAATGCCAGGGAAAATCAAAGAACAGCTGGGACCCGGGGCGTGGAGGGGCCGCCTGTGCCTGACCCAAGCCACGTTTTCAAATGCCTACCAGAGGAGCAAATGGGTTTCTGCAAAATTCGCGACAGCCCCAATCCTCCACCGACCTGGTAGCCCTGACGCAACTTCGGCTGGCACAAACCCACAGAGAGTGGGAAAGAAACACACAGAGACTGAGAGACAGAGAGAGAAGAGAGAATGGGAGACACACACATAGACACACACACACACGCACACACACAGTGTCGTACAGCAGAGGCATTGAAACACACACCCCCAGGCAACCCCTGAGGCGGCAGGGTTCTGCTCTGGAGGGGAACCACCCTCGGGTGAGAGAGAAGCCCAGGGGCACGCAGGCCGACCCGTCCTCGAGATCACGGACGGCGGCACGACTTTTGGGGAGACTCACCCCCACCAACACCGTCCGTGCAGGCCTCAGGCTGGGATCCCGAGCTGCTTCCCCCGACTCTGCCTGGGGTTTCATCATCGTGCTCGGCCCTTTGCGACTCCTGGCATCCGCAAACGTTCCCTTCGACCCCGAGGAGAGATGAGGCCGGAGCCTCAGAGCCTCCACACCCAAGCACTGCCACGGAGGGCTCCTGCTCTGCCAAGCCTCGGGGACTGGTTCCTAAGACAACCGTGGGAACCACTGTGACGGGAGAAACCGGCGGCGCCTCGCGCATGCGCATTGGCGGGGCCGACTCGCGCTCCACTCCTGACAGGTAGGCTGCGTCCCCTTTAAATGTTGCCGCCACCGCGCGGCGGCCGCGATGCTCCTGCTGCCGCCGCGGCGGCGGCTGGATCCTGGGTCGTGTTTGGGGCGGTGTGGGAGAGGGGGCCGCGGGCGTCTCGTCCTGTCCCAGGCCCAAACCCCCAGGGGTACTGCCCTCCGGACCTGCTTGAGCCGACTTCCACCGAGGGAGGGGGAGCTTCAGGACGCCCGCTGTGTTCTCCGAACTCCCGTTGAGATCCGATTTTGGCCCCCTGCGAGTGAGATAGGACGGGCTCACCACTTCTGGTCGGGCCGGCAGGGCCTCGCTGCAACACAGAATGAAACCATCAGTCTCAAGGCCTAGTGTCAGCTGTAAATTCACTGATGCATCAGCCCTCTGCCTCCCTCCTCCTTTGAAAGACCAGTGGCCTGCCCCGCTTGCAAAAGCCCTGGGGTTCCGGAAAGCCGACCGCGCTTGACAGGACACCTGCAAAGAAGAACAGAGGCGAATCCGAGGGGGAGACCATGCGACCACGCGTGGCACTGGCCAATCCCACAGCAGTTGGTGATAACGTGTGTCACCGGAGGCATACGGGGCGACGGCGAAGCAAAGGGTCGGGTCCAGGCATGTGCCGGTGGAAGGGGGAAACGGGTTACCTTTCCATCAATGCCAGGGAAAATCAAAGAACAGCTGGGACCCGGGGCGTGGAGGGGCCGCCTGTGCCTGACCCAAGCCACGTTTTCAAATGCCTACCAGAGGAGCAAATGGGTTTCTGCAAAATTCGCGACAGCCCCAATCCTCCACCGACCTGGTAGCCCTGACGCAACTTCGGCTGGCACAAACCCACACAGAGTGGGAAAGAAACACACAGAGACTGAGAGACAGAGAGAGAAGAGAGAATGGGAGACACACACATAGACACACACACACACACACACACACACAGTGTCGTACAGCAGAGGCATTGAAACACACACCCCCAGGCAACCCCTGAGGCGGCAGGGTTCTGCTCTGGAGGGGAACCACCCTCGGGTGAGAGAGAAGCCCAGGGGCACGCAGGCCGACCCGTCCTCGAGATCACGGACGGCGGCACGACTTTTGGGGAGACTCACCCCAACCAACACCGTCCGTGCAGGCCTCAGGCTGGGATCCCGTGCTGCTTCCCCCGACTCTGCCTGGGGTTTCATCATCGTGCTCGGCCCTTTGCGACTCCTGGCATCCGCAAACGTTCCCTTCGACCCCGAGGAGAGAGGAGGCCGGAGCCTCAGAGCCTCCACACCCAAGCACTGCCACGGAGGGCTCCTGCTCTGCCAAGCCTCGGGGACTGGTTCCTAAGACAACCGTGGGAACCACTGTGACGGGAGAAACCGGCGGCGCCTCGCGCATGCGCATTGGCGGAGCCGACTCGCGCTCCACTCCTGACAGGTAGGCTGCGTCCCCTTTAAATGTTGCCGCCACCGCGCGGCGGCCGCGATGCTCCTGCTGCCGCCGCGGCGGCGGCTGGGTCCTGGGTCGTGTTTGGGGCGGTGTGGGAGAGGGGGCCGCGGGCGTCTCGTCCTGTCCCAGGCCCAAACCCCCAGGGGTACTTCCCTCCGGACCTGCTTGAGCCGACTTCCACCGAGGGAGGGGGAGCTTCAGGACGCCCGCTGTGTTCTCCGAACTCCCGTTGAGATCCGATTTTGGCCCCCTGCGAGTGAGATAGGACGGGCTCACCACTTCTGGTCGGGCCGGCAGGGCCTCGCTGCAACACAGAATGAAACCATCAGTCTCAAGGCCTAGTGTCAGCTGTAAATTCACTGATGCATCAGCCCTCTGCCTCCCTCCTCCTTTGAAAGACCAGTGGCCTGCCCCGCTTGCAAAAGCCCTGGGGTTCCGGAAAGCCGACCGCGCTTGACAGGACACCTGCAAAGAAGAACAGAGGCGAATCCGAGGGGGAGACCATGCGACCACGCGTGGCACTGGCCAATCCCACAGCAGTTGGTGATAACGTGTGTCACCGGAGGCATACGGGGCGACGGCGAAGCAAAGGGTCGGGTCCAGGCATGTGCCGGTGGAAGGGGGAAACGGGTTACCTTTCCATCAATGCCAGGGAAAATCAAAGAACAGCTGGGACCCGGGGCGTGGAGGGGCCGCCTGTGCCTGACCCAAGCCACGTTTTCAAATGCCTACCAGAGGAGCAAATGGGTTTCTGCAAAATTCGCGACAGCCCCAATCCTCCACCGACCTGGTAGCCCTGACGCAACTTCGGCTGGCACAAACCCACAGAGAGTGGGAAAGAAACACACAGAGACTGAGAGACAGAGAGAGAAGAGAGAATGGGAGACACACACATAGACACACACACACACGCACACACACAGTGTCGTACAGCAGAGGCATTGAAACACACACCCCCAGGCAACCCCTGAGGCGGCAGGGTTCTGCTCTGGAGGGGAACCACCCTCGGGTGAGAGAGAAGCCCAGGGGCACGCAGGCCGACCCGTCCTCGAGATCACGGACGGCGGCACGACTTTTGGGGAGACTCACCCCAACCAACACCGTCCGTGCAGGCCTCAGGCTGGGATCCCGTGCTGCTTCCCCCGACTCTGCCTGGGGTTTCATCATCGTGCTCGGCCCTTTGCGACTCCTGGCATCCGCAAACGTTCCCTTCGACCCCGAGGAGAGAGGAGGCCGGAGCCTCAGAGCCTCCACACCCAAGCACTGCCACGGAGGGCTCCTGCTCTGCCAAGCCTCGGGGACTGGTTCCTAAGACAACCGTGGGAACCACTGTGACGGGAGAAACCGCCGGCGCCTCGCGCATGCGCATTGGCGGAGCCGACTCGCGCTCCACTCCTGACAGGTAGGCTGCGTCCCCTTTAAATGTTGCCGCCGCCGCGCGGCGGCCGCGATGCTCCTGCTGCCGCCGCGATGCTCCTGCTGCCGCCGCGGCGGCGGCTGGATCCTGGGTCGTGTTTGGGGCGGTGTGGGAGAGGGGGCCGCGGGCGTCTCGTCCTGTCCCAGGCCCAAACCCCCAGGGGTACTGCCCTCCGGACCTGCTTGAGCCGACTTCCACCGAGGGAGGGGGAGCTTCAGGACGCCCGCTGTGTTCTCCGAACTCCCGTTGAGATCCGATTTTGGCCCCCTGCGAGTGAGATAGGACGGGCTCACCACTTCTGGTCGGGCCGGCAGGGCCTCGCTGCAACACAGAATGAAACCATCAGTCTCAAGGCCTAGTGTCAGCTGTAAATTCACTGATGCATCAGCCCTCTGCCTCCCTCCTCCTTTGAAAGACCAGTGGCCTGCCCCGCTTGCAAAAGCCCTGGGGTTCCGGAAAGCCGACCGCGCTTGACAGGACACCTGCAAAGAAGAACAGAGGCGAATCCGAGGGGGAGACCATGCGACCACGCGTGGCACTGGCCAATCCCACAGCAGGTGGTGATAACGTGTGTCACCGGAGGCATACGGGGTGACGGCGAAGCAAAGGGTCGGGTCCAGGCATGTGCCGGTGGAAGGGGGAAACGGGTTACCTTTCCATCAATGCCAGGGAAAATCAAAGAACAGCTGGGACCCGGGGCGTGGAGGGGCCGCCTGTGCCTGACCCAAGCCACGTTTTCAAATGCCTACCAGAGGAGCAAATGGGTTTCTGCAAAATTCGCGACAGCCCCAATCCTCCACCGACCTGGTAGCCCTGACGCAACTTCGGCTGGCACAAACCCACAGAGAGTGGGAAAGAAACACACAGAGACTGAGAGACAGAGAGAGAAGAGAGAATGGGAGACACACACATAGACACACACACACACGCACACACACAGTGTCGTACAGCAGAGGCATTGAAACACACACCCCCAGGCAACCCCTGAGGCGGCAGGGTTCTGCTCTGGAGGGGAACCACCCTCGGGTGAGAGAGAAGCCCAGGGGCACGCAGGCCGACCCGTCCTCGAGATCACGGACGGCGGCACGACTTTTGGGGAGACTCACCCCCACCAACACCGTCCGTGCAGGCCTCAGGCTGGGATCCCGAGCTGCTTCCCCCGACTCTGCCTGGGGTTTCATCATCGTGCTCGGCCCTTTGCGACTCCTGGCATCCGCAAACGTTCCCTTCGACCCCGAGGAGAGAGGAGGCCGGAGCCTCAGAGCCTCCACACCCAAGCACTGCCACGGAGGGCTCCTGCTCTGCCAAGCCTCGGGGACTGGTTCCTAAGACAACCGTGGGAACCACTGTGACGGGAGAAACCGGCGGCGCCTCGCGCATGCGCATTGGCGGAGCCGACTCGCGCTCCACTCCTGACAGGTAGGCTGCGTCCCCTTTAAATGTTGCCGCCACCGCGCGGCGGCCGCGATGCTCCTGCTGCCGCCGCGGCGGCGGCTGGGTCCTGGGTCGTGTTTGGGGCGGTGTGGGAGAGGGGGCCGCGGGCGTCTCGTCCTGTCCCAGGCCCAAACCCCCAGGGGTACTGCCCTCCGGACCTGCTTGAGCCGACTTCCACCGAGGGAGGGGGAGCTTCAGGACGCCCGCTGTGTTCTCCGAACTCCCGTTGAGATCCGATTTTGGCCCCCTGCGAGTGAGATAGGACGGGCTCACCACTTCTGGTCGGGCCGGCAGGGCCTCGCTGCAACACAGAATGAAACCATCAGTCTCAAGGCCTAGTGTCAGCTGTAAATTCACTGATGCATCAGCCCTCTGCCTCCCTCCTCCTTTGAAAGACCAGTGGCCTGCCCCGCTTGCAAAAGCCCTGGGGTTCCGGAAAGCCGACCGCGCTTGACAGGACACCTGCAAAGAAGAACAGAGGCGAATCCGAGGGGGAGACCATGCGACCACGCGTGGCACTGGCCAATCCCACAGCAGTTGGTGATAACGTGTGTCACCGGAGGCATACGGGGCGACGGCGAAGCAAAGGGTCGGGTCCAGGCATGTGCCGGTGGAAGGGGGAAACGGGTTACCTTTCCATCAATGCCAGGGAAAATCAAAGAACAGCTGGGACCCGGGGCGTGGAGGGGCCGCCTGTGCCTGACCCAAGCCACGTTTTCAAATGCCTACCAGAGGAGCAAATGGGTTTCTGCAAAATTCGCGACAGCCCCAATCCTCCACCGACCTGGTAGCCCTGACGCAACTTCGGCTGGCACAAACCCACACAGAGTGGGAAAGAAACACACAGAGACTGAGAGACAGAGAGAGAAGAGAGAATGGGAGACACACACATAGACACACACACACACGCACACACACAGTGTCGTACAGCAGAGGCATTGAAACACACACCCCCAGGCAACCCCTGAGGCGGCAGGGTTCTGCTCTGGAGGGGAACCACCCTCGGGTGAGAGAGAAGCCCAGGGGCACGCAGGCCGACCCGTCCTCGAGATCACGGACGGCGGCACGACTTTTGGGGAGACTCACCCCAACCAACACCGTCCGTGCAGGCCTCAGGCTGGGATCCCGTGCTGCTTCCCCCGACTCTGCCTGGGGTTTCATCATCGTGCTCGGCCCTTTGCGACTCCTGGCATCCGCAAACGTTCCCTTCGACCCCGAGGAGAGAGGAGGCCGGAGCCTCAGAGCCTCCACACCCAAGCACTGCCACGGAGGGCTCCTGCTCTGCCAAGCCTCGGGGACTGGTTCCTAAGACAACCGTGGGAACCACTGTGACGGGAGAAACCGGCGGCGCCTCGCGCATGCGCATTGGCGGAGCCGACTCGCGCTCCACTCCTGACAGGTAGGCTGCGTCCCCTTTAAATGTTGCCGCCGCCGCGCGGCGGCCGCGATGCTCCTGCTGCCGCCGCGGCGGCGGCTGGATCCTGGGTCGTGTTTGGGGCGGTGTGGGAGAGGGGGCCGCGGGCGTCTCGTCCTGTCCCAGGCCCAAACCCCCAGGGGTACTGCCCTCCGGACCTGCTTGAGCCGACTTCCACCGAGGGAGGGGGAGCTTCAGGACGCCCGCTGTGCTCTCCGAACTCCCGTTGAGATCCGATTTTGGCCCCCTGCGAGTGAGATAGGACGGGCTCACCACTTCTGGTCGGGCCGGCAGGGCCTCGCTGCAACACAGAATGAAACCATCAGTCTCAAGGCCTAGTGTCAGCTGTAAATTCACTGATGCATCAGCCCTCTGCCTCCCTCCTCCTTTGAAAGACCAGTGGCCTGCCCCGCTTGCAAAAGCCCTGGGGTTCCGGAAAGCCGACCGCGCTTGACAGGACACCTGCAAAGAAGAACAGAGGCGAATCCGAGGGGGAGACCATGCGACCACGCGTGGCACTGGCCAATCCCACAGCAGTTGGTGATAACGTGTGTCACCGGAGGCATACGGGGCGACGGCGAAGCAAAGGGTCGGGTCCAGGCATGTGCCGGTGGAAGGGGGAAACGGGTTACCTTTCCATCAATGCCAGGGAAAATCAAAGAACAGCTGGGACCCGGGGCGTGGAGGGGCCGCCTGTGCCTGACCCAAGCCACGTTTTCAAATGCCTACCAGAGGAGCAAATGGGTTTCTGCAAAATTCGCGACAGCCCCAATCCTCCACCGACCTGGTAGCCCTGACGCAACTTCGGCTGGCACAAACCCACAGAGAGTGGGAAAGAAACACACAGAGACTGAGAGACAGAGAGAGAAGAGAGAATGGGAGACACACACATAGACACACACACACACGCACACACACAGTGTCGTACAGCAGAGGCATTGAAACACACACCCCCAGGCAACCCCTGAGGCGGCAGGGTTCTGCTCTGGAGGGGAACCACCCTCGGGTGAGAGAGAAGCCCAGGGGCACGCAGGCCGACCCGTCCTCGAGATCACGGACGGCGGCACGATTTTTGGGAAGACTCACCCCAACCAACACCGTCCGTGCAGGCCTCAGGCTGGGATCCCGTGCTGCTTCCCCCGACTCTGCCTGGGGTTTCATCATCGTGCTCGGCCCTTTGCGACTCCTGGCATCCGCAAACGTTCCCTTCGACCCCGAGGAGAGAGGAGGCCGGAGCCTCAGAGCCTCCACACCCAAGCACTGCCACGGAGGGCTCCTGCTCTGCCAAGCCTCGGGGACTGGTTCCTAAGACAACCGTGGGAACCACTGTGACGGGAGAAACCGCCGGCGCCTCGCGCATGCGCATTGGCGGAGCCGACTCGCGCTCCACTCCTGACAGGTAGGCTGCGTCCCCTTTAAATGTTGCCGCCGCCGCGCGGCGGCCGCGATGCTCCTGCTGCCGCCGCGGCGGCGGCTGGATCCTGGGTCGTGTTTGGGGCGGTGTGGGAGAGGGGGCCGCGGGCGTCTCGTCCTGTCCCAGGCCCAAACCCCCAGGGGTACTGCCCTCCGGACCTGCTTGAGCCGACTTCCACCGAGGGAGGGGGAGCTTCAGGACGCCCGCTGTGTTCTCCGAACTCCCGTTGAGATCCGATTTTGGCCCCCTGCGAGTGAGATAGGACGGGCTCACCACTTCTGGTCGGGCCGGCAGGGCCTCGCTGCAACACAGAATGAAACCATCAGTCTCAAGGCCTAGTGTCAGCTGTAAATTCACTGATGCATCAGCCCTCTGCCTCCCTCCTCCTTTGAAAGACCAGTGGCCTGCCCCGCTTGCAAAAGCCCTGGGGTTCCGGAAAGCCGACCGCGCTTGACAGGACACCTGCAAAGAAGAACAGAGGCGAATCCGAGGGGGAGACCATGCGACCACGCGTGGCACTGGCCAATCCCACAGCAGGTGGTGATAACGTGTGTCACCGGAGGCATACGGGGTGACGGCGAAGCAAAGGGTCGGGTCCAGGCATGTGCCGGTGGAAGGGGGAAACGGGTTACCTTTCCATCAATGCCAGGGAAAATCAAAGAACAGCTGGGACCCGGGGCGTGGAGGGGCCGCCTGTGCCTCACCCAAGCCACGTTTTCAAATGCCTACCAGAGGAGCAAATGGGTTTCTGCAAAATTCGCGACAGCCCCAATCCTCCACCGACCTGGTAGCCCTGACGCAACTTCGGCTGGCACAAACCCACAGAGAGTGGGAAAGAAACACACAGAGACTGAGAGACAGAGAGAGAAGAGAGAATGGGAGACACACACATAGACACACACACACACGCACACACACAGTGTCGTACAGCAGAGGCATTGAAACACACACCCCCAGGCAACCCCTGAGGCGGCAGGGTTCTGCTCTGGAGGGGAACCACCCTCGGGTGAGAGAGAAGCCCAGGGGCACGCAGGCCGACCCGTCCTCGAGATCACGGACGGCGGCACGACTTTTGGGGAGACTCACCCCCACCAACACCGTCCGTGCAGGCCTCAGGCTGGGATCCCGAGCTGCTTCCCCCGACTCTGCCTGGGGTTTCATCATCGTGCTCGGCCCTTTGCGACTCCTGGCATCCGCAAACGTTCCCTTCGACCCCGAGGAGAGAGGAGGCCGGAGCCTCAGAGCCTCCACACCCAAGCACTGCCACGGAGGGCTCCTGCTCTGCCAAGCCTCGGGGACTGGTTCCTAAGACAACCGTGGGAACCACTGTGACGGGAGAAACCGGCGGCGCCTCGCGCATGCGCATTGGCGGAGCCGACTCGCGCTCCACTCCTGACAGGTAGGCTGCGTCCCCTTTAAATGTTGCCGCCACCGCGCGGCGGCCGCGATGCTCCTGCTGCCGCCGCGGCGGCGGCTGGGTCCTGGGTCGTGTTTGGGGCGGTGTGGGAGAGGGGGCCGCGGGCGTCTCGTCCTGTCCCAGGCCCAAACCCCCAGGGGTACTGCCCTCCGGACCTGCTTGAGCCGACTTCCACCGAGGGAGGGGGAGCTTCAGGACGCCCGCTGTGTTCTCCGAACTCCCGTTGAGATCCGATTTTGGCCCCCTGCGAGTGAGATAGGACGGGCTCACCACTTCTGGTCGGGCCGGCAGGGCCTCGCTGCAACACAGAATGAAACCATCAGTCTCAAGGCCTAGTGTCAGCTGTAAATTCACTGATGCATCAGCCCTCTGCCTCCCTCCTCCTTTGAAAGACCAGTGGCCTGCCCCGCTTGCAAAAGCCCTGGGGTTCCGGAAAGCCGACCGCGCTTGACAGGACACCTGCAAAGAAGAACAGAGGCGAATCCGAGGGGGAGACCATGCGACCACGCGTGGCACTGGCCAATCCCACAGCAGTTGGTGATAACGTGTGTCACCGGAGGCATACGGGGCGACGGCGAAGCAAAGGGTCGGGTCCAGGCATGTGCCGGTGGAAGGGGGAAACGGGTTACCTTTCCATCAATGCCAGGGAAAATCAAAGAACAGCTGGGACCCGGGGCGTGGAGGGGCCGCCTGTGCCTGACCCAAGCCACGTTTTCAAATGCCTACCAGAGGAGCAAATGGGTTTCTGCAAAATTCGCGACAGCCCCAATCCTCCACCGACCTGGTAGCCCTGACGCAACTTCGGCTGGCACAAACCCACACAGAGTGGGAAAGAAACACACAGAGACTGAGAGACAGAGAGAGAAGAGAGAATGGGAGACACACACATAGACACACACACACACGCACACACACAGTGTCGTACAGCAGAGGCATTGAAACACACACCCCCAGGCAACCCCTGAGGCGGCAGGGTTCTGCTCTGGAGGGGAACCACCCTCGGGTGAGAGAGAAGCCCAGGGGCACGCAGGCCGACCCGTCCTCGAGATCACGGACGGCGGCACGACTTTTGGGGAGACTCACCCCAACCAACACCGTCCGTGCAGGCCTCAGGCTGGGATCCCGTGCTGCTTCCCCCGACTCTGCCTGGGGTTTCATCATCGTGCTCGGCCCTTTGCGACTCCTGGCATCCGCAAACGTTCCCTTCGACCCCGAGGAGAGAGGAGGCCGGAGCCTCAGAGCCTCCACACCCAAGCACTGCCACGGAGGGCTCCTGCTCTGCCAAGCCTCGGGGACTGGTTCCTAAGACAACCGTGGGAACCACTGTGACGGGAGAAACCGGCGGCGCCTCGCGCATGCGCATTGGCGGAGCCGACTCGCGCTCCACTCCTGACAGGTAGGCTGCGTCCCCTTTAAATGTTGCCGCCGCCGCGCGGCGGCCGCGATGCTCCTGCTGCCGCCGCGGCGGCGGCTGGATCCTGGGTCGTGTTTGGGGCGGTGTGGGAGAGGGGGCCGCGGGCGTCTCGTCCTGTCCCAGGCCCAAACCCCCAGGGGTACTGCCCTCCGGACCTGCTTGAGCCGACTTCCACCGAGGGAGGGGGAGCTTCAGGACGCCCGCTGTGCTCTCCGAACTCCCGTTGAGATCCGATTTTGGCCCCCTGCGAGTGAGATAGGACGGGCTCACCACTTCTGGTCGGGCCGGCAGGGCCTCGCTGCAACACAGAATGAAACCATCAGTCTCAAGGCCTAGTGTCAGCTGTAAATTCACTGATGCATCAGCCCTCTGCCTCCCTCCTCCTTTGAAAGACCAGTGGCCTGCCCCGCTTGCAAAAGCCCTGGGGTTCCGGAAAGCCGACCGCGCTTGACAGGACACCTGCAAAGAAGAACAGAGGCGAATCCGAGGGGGAGACCATGCGACCACGCGTGGCACTGGCCAATCCCACAGCAGGTGGTGATAACGTGTGTCACCGGAGGCATACGGGGTGACGGCGAAGCAAAGGGTCGGGTCCAGGCATGTGCCGGTGGAAGGGGGAAACGGGTTACCTTTCCATCAATGCCAGGGAAAATCAAAGAACAGCTGGGACCCGGGGCGTGGAGGGGCCGCCTGTGCCTCACCCAAGCCACGTTTTCAAATGCCTACCAGAGGAGCAAATGGGTTTCTGCAAAATTCGCGACAGCCCCAATCCTCCACCGACCTGGTAGCCCTGACGCAACTTCGGCTGGCACAAACCCACAGAGAGTGGGAAAGAAACACACAGAGACTGAGAGACAGAGAGAGAAGAGAGAATGGGAGACACACACATAGACACACACACACACGCACACACACAGTGTCGTACAGCAGAGGCATTGAAACACACACCCCCAGGCAACCCCTGAGGCGGCAGGGTTCTGCTCTGGAGGGGAACCACCCTCGGGTGAGAGAGAAGCCCAGGGGCACGCAGGCCGACCCGTCCTCGAGATCACGGACGGCGGCACGACTTTTGGGGAGACTCACCCCCACCAACACCGTCCGTGCAGGCCTCAGGCTGGGATCCCGAGCTGCTTCCCCCGACTCTGCCTGGGGTTTCATCATCGTGCTCGGCCCTTTGCGACTCCTGGCATCCGCAAACGTTCCCTTCGACCCCGAGGAGAGAGGAGGCCGGAGCCTCAGAGCCTCCACACCCAAGCACTGCCACGGAGGGCTCCTGCTCTGCCAAGCCTCGGGGACTGGTTCCTAAGACAACCGTGGGAACCACTGTGACGGGAGAAACCGGCGGCGCCTCGCGCATGCGCATTGGCGGAGCCGACTCGCGCTCCACTCCTGACAGGTAGGCTGCGTCCCCTTTAAATGTTGCCGCCGCCGCGCGGCGGCCGCGATGCTCCTGCTGCCGCCGCGGCGGCGGCTGGATCCTGGGTCGTGTTTGGGGCGGTGTGGGAGAGGGGGCCGCGGGCGTCTCGTCCTGTCCCAGGCCCAAACCCCCAGGGGTACTGCCCTCCGGACCTGCTTGAGCCGACTTCCACCGAGGGAGGGGGAGCTTCAGGACGCCCGCTGTGTTCTCCGAACTCCCGTTGAGATCCGATTTTGGCCCCCTGCGAGTGAGATAGGACGGGCTCACCACTTCTGGTCGGGCCGGCAGGGCCTCGCTGCAACACAGAATGAAACCATCAGTCTCAAGGCCTAGTGTCAGCTGTAAATTCACTGATGCATCAGCCCTCTGCCTCCCTCCTCCTTTGAAAGACCAGTGGCCTGCCCCGCTTGCAAAAGCCCTGGGGTTCCGGAAAGCCGACCGCGCTTGACAGGACACCTGCAAAGAAGAACAGAGGCGAATCCGAGGGGGAGACCTTGCGACCACGCGTGGCACTGGCCAATCCCACAGCAGTTGGTGATAACGTGTGTCACCGGAGGCATACGGGGCGACGGCGAAGCAAAGGGTCGGGTCCAGGCATGTGCCGGTGGAAGGGGGAAACGGGTTACCTTTCCATCAATGCCAGGGAAAATCAAAGAACAGCTGGGACCCGAGGCGTGGAGGGGCCGCCTGTGCCTCACCCAAGCCACGTTTTCAAATGCCTACCAGAGGAGCAAATGGGTTTCTGCAAAATTCGCGACAGCCCCAATCCTCCACCGACCTGGTAGCCCTGACGCAACTTCGGCTGGCACAAACCCACAGAGAGTGGGAAAGAAACACACAGAGACTGAGAGACAGAGAGAGAAGAGAGAATGGGAGACACACACATAGACACACACACACACGCACACACACAGTGTCGTACAGCAGAGGCATTGAAACACACACCCCCAGGCAACCCCTGAGGCGGCAGGGTTCTGCTCTGGAGGGGAACCACCCTCGGGTGAGAGAGAAGCCCAGGGGCACGCAGGCCGACCCGTCCTCGAGATCACGGACGGCGGCACGACTTTTGGGGAGACTCACCCCCACCAACACCGTCCGTGCAGGCCTCAGGCTGGGATCCCGTGCTGCTTCCCCCGACTCTGCCTGGGGTTTCATCATCGTGCTCGGCCCTTTGCGACTCCTGGCATCCGCAAACGTTCCCTTCGACCCCGAGGAGAGAGGAGGCCGGAGCCTCAGAGCCTCCACACCCAAGCACTGCCACGGAGGGCTCCTGCTCTGCCAAGCCTCGGGGACTGGTTCCTAAGACAACCGTGGGAACCACTGTGACGGGAGAAACCGGCGGCGCCTCGCGCATGCGCATTGGCGGAGCCGACTCGCGCTCCACTCCTGACAGGTAGGCTGCGTCCCCTTTAAATGTTGCCGCCGCCGCGCGGCGGCCGCGATGCTCCTGCTGCCGCCGCGGCGGCGGCTGGATCCTGGGTCGTGTTTGGGGCGGTGTGGGAGAGGGGGCCGCGGGCGTCTCGTCCTGTCCCAGGCCCAAACCCCCAGGGGTACTGCCCTCCGGACCTGCTTGAGCCGACTTCCACCGAGGGAGGGGGAGCTTCAGGACGCCCGCTGTGTTCTCCGAACTCCCGTTGAGATCCGATTTTGGCCCCCTGCGAGTGAGATAGGACGGGCTCACCACTTCTGGTCGGGCCGGCAGGGCCTCGCTGCAACACAGAATGAAACCATCAGTCTCAAGGCCTAGTGTCAGCTGTAAATTCACTGATGCATCAGCCCTCTGCCTCCCTCCTCCTTTGAAAGACCAGTGGCCTGCCCCGCTTGCAAAAGCCCTGGGGTTCCGGAAAGCCGACCGCGCTTGACAGGACACCTGCAAAGAAGAACAGAGGCGAATCCGAGGGGGAGACCATGCGACCACGCGTGGCACTGGCCAATCCCACAGCAGGTGGTGATAACGTGTGTCACCGGAGGCATACGGGGCGACGGCGAAGCAAAGGGTCGGGTCCAGGCATGTGCCGGTGGAAGGGGGAAACGGGTTACCTTTCCATCAATGCCAGGGAAAATCAAAGAACAGCTGGGACCCGGGGCGTGGAGGGGCCGCCTGTGCCTGACCCAAGCCACGTTTTCAAATGCCTACCAGAGGAGCAAATGGGTTTCTGCAAAATTCGCGACAGCCCCAATCCTCCACCGACCTGGTAGCCCTGACGCAACTTCGGCTGGCACAAACCCACAGAGAGTGGGAAAGAAACACACAGAGACTGAGAGACAGAGAGAGAAGAGAGAATGGGAGACACACACATAGACACACACACACACACACACACACAGTGTCGTACAGCAGAGGCATTGAAACACACACCCCCAGGCAACCCCTGAGGCGACAGGGTTCTGCTCTGGAGGGGAACCACCCTCGGGTGAGAGAGAAGCCCAGGGGCACGCAGGCCGACCCGTCCTCGAGATCACGGACGGCGGCACGACTTTTGGGGAGACTCACCCCAACCAACACCGTCCGTGCAGGCCTCAGGCTGGGATCCCGTGCTGCTTCCCCCGACTCTGCCTGGGGTTTCATCATCGTGCTCGGCCCTTTGCGACTCCTGGCATCCGCAAACGTTCCCTTCGACCCCGAGGAGAGAGGAGGCCGGAGCCTCAGAGCCTCCACACCCAAGCACTGCCACGGAGGGCTCCTGCTCTGCCAAGCCTCGGGGACTGGTTCCTAAGACAACCGTGGGAACCACTGTGACGGGAGAAACCGGCGGCGCCTCGCGCATGCGCATTGGCGGAGCCGACTCGCGCTCCACTCCTGACAGGTAGGCTGCGTCCCCTTTAAATGTTGCCGCCGCCGCGCGGCGGCCGCGATGCTCCTGCTGCCGCCGCGGCGGCGGCTGGATCCTGGGTCGTGTTTGGGGCGGTGTGGGAGAGGGGGCCGCGGGCGTCTCGTCCTGTCCCAGGCCCAAACCCCCAGGGGTACTGCCCTCCGGACCTGCTTGAGCCGACTTCCACCGAGGGAGGGGGAGCTTCAGGACGCCCGCTGTGTTCTCCGAACTCCCGTTGAGATCCGATTTTGGCCCCCTGCGAGTGAGATAGGACGGGCTCACCACTTCTGGTCGGGCCGGCAGGGCCTCGCTGCAACACAGAATGAAACCATCAGTCTCAAGGCCTAGTGTCAGCTGTAAATTCACTGATGCATCAGCCCTCTGCCTCCCTCCTCCTTTGAAAGACCAGTGGCCTGCCCCGCTTGCAAAAGCCCTGGGGTTCCGGAAAGCCGACCGCGCTTGACAGGACACCTGCAAAGAAGAACAGAGGCGAATCCGAGGGGGAGACCATGCGACCACGCGTGGCACTGGCCAATCCCACAGCAGGTGGTGATAACGTGTGTCACCGGAGGCATACGGGGTGACGGCGAAGCAAAGGGTCGGGTCCAGGCATGTGCCGGTGGAAGGGGGAAACGGGTTACCTTTCCATCAATGCCAGGGAAAATCAAAGAACAGCTGGGACCCGGGGCGTGGAGGGGCCGCCTGTGCCTGACCCAAGCCACGTTTTCAAATGCCTACCAGAGGAGCAAATGGGTTTCTGCAAAATTCGCGACAGCCCCAATCCTCCACCGACCTGGTAGCCCTGACGCAACTTCGGCTGGCACAAACCCACAGAGAGTGGGAAAGAAACACACAGAGACTGAGAGACAGAGAGAGAAGAGAGAATGGGAGACACACACATAGACACACACACACACGCACACACACAGTGTCGTACAGCAGAGGCATTGAAACACACACCCCCAGGCAACCCCTGAGGCGGCAGGGTTCTGCTCTGGAGGGGAACCACCCTCGGGTGAGAGAGAAGCCCAGGGGCACGCAGGCCGACCCGTCCTCGAGATCACGGACGGCGGCACGACTTTTGGGGAGACTCACCCCCACCAACACCGTCCGTGCAGGCCTCAGGCTGGGATCCCGAGCTGCTTCCCCCGACTCTGCCTGGGGTTTCATCATCGTGCTCGGCCCTTTGCGACTCCTGGCATCCGCAAACGTTCCCTTCGACCCCGAGGAGAGATGAGGCCGGAGCCTCAGAGCCTCCACACCCAAGCACTGCCACGGAGGGCTCCTGCTCTGCCAAGCCTCGGGGACTGGTTCCTAAGACAACCGTGGGAACCACTGTGACGGGAGAAACCGGCGGCGCCTCGCGCATGCGCATTGGCGGGGCCGACTCGCGCTCCACTCCTGACAGGTAGGCTGCGTCCCCTTTAAATGTTGCCGCCACCGCGCGGCGGCCGCGATGCTCCTGCTGCCGCCGCGGCGGCGGCTGGATCCTGGGTCGTGTTTGGGGCGGTGTGGGAGAGGGGGCCGCGGGCGTCTCGTCCTGTCCCAGGCCCAAACCCCCAGGGGTACTGCCCTCCGGACCTGCTTGAGCCGACTTCCACCGAGGGAGGGGGAGCTTCAGGACGCCCGCTGTGTTCTCCGAACTCCCGTTGAGATCCGATTTTGGCCCCCTGCGAGTGAGATAGGACGGGCTCACCACTTCTGGTCGGGCCGGCAGGGCCTCGCTGCAACACAGAATGAAACCATCAGTCTCAAGGCCTAGTGTCAGCTGTAAATTCACTGATGCATCAGCCCTCTGCCTCCCTCCTCCTTTGAAAGACCAGTGGCCTGCCCCGCTTGCAAAAGCCCTGGGGTTCCGGAAAGCCGACCGCGCTTGACAGGACACCTGCAAAGAAGAACAGAGGCGAATCCGAGGGGGAGACCATGCGACCACGCGTGGCACTGGCCAATCCCACAGCAGTTGGTGATAACGTGTGTCACCGGAGGCATACGGGGCGACGGCGAAGCAAAGGGTCGGGTCCAGGCATGTGCCGGTGGAAGGGGGAAACGGGTTACCTTTCCATCAATGCCAGGGAAAATCAAAGAACAGCTGGGACCCGGGGCGTGGAGGGGCCGCCTGTGCCTGACCCAAGCCACGTTTTCAAATGCCTACCAGAGGAGCAAATGGGTTTCTGCAAAATTCGCGACAGCCCCAATCCTCCACCGACCTGGTAGCCCTGACGCAACTTCGGCTGGCACAAACCCACACAGAGTGGGAAAGAAACACACAGAGACTGAGAGACAGAGAGAGAAGAGAGAATGGGAGACACACACATAGACACACACACACACACACACACACACAGTGTCGTACAGCAGAGGCATTGAAACACACACCCCCAGGCAACCCCTGAGGCGGCAGGGTTCTGCTCTGGAGGGGAACCACCCTCGGGTGAGAGAGAAGCCCAGGGGCACGCAGGCCGACCCGTCCTCGAGATCACGGACGGCGGCACGACTTTTGGGGAGACTCACCCCAACCAACACCGTCCGTGCAGGCCTCAGGCTGGGATCCCGTGCTGCTTCCCCCGACTCTGCCTGGGGTTTCATCATCGTGCTCGGCCCTTTGCGACTCCTGGCATCCGCAAACGTTCCCTTCGACCCCGAGGAGAGAGGAGGCCGGAGCCTCAGAGCCTCCACACCCAAGCACTGCCACGGAGGGCTCCTGCTCTGCCAAGCCTCGGGGACTGGTTCCTAAGACAACCGTGGGAACCACTGTGACGGGAGAAACCGGCGGCGCCTCGCGCATGCGCATTGGCGGAGCCGACTCGCGCTCCACTCCTGACAGGTAGGCTGCGTCCCCTTTAAATGTTGCCGCCACCGCGCGGCGGCCGCGATGCTCCTGCTGCCGCCGCGGCGGCGGCTGGGTCCTGGGTCGTGTTTGGGGCGGTGTGGGAGAGGGGGCCGCGGGCGTCTCGTCCTGTCCCAGGCCCAAACCCCCAGGGGTACTTCCCTCCGGACCTGCTTGAGCCGACTTCCACCGAGGGAGGGGGAGCTTCAGGACGCCCGCTGTGTTCTCCGAACTCCCGTTGAGATCCGATTTTGGCCCCCTGCGAGTGAGATAGGACGGGCTCACCACTTCTGGTCGGGCCGGCAGGGCCTCGCTGCAACACAGAATGAAACCATCAGTCTCAAGGCCTAGTGTCAGCTGTAAATTCACTGATGCATCAGCCCTCTGCCTCCCTCCTCCTTTGAAAGACCAGTGGCCTGCCCCGCTTGCAAAAGCCCTGGGGTTCCGGAAAGCCGACCGCGCTTGACAGGACACCTGCAAAGAAGAACAGAGGCGAATCCGAGGGGGAGACCATGCGACCACGCGTGGCACTGGCCAATCCCACAGCAGTTGGTGATAACGTGTGTCACCGGAGGCATACGGGGCGACGGCGAAGCAAAGGGTCGGGTCCAGGCATGTGCCGGTGGAAGGGGGAAACGGGTTACCTTTCCATCAATGCCAGGGAAAATCAAAGAACAGCTGGGACCCGGGGCGTGGAGGGGCCGCCTGTGCCTGACCCAAGCCACGTTTTCAAATGCCTACCAGAGGAGCAAATGGGTTTCTGCAAAATTCGCGACAGCCCCAATCCTCCACCGACCTGGTAGCCCTGACGCAACTTCGGCTGGCACAAACCCACAGAGAGTGGGAAAGAAACACACAGAGACTGAGAGACAGAGAGAGAAGAGAGAATGGGAGACACACACATAGACACACACACACACGCACACACACAGTGTCGTACAGCAGAGGCATTGAAACACACACCCCCAGGCAACCCCTGAGGCGGCAGGGTTCTGCTCTGGAGGGGAACCACCCTCGGGTGAGAGAGAAGCCCAGGGGCACGCAGGCCGACCCGTCCTCGAGATCACGGACGGCGGCACGACTTTTGGGGAGACTCACCCCAACCAACACCGTCCGTGCAGGCCTCAGGCTGGGATCCCGTGCTGCTTCCCCCGACTCTGCCTGGGGTTTCATCATCGTGCTCGGCCCTTTGCGACTCCTGGCATCCGCAAACGTTCCCTTCGACCCCGAGGAGAGAGGAGGCCGGAGCCTCAGAGCCTCCACACCCAAGCACTGCCACGGAGGGCTCCTGCTCTGCCAAGCCTCGGGGACTGGTTCCTAAGACAACCGTGGGAACCACTGTGACGGGAGAAACCGGCGGCGCCTCGCGCATGCGCATTGGCGGAGCCGACTCGCGCTCCACTCCTGACAGGTAGGCTGCGTCCCCTTTAAATGTTGCCGCCGCCGCGCGGCGGCCGCGATGCTCCTGCTGCCGCCGCGGCGGCGGCTGGATCCTGGGTCGTGTTTGGGGCGGTGTGGGAGAGGGGGCCGCGGGCGTCTCGTCCTGTCCCAGGCCCAAACCCCCAGGGGTACTGCCCTCCGGACCTGCTTGAGCCGACTTCCACCGAGGGAGGGGGAGCTTCAGGACGCCCGCTGTGTTCTCCGAACTCCCGTTGAGATCCGATTTTGGCCCCCTGCGAGTGAGATAGGACGGGCTCACCACTTCTGGTCGGGCCGGCAGGGCCTCGCTGCAACACAGAATGAAACCATCAGTCTCAAGGCCTAGTGTCAGCTGTAAATTCACTGATGCATCAGCCCTCTGCCTCCCTCCTCCTTTGAAAGACCAGTGGCCTGCCCCGCTTGCAAAAGCCCTGGGGTTCCGGAAAGCCGACCGCGCTTGACAGGACACCTGCAAAGAAGAACAGAGGCGAATCCGAGGGGGAGACCATGCGACCACGCGTGGCACTGGCCAATCCCACAGCAGGTGGTGATAACGTGTGTCACCGGAGGCATACGGGGTGACGGCGAAGCAAAGGGTCGGGTCCAGGCATGTGCCGGTGGAAGGGGGAAACGGGTTACCTTTCCATCAATGCCAGGGAAAATCAAAGAACAGCTGGGACCCGGGGCGTGGAGGGGCCGCCTGTGCCTGACCCAAGCCACGTTTTCAAATGCCTACCAGAGGAGCAAATGGGTTTCTGCAAAATTCGCGACAGCCCCAATCCTCCACCGACCTGGTAGCCCTGACGCAACTTCGGCTGGCACAAACCCACAGAGAGTGGGAAAGAAACACACAGAGACTGAGAGACAGAGAGAGAAGAGAGAATGGGAGACACACACATAGACACACACACACACGCACACACACAGTGTCGTACAGCAGAGGCATTGAAACACACACCCCCAGGCAACCCCTGAGGCGGCAGGGTTCTGCTCTGGAGGGGAACCACCCTCGGGTGAGAGAGAAGCCCAGGGGCACGCAGGCCGACCCGTCCTCGAGATCACGGACGGCGGCACGACTTTTGGGGAGACTCACCCCCACCAACACCGTCCGTGCAGGCCTCAGGCTGGGATCCCGAGCTGCTTCCCCCGACTCTGCCTGGGGTTTCATCATCGTGCTCGGCCCTTTGCGACTCCTGGCATCCGCAAACGTTCCCTTCGACCCCGAGGAGAGAGGAGGCCGGAGCCTCAGAGCCTCCACACCCAAGCACTGCCACGGAGGGCTCCTGCTCTGCCAAGCCTCGGGGACTGGTTCCTAAGACAACCGTGGGAACCACTGTGACGGGAGAAACCGGCGGCGCCTCGCGCATGCGCATTGGCGGAGCCGACTCGCGCTCCACTCCTGACAGGTAGGCTGCGTCCCCTTTAAATGTTGCCGCCACCGCGCGGCGGCCGCGATGCTCCTGCTGCCGCCGCGGCGGCGGCTGGGTCCTGGGTCGTGTTTGGGGCGGTGTGGGAGAGGGGGCCGCGGGCGTCTCGTCCTGTCCCAGGCCCAAACCCCCAGGGGTACTGCCCTCCGGACCTGCTTGAGCCGACTTCCACCGAGGGAGGGGGAGCTTCAGGACGCCCGCTGTGTTCTCCGAACTCCCGTTGAGATCCGATTTTGGCCCCCTGCGAGTGAGATAGGACGGGCTCACCACTTCTGGTCGGGCCGGCAGGGCCTCGCTGCAACACAGAATGAAACCATCAGTCTCAAGGCCTAGTGTCAGCTGTAAATTCACTGATGCATCAGCCCTCTGCCTCCCTCCTCCTTTGAAAGACCAGTGGCCTGCCCCGCTTGCAAAAGCCCTGGGGTTCCGGAAAGCCGACCGCGCTTGACAGGACACCTGCAAAGAAGAACAGAGGCGAATCCGAGGGGGAGACCATGCGACCACGCGTGGCACTGGCCAATCCCACAGCAGTTGGTGATAACGTGTGTCACCGGAGGCATACGGGGCGACGGCGAAGCAAAGGGTCGGGTCCAGGCATGTGCCGGTGGAAGGGGGAAACGGGTTACCTTTCCATCAATGCCAGGGAAAATCAAAGAACAGCTGGGACCCGGGGCGTGGAGGGGCCGCCTGTGCCTGACCCAAGCCACGTTTTCAAATGCCTACCAGAGGAGCAAATGGGTTTCTGCAAAATTCGCGACAGCCCCAATCCTCCACCGACCTGGTAGCCCTGACGCAACTTCGGCTGGCACAAACCCACACAGAGTGGGAAAGAAACACACAGAGACTGAGAGACAGAGAGAGAAGAGAGAATGGGAGACACACACATAGACACACACACACACGCACACACACAGTGTCGTACAGCAGAGGCATTGAAACACACACCCCCAGGCAACCCCTGAGGCGGCAGGGTTCTGCTCTGGAGGGGAACCACCCTCGGGTGAGAGAGAAGCCCAGGGGCACGCAGGCCGACCCGTCCTCGAGATCACGGACGGCGGCACGACTTTTGGGGAGACTCACCCCAACCAACACCGTCCGTGCAGGCCTCAGGCTGGGATCCCGTGCTGCTTCCCCCGACTCTGCCTGGGGTTTCATCATCGTGCTCGGCCCTTTGCGACTCCTGGCATCCGCAAACGTTCCCTTCGACCCCGAGGAGAGAGGAGGCCGGAGCCTCAGAGCCTCCACACCCAAGCACTGCCACGGAGGGCTCCTGCTCTGCCAAGCCTCGGGGACTGGTTCCTAAGACAACCGTGGGAACCACTGTGACGGGAGAAACCGGCGGCGCCTCGCGCATGCGCATTGGCGGAGCCGACTCGCGCTCCACTCCTGACAGGTAGGCTGCGTCCCCTTTAAATGTTGCCGCCGCCGCGCGGCGGCCGCGATGCTCCTGCTGCCGCCGCGGCGGCGGCTGGATCCTGGGTCGTGTTTGGGGCGGTGTGGGAGAGGGGGCCGCGGGCGTCTCGTCCTGTCCCAGGCCCAAACCCCCAGGGGTACTGCCCTCCGGACCTGCTTGAGCCGACTTCCACCGAGGGAGGGGGAGCTTCAGGACGCCCGCTGTGTTCTCCGAACTCCCGTTGAGATCCGATTTTGGCCCCCTGCGAGTGAGATAGGACGGGCTCACCACTTCTGGTCGGGCCGGCAGGGCCTCGCTGCAACACAGAATGAAACCATCAGTCTCAAGGCCTAGTGTCAGCTGTAAATTCACTGATGCATCAGCCCTCTGCCTCCCTCCTCCTTTGAAAGACCAGTGGCCTGCCCCGCTTGCAAAAGCCCTGGGGTTCCGGAAAGCCGACCGCGCTTGACAGGACACCTGCAAAGAAGAACAGAGGCGAATCCGAGGGGGAGACCATGCGACCACGCGTGGCACTGGCCAATCCCACAGCAGGTGGTGATAACGTGTGTCACCGGAGGCATACGGGGTGACGGCGAAGCAAAGGGTCGGGTCCAGGCATGTGCCGGTGGAAGGGGGAAACGGGTTACCTTTCCATCAATGCCAGGGAAAATCAAAGAACAGCTGGGACCCGGGGCGTGGAGGGGCCGCCTGTGCCTGACCCAAGCCACGTTTTCAAATGCCTACCAGAGGAGCAAATGGGTTTCTGCAAAATTCGCGACAGCCCCAATCCTCCACCGACCTGGTAGCCCTGACGCAACTTCGGCTGGCACAAACCCACAGAGAGTGGGAAAGAAACACACAGAGACTGAGAGACAGAGAGAGAAGAGAGAATGGGAGACACACACATAGACACACACACACACACACACACACACAGTGTCGTACAGCAGAGGCATTGAAACACACACCCCCAGGCAACCCCTGAGGCGGCAGGGTTCTGCTCTGGAGGGGAACCACCCTCGGGTGAGAGAGAAGCCCAGGGGCACGCAGGCCGACCCGTCCTCGAGATCACGGACGACGGCACGACTTTTGGGGAGACTCACCCCAACCAACACCGTCCGTGCAGGCCTCAGGCTGGGATCCCGTGCTGCTTCCCCCGACTCTGCCTGGGGTTTCATCATCGTGCTCGGCCCTTTGCGACTCCTGGCATCCGCAAACGTTCCCTTCGACCCCGAGGAGAGAGGAGGCCGGAGCCTCAGAGCCTCCACACCCAAGCACTGCCACGGAGGGCTCCTGCTCTGCCAAGCCTCGGGGACTGGTTCCTAAGACAACCGTGGGAACCACTGTGACGGGAGAAACCGGCGGCGCCTCGCGCATGCGCATTGGCGGAGCCGACTCGCGCTCCACTCCTGACAGGTAGGCTGCGTCCCCTTTAAATGTTGCCGCCACCGCGCGGCGGCCGCGATGCTCCTGCTGCCGCCGCGGCGGCGGCTGGGTCCTGGGTCGTGTTTGGGGCGGTGTGGGAGAGGGGGCCGCGGGCGTCTCGTCCTGTCCCAGGCCCAAACCCCCAGGGGTACTGCCCTCCGGACCTGCTTGAGCCGACTTCCACCGAGGGAGGGGGAGCTTCAGGACGCCCGCTGTGTTCTCCGAACTCCCGTTGAGATCCGATTTTGGCCCCCTGCGAGTGAGATAGGACGGGCTCACCACTTCTGGTCGGGCCGGCAGGGCCTCGCTGCAACACAGAATGAAACCATCAGTCTCAAGGCCTAGTGTCAGCTGTAAATTCACTGATGCATCAGCCCTCTGCCTCCCTCCTCCTTTGAAAGACCAGTGGCCTGCCCCGCTTGCAAAAGCCCTGGGGTTCCGGAAAGCCGACCGCGCTTGACAGGACACCTGCAAAGAAGAACAGAGGCGAATCCGAGGGGGAGACCATGCGACCACGCGTGGCACTGGCCAATCCCACAGCAGTTGGTGATAACGTGTGTCACCGGAGGCATACGGGGCGACGGCGAAGCAAAGGGTCGGGTCCAGGCATGTGCCGGTGGAAGGGGGAAACGGGTTACCTTTCCATCAATGCCAGGGAAAATCAAAGAACAGCTGGGACCCGGGGCGTGGAGGGGCCGCCTGTGCCTGACCCAAGCCACGTTTTCAAATGCCTACCAGAGGAGCAAATGGGTTTCTGCAAAATTCGCGACAGCCCCAATCCTCCACCGACCTGGTAGCCCTGACGCAACTTCGGCTGGCACAAACCCACAGAGAGTGGGAAAGAAACACACAGAGACTGAGAGACAGAGAGAGAAGAGAGAATGGGAGACACACACATAGACACACACACACACACACACACACACAGTGTCGTACAGCAGAGGCATTGAAACACACACCCCCAGGCAACCCCTGAGGCGGCAGGGTTCTGCTCTGGAGGGGAACCACCCTCGGGTGAGAGAGAAGCCCAGGGGCACGCAGGCCGACCCGTCCTCGAGATCACGGACGGCGGCACGACTTTTGGGGAGACTCACCCCAACCAACACCGTCCGTGCAGGCCTCAGGCTGGGATCCCGTGCTGCTTCCCCCGACTCTGCCTGGGGTTTCATCATCGTGCTCGGCCCTTTGCGACTCCTGGCATCCGCAAACGTTCCCTTCGACCCCGAGGAGAGAGGAGGCCGGAGCCTCAGAGCCTCCACACCCAAGCACTGCCACGGAGGGCTCCTGCTCTGCCAAGCCTCGGGGACTGGTTCCTAAGACAACCGTGGGAACCACTGTGACGGGAGAAACCGGCGGCGCCTCGCGCATGCGCATTGGCGGAGCCGACTCGCGCTCCACTCCTGACAGGTAGGCTGCGTCCCCTTTAAATGTTGCCGCCACCGCGCGGCGGCCGCGATGCTCCTGCTGCCGCCGCGGCGGCGGCTGGGTCCTGGGTCGTGTTTGGGGCGGTGTGGGAGAGGGGGCCGCGGGCGTCTCGTCCTGTCCCAGGCCCAAACCCCCAGGGGTACTGCCCTCCGGACCTGCTTGAGCCGACTTCCACCGAGGGAGGGGGAGCTTCAGGACGCCCGCTGTGTTCTCCGAACTCCCGTTGAGATCCGATTTTGGCCCCCTGCGAGTGAGATAGGACGGGCTCACCACTTCTGGTCGGGCCGGCAGGGCCTCGCTGCAACACAGAATGAAACCATCAGTCTCAAGGCCTAGTGTCAGCTGTAAATTCACTGATGCATCAGCCCTCTGCCTCCCTCCTCCTTTGAAAGACCAGTGGCCTGCCCCGCTTGCAAAAGCCCTGGGGTTCCGGAAAGCCGACCGCGCTTGACAGGACACCTTCAAAGAAGAACAGAGGCGAATCCGAGGGGGAGACCATGCGACCACGCGTGGCACTGGCCAATCCCACAGCAGTTGGTGATAACGTGTGTCACCGGATGCATACGGGGCGACGGCGAAGCAAAGGGTCGGGTCCAGGCATGTGCCGGTGGAAGGGGGAAACGGGTTACCTTTCCATCAATGCCAGGGAAAATCAAAGAACAGCTGGGACCCGGGGCGTGGAGGGGCCGCCTGTGCCTCACCCAAGCCACGTTTTCAAATGCCTACCAGAGGAGCAAATGGGTTTCTGCAAAATTCGCGACAGCCCCAATCCTCCACCGACCTGGTAGCCCTGACGCAACTTCGGCTGGCACAAACCCACAGAGAGTGGGAAAGAAACACACAGAGACTGAGAGACAGAGAGAGAAGAGAGAATGGGAGACACACACATAGACACACACACTCACACACACACACACACACACAGTGTCGTACAGCAGAGGCATTGAAACACACACCCCCAGGCAACCCCTGAGGCGGCAGGGTTCTGCTCTGGAGGGGAACCACCCTCGGGTGAGAGAGAAGCCCAGGGGCACGCAGGCCGACCCGTCCTCGAGATCACGGACGGCGGCACGACTTTTGGGGAGACTCACCCCCACCAACACCGTCCGTGCAGGCCTCAGGCTGGGATCCCGTGCTGCTTCCCCCGACTCTGCCTGGGGTTTCATCATCGTGGTCGGCCCTTTGCGACTCCTGGCATCCGCAAACGTTCCCTTCGACCCCGAGGAGAGATGAGGCCGGAGCCTCAGAGCCTCCACACCCAAGCACTGCCACGGAGGGCTCCTGCTCTGCCAAGCCTCGGGGACTGGTTCCTAAGACAACCGTGGGAACCACTGTGACGGGAGAAACCGCCGGCGCCTCGCGCATGCGCATTGGCGGAGCCGACTCGCGCTGCACTCCTGACAGGTAGGCTGCGTCCCCTTTAAATGTTGCCGCCGCCGCGCGGCGGCCGCGATGCTCCTGCTGCCGCCGCGATGCTCCTGCTGCCGCCACGGCGGCGGCTGGATCCTGGGTCGTGTTTGGGGCGGTGTGGGAGAGGGGGCCGCGGGCGTCTCGTCCTGTCCCAGGCCCAAACCCCCAGGGGTACTGCCCTCCGGACCTGCTTGAGCCGACTTCCACCGAGGGAGGGGGAGCTTCAGGACGCCCGCTGTGTTCTCCGAACTCCCGTTGAGATCCGATTTTGGCCCCCTGCGAGTGAGATAGGACGGGCTCACCACTTCTGGTCGGGCCGGCAGGGCCTCGCTGCAACACAGAATGAAACCATCAGTCTCAAGGCCTAGTGTCAGCTGTAAATTCACTGATGCATCAGCCCTCTGCCTCCCTCCTCCTTTGAAAGACCAGTGGCCTGCCCCGCTTGCAAAAGCCCTGGGGTTCCGGAAAGCCGACCGCGCTTGACAGGACACCTGCAAAGAAGAACAGAGGCGAATCCGAGGGGGAGACCATGCGACCACGCGTGGCACTGGCCAATCCCACAGCAGTTGGTGATAACGTGTGTCACCGGAGGCATACGGGGCGACGGCGAAGCAAAGGGTCGGGTCCAGGCATGTGCCGGTGGAAGGGGGAAACGGGTTACCTTTCCATCAATGCCAGGGAAAATCAAAGAACAGCTGGGACCCGGGGCGTGGAGGGGCCGCCTGTGCCTGACCCAAGCCACGTTTTCAAATGCCTACCAGAGGAGCAAATGGGTTTCTGCAAAATTCGCGACAGCCCCAATCCTCCACCGACCTGGTAGCCCTGACGCAACTTCGGCTGGCACAAACCCACAGAGAGTGGGAAAGAAACACACAGAGACTGAGAGACAGAGAGAGAAGAGAGAATGGGAGACACACACATAGACACACACACACACACATACACACACACAGTGTCGTACAGCAGAGGCATTGAAACACACACCCCCAGGCAACCCCTGAGGCGGCAGGGTTCTGCTCTGGAGGGGAACCACCCTCGGGTGAGAGAGAAGCCCAGGGGCACGCAGGCCGACCCGTCCTCGAGATCACGGACGGCGGCACGACTTTTGGGGAGACTCACCCCAACCAACACCGTCCGTGCAGGCCTCAGGCTGGGATCCCGTGCTGCTTCCCCCGACTCTGCCTGGGGTTTCATCATCGTGGTCGGCCCTTTGCGACTCCTGGCATCCGCAAACGTTCCCTTCGACCCCGAGGAGAGATGAGGCCGGAGCCTCAGAGCCTCCACACCCAAGCACTGCCACGGAGGGCTCCTGCTCTGCCAAGCCTCGGAGACTGGTTCCTAAGACAACCGTGGGAACCACTGTGACGGGAGAAACCGCCGGCGCCTCGCGCATGCGCATTGGCGGAGCCGACTCGCGCTCCACTCCTGACAGGTAGGCTGCGTCCCCTTTAAATGTTGCCGCCGCCGCGCGGCGGCCGCGATCCTCCTGCTGCCGCCGCGATGCTCCTGCTGCCGCCGCGGCGGCGGCTGGATCCTGGGTCGTGTTTGGGGCGGTGTGGGAGAGGGGGCCGCGGGCGTCTCGTCCTGTCCCAGGCCCAAACCCCCAGGGGTACTGCCCTCCGGACCTGCTTGAGCCGACTTCCACCGAGGGAGGGGGAGCTTCAGGACTCCCGCTGTGTTCTCCGAACTCCCGTTGAGATCCGATTTTGGCCCCCTGCGAGTGAGATAGGACGGGCTCACCCCTTCTGGTCGGGCCGGCAGGGCCTCGCTGCAACACAAAATGAAACCATGAGTCTCAAGGCCTAGTGTCAGCTGTAAATTCACTGATGCATCAGCCCTCTGCCTCCCTCCTCCTTTGAAAGACCAGTGGCCTGCCCCGCTTGCAAAAGCCCTGGGGTTCCGGAAAGCCGACCGCGCTTGACAGGACACCTGCAAAGAAGAACAGAGGCGAATCCGAGGGGGAGACCATGCGACCACGCGTGGCACTGGCCAATCCCACAGCAGTTGGTGATAACGTGTGTCACCGGAGGCATACGGGGCGACGGCGAAGCAAAGGGTCGGGTCCAGGCATGTGCCGGTGGAAGGGGGAAACGGGTTACCTTTCCATCAATGCCAGGGAAAATCAAAGAACAGCTGGGACCCGGGGCGTGGAGGGGCCGCCTGTGCCTCACCCAAGCCACGTTTTCAAATGCCTACCAGAGGAGCAAATGGGTTTCTGCAAAATTCGCGACAGCCCCAATCCTCCACCGACCTGGTAGCCCTGACGCAACTTCGGCTGGCACAAACCCACAGAGAGTGGGAAAGAAACACACAGAGACTGAGAGACAGAGAGAGAAGAGAGAATGGGAGACACACACATAGACACACACACACACACACACACAGTGTCGTACAGCAGAGGCATTGAAACACACACCCCCAGGCAACCCCTGAGGCGGCAGGGTTCTGCTCTGGAGGGGAACCACCCTCGGGTGAGAGAGAAGCCCAGGGGCACGCAGGCCGACCCGTCCTCGAGATCACGGACGGCGGCACGACTTTTGGGGAGACTCACCCCCACCAACACCGTCCGTGCAGGCCTCAGGCTGGGATCCCGTGCTGCTTCCCCCGACTCTGCCTGGGGTTTCATCATCGTGGTCGGCCCTTTGCGACTCCTGGCATCCGCAAACGTTCCCTTCGACCCCGAGGAGAGATGAGGCCGGAGCCTCAGAGCCTCCACACCCAAGCACTGCCACGGAGGGCTCCTGCTCTGCCAAGCCTCGGGGACTGGTTCCTAAGACAACCGTGGGAACCACTGTGACGGGAGAAACCGCCGGCGCCTCGCGCATGCTCATTGGCGGAGCCGACTCGCGCTCCACTCCTGACAGGTAGGCTGCGTCCCCTTTAAATGTTGCCGCCGCCGCGCGGCGGCCGCGATGCTCCTGCTGCCGCCGCGATGCTCCTGCTGCCGCCGCGGCGGCGGCTGGATCCTGGGTCGTGTTTGGGGCGGTGTGGGAGAGGGGGCCGCGGGCGTCTCGTCCTGTCCCAGGCCCAAACCCCCAGGGGTACTGCCCTCCGGACCTGCTTGAGCCGACTTCCACCGAGGGAGGGGGAGCTTCAGGACGCCCGCTGTGTTCTCCGAACTCCCGTTGAGATCCGATTTTGGCCCCCTGCGAGTGAGATAGGACGGGCTCACCACTTCTGGTCGGGCCGGCAGGGCCTCGCTGCAACACAGAATGAAACCATCAGTCTCAAGGCCTAGTGTCAGCTGTAAATTCACTGATGCATCAGCCCTCTGCCTCCCTCCTCCTTTGAAAGACCAGTGGCCTGCCCCGCTTGCAAAAGCCCTGGGGTTCCGGAAAGCCGACCGCGCTTGACAGGACACCTGCAAAGAAGAACAGAGGCGAATCCGAGGGGGAGACCATGCGACCACGCGTGGCACTGGCCAATCCCACAGCAGTTGGTGATAACGTGTGTCACCGGAGGCATACGGGGCGACGGCGAAGCAAAGGGTCGGGTCCAGGCATGTGCCGGTGGAAGGGGGAAACGGGTTACCTTTCCATCAATGCCAGGGAAAATCAAAGAACAGCTGGGACCCGGGGCGTGGAGGGGCCGCCTGTGCCTGACCCAAGCCACGTTTTCAAATGCCTACCAGAGGAGCAAATGGGTTTCTGCAAAATTCGCGACAGCCCCAATCCTCCACCGACCTGGTAGCCCTGACGCAACTTCGGCTGGCACAAACCCACAGAGAGTGGGAAAGAAACACACAGAGACTGAGAGACAGAGAGAGAAGAGAGAATGGGAGACACACACATAGACACACACACACACGCACACACACAGTGTCGTACAGCAGAGGCATTGAAACACACACCCCCAGGCAACCCCTGAGGCGGCAGGGTTCTGCTCTGGAGGGGAACCACCCTCGGGTGAGAGAGAAGCCCAGGGGCACGCAGGCCGACCCGTCCTCGAGATCACGGACGGCGGCACGACTTTTGGGGAGACTCACCCCCACCAACACCGTCCGTGCAGGCCTCAGGCTGGGATCCCGAGCTGCTTCCCCCGACTCTGCCTGGGGTTTCATCATGGTGCTCGGCCCTTTGCGACTCCTGGCATCCGCAAACGTTCCCTTCGACCCCGAGGAGAGATGAGGCCGGAGCCTCAGAGCCTCCACACCCAAGCACTGCCACGGAGGGCTCCTGCTCTGCCAAGCCTCGGGGACTGGTTCCTAAGACAACCGTGGGAACCACTGTGACGGGAGAAACCGGCGGCGCCTCGCGCATGCGCATTGGCGGAGCCGACTTGCGCTCCACTCCTGACAGGTAGGCTGCGTCCCCTTTAAATGTTGCCGCCGCCGCGCGGCGGCCGCGATGCTCCTGCTGCCGCCGCGATGCTCCTGCTGCCGCCGCGATGCTCCTGCTGCCGCCGCGGCGGCGGCTGGATCCTGGGTCGTGTTTGGGGCGGTGTGGGAGAGGGGGCCGCGGGCGTCTCGTCCTGTCCCAGGCCCAAACCCCCAGGGGTACTGCCCTCCGGACCTGCTTGAGCCGACTTCCACCGAGGGAGGGGGAGCTTCAGGACTCCCGCTGTGTTCTCCGAACTCCCGTTGAGATCCGATTTTGGCCCCCTGCGAGTGAGATAGGACGGGCTCACCACTTCTGGTCGGGCCGGCAGGGCCTCGCTGCAACACAGAATGAAACCATCAGTCTCAAGGCCTAGTGTCAGCTGTAAATTCACTGATGCATCAGCCCTCTGCCTCCCTCCTCCTTTGAAAGACCAGTGGCCTGCCCCGCTTGCAAAAGCCCTGGGGTTCCGGAAAGCCGACCGCGCTTGACAGGACACCTGCAAAGAAGAACAGAGGCGAATCCGAGGGGGAGACCATGCGACCACGCGTGGCACTGGCCAATCCCACAGCAGTTGGTGATAACGTGTGTCACCGGAGGCATACGGGGCGACGGCGAAGCAAAGGGTCGGGTCCAGGCATGTGCCGGTGGAAGGGGGAAACGGGTTACCTTTCCATCAATTCCAGGGAAAATCAAAGAACAGCTGGGACCCGGGGCGTGGAGGGGCCGCCTGTGCCTCACCCAAGCCACGTTTTCAAATGCCTACCAGAGGAGCAAATGGGTTTCTGCAAAATTCGCGACAGCCCCAATCCTCCACCGACCTGGTAGCCCTGACGCAACTTCGGCTGGCACAAACCCACAGAGAGTGGGAAAGAAACACACAGAGACTGAGAGACAGAGAGAGAAGAGAGAATGGGAGACACACACATAGACACACACACTCACACACACACACACACACAGTGTCGTACAGCAGAGGCATTGAAACACACACCCCCAGGCAACCCCTGAGGCGGCAGGGTTCTGCTCTGGAGGGGAACCACCCTCGGGTGAGAGAGAAGCCCAGGGGCACGCAGGCCGACCCGTCCTCGAGATCACGGACGGCGGCACGACTTTTGGGGAGACTCACCCCCACCAACACCGTCCGTGCAGGCCTCAGGCTGGGATCCCGTGCTGCTTCCCCCGACTCTGCCTGGGGTTTCATCATCGTGCTCGGCCCTTTGCGACTCCTGGCATCCGCAAACGTTCCCTTCGACCCCGAGGAGAGATGAGGCCGGAGCCTCAGAGCCTCCACACCCAAGCACTGCCACGGAGGGCTCCTGCTCTGCCAAGCCTCGGGGACTGGTTCCTAAGACAACCGTGGGAACCACTGTAACGGGAGAAACCGCCGGCGCCTCGCGCATGCGCATTGGCGGAGCCGACTTGCGCTCCACTCCTGACAGGTAGGCTGCGTCCCCTTTAAATGTTGCCGCCGCCGCGCGGCGGCCGCGATGCTCCTGCTGCCGCCGCCATGCTCCTGCTGCCGCCGCGATTCTCCTGCTGCCGCCGCGGCGGCGGCTGGATCCTGGGTCGTGTTTGGGGCGGTGTGGGAGAGGGGGCCGCGGGCGTCTCGTCCTGTCCCAGGCCCAAACCCCCAGGGGTACTGCCCTCCGGACCTGCTTGAGCCGACTTCCACCGAGGGAGGGGGAGCTTCAGGACGCCCGCTGTGTTCTCCGAACTCCCGTTGAGATCCGATTTTGGCCCCCTGCGAGTGAGATAGGACGGGCTCACCACTTCTGGTCGGGCCGGCAGGGCCTCGCTGCAACACAGAATGAAACCATCAGTCTCAAGGCCTAGTGTCAGCTGTAAATTCACTGATGCATCAGCCCTCTGCCTCCCTCCTCCTTTGAAAGACCAGTGGCCTGCCCCGCTTGCAAAAGCCCTGGGGTTCCGGAAAGCCGACCGCGCTTGACAGGACACCTGCAAAGAAGAACAGAGGCGAATCCGAGGGGGAGACCATGCGACCACGCGTGGCACTGGCCAATCCCACAGCAGTTGGTGATAACGTGTGTCACCGGAGGCATACGGGGCGACGGCGAAGCAAAGGGTCGGGTCCAGGCATGTGCCGGTGGAAGGGGGAAACGGGTTACCTTTCCATCAATGCCAGGGAAAATCAAAGAACAGCTGGGACCCGGGGCGTGGAGGGGCCGCCTGTGCCTGACCCAAGCCACGTTTTCAAATGCCTACCAGAGGAGCAAATGGGTTTCTGCAAAATTCGCGACAGCCCCAATCCTCCACCGACCTGGTAGCCCTGACGCAACTTCGGCTGGCACAAACCCACAGAGAGTGGGAAAGAAACACACAGAGACTGAGAGACAGAGAGAGAAGAGAGAATGGGAGACACACACATAGACACACACACACACGCACACACACAGTGTCGTACAGCAGAGGCATTGAAACACACACCCCCAGGCAACCCCTGAGGCGGCAGGGTTCTGCTCTGGAGGGGAACCACCCTCGGGTGAGAGAGAAGCCCAGGGGCACGCAGGCCGACCCGTCCTCGAGATCACGGACGGCGGCACGACTTTTGGGGAGACTCACCCCCACCAACACCGTCCGTGCAGGCCTCAGGCTGGGATCCCGAGCTGCTTCCCCCGACTCTGCCTGGGGTTTCATCATGGTGCTCGGCCCTTTGCGACTCCTGGCATCCGCAAACGTTCCCTTCGACCCCGAGGAGAGATGAGGCCGGAGCCTCAGAGCCTCCACACCCAAGCACTGCCACGGAGGGCTCCTGCTCTGCCAAGCCTCGGGGACTGGTTCCTAAGACAACCGTGGGAACCACTGTGACGGGAGAAACCGGCGGCGCCTCGCGCATGCGCATTGGCGGAGCCGACTTGCGCTCCACTCCTGACAGGTAGGCTGCGTCCCCTTTAAATGTTGCCGCCGCCGCGCGGCGGCCGCGATGCTCCTGCTGCCGCCGCGATGCTCCTGCTGCCGCCGCGATGCTCCTGCTGCCGCCGCGGCGGCGGCTGGATCCTGGGTCGTGTTTGGGGCGGTGTGGGAGAGGGGGCCGCGGGCGTCTCGTCCTGTCCCAGGCCCAAACCCCCAGGGGTACTGCCCTCCGGACCTGCTTGAGCCGACTTCCACCGAGGGAGGGGGAGCTTCAGGACTCCCGCTGTGTTCTCCGAACTCCCGTTGAGATCCGATTTTGGCCCCCTGCGAGTGAGATAGGACGGGCTCACCACTTCTGGTCGGGCCGGCAGGGCCTCGCTGCAACACAGAATGAAACCATCAGTCTCAAGGCCTAGTGTCAGCTGTAAATTCACTGATGCATCAGCCCTCTGCCTCCCTCCTCCTTTGAAAGACCAGTGGCCTGCCCCGCTTGCAAAAGCCCTGGGGTTCCGGAAAGCCGACCGCGCTTGACAGGACACCTGCAAAGAAGAACAGAGGCGAATCCGAGGGGGAGACCATGCGACCACGCGTGGCACTGGCCAATCCCACAGCAGTTGGTGATAACGTGTGTCACCGGAGGCATACGGGGCGACGGCGAAGCAAAGGGTCGGGTCCAGGCATGTGCCGGTGGAAGGGGGAAACGGGTTACCTTTCCATCAATTCCAGGGAAAATCAAAGAACAGCTGGGACCCGGGGCGTGGAGGGGCCGCCTGTGCCTCACCCAAGCCACGTTTTCAAATGCCTACCAGAGGAGCAAATGGGTTTCTGCAAAATTCGCGACAGCCCCAATCCTCCACCGACCTGGTAGCCCTGACGCAACTTCGGCTGGCACAAACCCACAGAGAGTGGGAAAGAAACACACAGAGACTGAGAGACAGAGAGAGAAGAGAGAATGGGAGACACACACATAGACACACACACTCACACACACACACACACACAGTGTCGTACAGCAGAGGCATTGAAACACACACCCCCAGGCAACCCCTGAGGCGGCAGGGTTCTGCTCTGGAGGGGAACCACCCTCGGGTGAGAGAGAAGCCCAGGGGCACGCAGGCCGACCCGTCCTCGAGATCACGGACGGCGGCACGACTTTTGGGGAGACTCACCCCCACCAACACCGTCCGTGCAGGCCTCAGGCTGGGATCCCGTGCTGCTTCCCCCGACTCTGCCTGGGGTTTCATCATCGTGCTCGGCCCTTTGCGACTCCTGGCATCCGCAAACGTTCCCTTCGACCCCGAGGAGAGATGAGGCCGGAGCCTCAGAGCCTCCACACCCAAGCACTGCCACGGAGGGCTCCTGCTCTGCCAAGCCTCGGGGACTGGTTCCTAAGACAACCGTGGGAACCACTGTAACGGGAGAAACCGCCGGCGCCTCGCGCATGCGCATTGGCGGAGCCGACTTGCGCTCCACTCCTGACAGGTAGGCTGCGTCCCCTTTAAATGTTGCCGCCGCCGCGCGGCGGCCGCGATGCTCCTGCTGCCGCCGCCATGCTCCTGCTGCCGCCGCGATTCTCCTGCTGCCGCCGCGGCGGCGGCTGGATCCTGGGTCGTGTTTGGGGCGGTGTGGGAGAGGGGGCCGCGGGCGTCTCGTCCTGTCCCAGGCCCAAACCCCCAGGGGTACTGCCCTCCGGACCTGCTTGAGCCGACTTCCACCGAGGGAGGGGGAGCTTCAGGACTCCCGCTGTGTTCTCCGAACTCCCGTTGAGATCCGATTTTGGCCCCCTGCGAGTGAGATAGGACGGGCTCACCACTTCTGGTCGGGCCGGCAGGGCCTCGCTGCAACACAGAATGAAACCATCAGTCTCAAGGCCTAGTGTCAGCTATAAATTCACTGATGCATCAGCCCTCTGCCTCCCTCCTCCTTTGAAAGACCAGTGGCCTGCCCCGCTTGCAAAAGCCCTGGGGTTCCGGAAAGCCGACCGCGCTTGACAGGACACCTGCAAAGAAGAACAGAGGCGAATCCGAGGGGGAGACCATGCGACCACGCGTGGCACTGGCCAATCCCACAGCAGTGGGTGATAACGTGTGTCACCGGAGGCATACGGGGCGACGGCGAAGCAAAGGGTCGGGTCCAGGCATGTGCCGGTGGAAGGGGGAAACGGGTTACCTTTCCATCAATGCCAGGGAAAATCAAAGAACAGCTGGGACCCGGGGCGTGGAGGGGCCGCCTGTGCCTCACCCAAGCCACGTTTTCAAATGCCTACCAGAGGAGCAAATGGGTTTCTGCAAAATTCGCGACAGCCCCAATCCTCCACCGACCTGGTAGCCCTGACGCAACTTCGGCTGGCACAAACCCACAGAGAGTGGGAAAGAAACACACAGAGACTGAGAGATAGAGAGAGAAGAGAGAATGGGAGACACACACATAGACACACACACACACACATACACACACACAGTGTCGTACAGCAGAGGCATTGAAACACACACCCCCAGGCAACCCCTGAGGCAGCAGGGTTCTGCTCTGGAGGGGAACCACCCTCGGGTGAGAGAGAAGCCCAGGGGCACGCAGGCCGACCCGTCCTCGAGATCACGGACGGCGGCACGACTTTTGGGGAGACTCACCCCAACCAACACCGTCCGTGCAGGCCTCAGGCTGGGATCCCGTGCTGCTTCCCCCGACTCTGCCTGGGGTTTCATCATCGTGCTCGGCCCTTTGCGACTCCTGGCATCCGCAAACGTTCCCTTCGACCCCGAGGAGAGAGGAGGCCGGAGCCTCAGAGCCTCCACACCCAAGCACTGCCACGGAGGGCTCCTGCTCTGCCAAGCCTCGGGGACTGGTTCCTAAGACAACCGTGGGAACCACTGTGACGGGAGAAACCGGCGGCGCCTCGCGCATGCGCATTGGCGGAGCCGACTCGCGCTGCACTCCTGACAGGTAGGCTGCGTCCCCTTTAAATGTTGCCGCCGCCGCGCGGCGGCCGCGATGCTCCTGCTGCCGCCGCGATGCTCCTGCTGCCGCCACGGCGGCGGCTGGATCCTGGGTCGTGTTTGGGGCGGTGTGGGAGAGGGGGCCGCGGGCGTCTCGTCCTGTCCCAGGCCCAAACCCCCAGGGGTACTGCCCTCCGGACCTGCTTGAGCCGACTTCCACCGAGGGAGGGGGAGCTTCAGGACGCCCGCTGTGTTCTCCGAACTCCCGTTGAGATCCGATTTTGGCCCCCTGCGAGTGAGATAGGACGGGCTCACCACTTCTGGTCGGGCCGGCAGGGCCTCGCTGCAACACAGAATGAAACCATCAGTCTCAAGGCCTAGTGTCAGCTGTAAATTCACTGATGCATCAGCCCTCTGCCTCCCTCCTCCTTTGAAAGACCAGTGGCCTGCCCCGCTTGCAAAAGCCCTGGGGTTCCGGAAAGCCGACCGCGCTTGACAGGACACCTGCAAAGAAGAACAGAGGCGAATCCGAGGGGGAGACCATGCGACCACGCGTGGCACTGGCCAATCCCACAGCAGTTGGTGATAACGTGTGTCACCGGAGGCATACGGGGCGACGGCGAAGCAAAGGGTCGGGTCCAGGCATGTGCCGGTGGAAGGGGGAAACGGGTTACCTTTCCATCAATGCCAGGGAAAATCAAAGAACAGCTGGGACCCGGGGCGTGGAGGGGCCGCCTGTGCCTGACCCAAGCCACGTTTTCAAATGCCTACCAGAGGAGCAAATGGGTTTCTGCAAAATTCGCGACAGCCCCAATCCTCCACCGACCTGGTAGCCCTGACGCAACTTCGGCTGGCACAAACCCACACAGAGTGGGAAAGAAACACACAGAGACTGAGAGACAGAGAGAGAAGAGAGAATGGGAGACACACACATAGACACACACACACACGCACACACACAGTGTCGTACAGCAGAGGCATTGAAACACACACCCCCAGGCAACCCCTGAGGCGGCAGGGTTCTGCTCTGGAGGGGAACCACCCTCGGGTGAGAGAGAAGCCCAGGGGCACGCAGGCCGACCCGTCCTCGAGATCACGGACGGCGGCACGACTTTTGGGGAGACTCACCCCAACCAACACCGTCCGTGCAGGCCTCAGGCTGGGATCCCGTGCTGCTTCCCCCGACTCTGCCTGGGGTTTCATCATCGTGCTCGGCCCTTTGCGACTCCTGGCATCCGCAAACGTTCCCTTCGACCCCGAGGAGAGAGGAGGCCGGAGCCTCAGAGCCTCCACACCCAAGCACTGCCACGGAGGGCTCCTGCTCTGCCAAGCCTCGGGGACTGGTTCCTAAGACAACCGTGGGAACCACTGTGACGGGAGAAACCGGCGGCGCCTCGCGCATGCGCATTGGCGGAGCCGACTCGCGCTCCACTCCTGACAGGTAGGCTGCGTCCCCTTTAAATGTTGCCGCCGCCGCGCGGCGGCCGCGATGCTCCTGCTGCCGCCGCGGCGGCGGCTGGATCCTGGGTCGTGTTTGGGGCGGTGTGGGAGAGGGGGCCGCGGGCGTCTCGTCCTGTCCCAGGCCCAAACCCCCAGGGGTACTGCCCTCCGGACCTGCTTGAGCCGACTTCCACCGAGGGAGGGGGAGCTTCAGGACGCCCGCTGTGTTCTCCGAACTCCCGTTGAGATCCGATTTTGGCCCCCTGCGAGTGAGATAGGACGGGCTCACCACTTCTGGTCGGGCCGGCAGGGCCTCGCTGCAACACAGAATGAAACCATCAGTCTCAAGGCCTAGTGTCAGCTGTAAATTCACTGATGCATCAGCCCTCTGCCTCCCTCCTCCTTTGAAAGACCAGTGGCCTGCCCCGCTTGCAAAAGCCCTGGGGTTCCGGAAAGCCGACCGCGCTTGACAGGACACCTGCAAAGAAGAACAGAGGCGAATCCGAGGGGGAGACCATGCGACCACGCGTGGCACTGGCCAATCCCACAGCAGGTGGTGATAACGTGTGTCACCGGAGGCATACGGGGTGACGGCGAAGCAAAGGGTCGGGTCCAGGCATGTGCCGGTGGAAGGGGGAAACGGGTTACCTTTCCATCAATGCCAGGGAAAATCAAAGAACAGCTGGGACCCGGGGCGTGGAGGGGCCGCCTGTGCCTGACCCAAGCCACGTTTTCAAATGCCTACCAGAGGAGCAAATGGGTTTCTGCAAAATTCGCGACAGCCCCAATCCTCCACCGACCTGGTAGCCCTGACGCAACTTCGGCTGGCACAAACCCACAGAGAGTGGGAAAGAAACACACAGAGACTGAGAGACAGAGAGAGAAGAGAGAATGGGAGACACACACATAGACACACACACACACACACACACACACAGTGTCGTACAGCAGAGGCATTGAAACACACACCCCCAGGCAACCCCTGAGGCGGCAGGGTTCTGCTCTGGAGGGGAACCACCCTCGGGTGAGAGAGAAGCCCAGGGGCACGCAGGCCGACCCGTCCTCGAGATCACGGACGACGGCACGACTTTTGGGGAGACTCACCCCAACCAACACCGTCCGTGCAGGCCTCAGGCTGGGATCCCGTGCTGCTTCCCCCGACTCTGCCTGGGGTTTCATCATCGTGCTCGGCCCTTTGCGACTCCTGGCATCCGCAAACGTTCCCTTCGACCCCGAGGAGAGAGGAGGCCGGAGCCTCAGAGCCTCCACACCCAAGCACTGCCACGGAGGGCTCCTGCTCTGCCAAGCCTCGGGGACTGGTTCCTAAGACAACCGTGGGAACCACTGTGACGGGAGAAACCGGCGGCGCCTCGCGCATGCGCATTGGCGGAGCCGACTCGCGCTCCACTCCTGACAGGTAGGCTGCGTCCCCTTTAAATGTTGCCGCCACCGCGCGGCGGCCGCGATGCTCCTGCTGCCGCCGCGGCGGCGGCTGGGTCCTGGGTCGTGTTTGGGGCGGTGTGGGAGAGGGGGCCGCGGGCGTCTCGTCCTGTCCCAGGCCCAAACCCCCAGGGGTACTGCCCTCCGGACCTGCTTGAGCCGACTTCCACCGAGGGAGGGGGAGCTTCAGGACGCCCGCTGTGTTCTCCGAACTCCCGTTGAGATCCGATTTTGGCCCCCTGCGAGTGAGATAGGACGGGCTCACCACTTCTGGTCGGGCCGGCAGGGCCTCGCTGCAACACAGAATGAAACCATCAGTCTCAAGGCCTAGTGTCAGCTGTAAATTCACTGATGCATCAGCCCTCTGCCTCCCTCCTCCTTTGAAAGACCAGTGGCCTGCCCCGCTTGCAAAAGCCCTGGGGTTCCGGAAAGCCGACCGCGCTTGACAGGACACCTGCAAAGAAGAACAGAGGCGAATCCGAGGGGGAGACCATGCGACCACGCGTGGCACTGGCCAATCCCACAGCAGTTGGTGATAACGTGTGTCACCGGAGGCATACGGGGCGACGGCGAAGCAAAGGGTCGGGTCCAGGCATGTGCCGGTGGAAGGGGGAAACGGGTTACCTTTCCATCAATGCCAGGGAAAATCAAAGAACAGCTGGGACCCGGGGCGTGGAGGGGCCGCCTGTGCCTGACCCAAGCCACGTTTTCAAATGCCTACCAGAGGAGCAAATGGGTTTCTGCAAAATTCGCGACAGCCCCAATCCTCCACCGACCTGGTAGCCCTGACGCAACTTCGGCTGGCACAAACCCACAGAGAGTGGGAAAGAAACACACAGAGACTGAGAGACAGAGAGAGAAGAGAGAATGGGAGACACACACATAGACACACACACACACACACACACACACAGTGTCGTACAGCAGAGGCATTGAAACACACACCCCCAGGCAACCCCTGAGGCGGCAGGGTTCTGCTCTGGAGGGGAACCACCCTCGGGTGAGAGAGAAGCCCAGGGGCACGCAGGCCGACCCGTCCTCGAGATCACGGACGGCGGCACGACTTTTGGGGAGACTCACCCCAACCAACACCGTCCGTGCAGGCCTCAGGCTGGGATCCCGTGCTGCTTCCCCCGACTCTGCCTGGGGTTTCATCATCGTGCTCGGCCCTTTGCGACTCCTGGCATCCGCAAACGTTCCCTTCGACCCCGAGGAGAGAGGAGGCCGGAGCCTCAGAGCCTCCACACCCAAGCACTGCCACGGAGGGCTCCTGCTCTGCCAAGCCTCGGGGACTGGTTCCTAAGACAACCGTGGGAACCACTGTGACGGGAGAAACCGGCGGCGCCTCGCGCATGCGCATTGGCGGAGCCGACTCGCGCTCCACTCCTGACAGGTAGGCTGCGTCCCCTTTAAATGTTGCCGCCACCGCGCGGCGGCCGCGATGCTCCTGCTGCCGCCGCGGCGGCGGCTGGGTCCTGGGTCGTGTTTGGGGCGGTGTGGGAGAGGGGGCCGCGGGCGTCTCGTCCTGTCCCAGGCCCAAACCCCCAGGGGTACTGCCCTCCGGACCTGCTTGAGCCGACTTCCACCGAGGGAGGGGGAGCTTCAGGACGCCCGCTGTGTTCTCCGAACTCCCGTTGAGATCCGATTTTGGCCCCCTGCGAGTGAGATAGGACGGGCTCACCACTTCTGGTCGGGCCGGCAGGGCCTCGCTGCAACACAGAATGAAACCATCAGTCTCAAGGCCTAGTGTCAGCTGTAAATTCACTGATGCATCAGCCCTCTGCCTCCCTCCTCCTTTGAAAGACCAGTGGCCTGCCCCGCTTGCAAAAGCCCTGGGGTTCCGGAAAGCCGACCGCGCTTGACAGGACACCTTCAAAGAAGAACAGAGGCGAATCCGAGGGGGAGACCATGCGACCACGCGTGGCACTGGCCAATCCCACAGCAGTTGGTGATAACGTGTGTCACCGGATGCATACGGGGCGACGGCGAAGCAAAGGGTCGGGTCCAGGCATGTGCCGGTGGAAGGGGGAAACGGGTTACCTTTCCATCAATGCCAGGGAAAATCAAAGAACAGCTGGGACCCGGGGCGTGGAGGGGCCGCCTGTGCCTCACCCAAGCCACGTTTTCAAATGCCTACCAGAGGAGCAAATGGGTTTCTGCAAAATTCGCGACAGCCCCAATCCTCCACCGACCTGGTAGCCCTGACGCAACTTCGGCTGGCACAAACCCACAGAGAGTGGGAAAGAAACACACAGAGACTGAGAGACAGAGAGAGAAGAGAGAATGGGAGACACACACATAGACACACACACTCACACACACACACACACACACAGTGTCGTACAGCAGAGGCATTGAAACACACACCCCCAGGCAACCCCTGAGGCGGCAGGGTTCTGCTCTGGAGGGGAACCACCCTCGGGTGAGAGAGAAGCCCAGGGGCACGCAGGCCGACCCGTCCTCGAGATCACGGACGGCGGCACGACTTTTGGGGAGACTCACCCCCACCAACACCGTCCGTGCAGGCCTCAGGCTGGGATCCCGTGCTGCTTCCCCCGACTCTGCCTGGGGTTTCATCATCGTGGTCGGCCCTTTGCGACTCCTGGCATCCGCAAACGTTCCCTTCGACCCCGAGGAGAGATGAGGCCGGAGCCTCAGAGCCTCCACACCCAAGCACTGCCACGGAGGGCTCCTGCTCTGCCAAGCCTCGGGGACTGGTTCCTAAGACAACCGTGGGAACCACTGTGACGGGAGAAACCGCCGGCGCCTCGCGCATGCGCATTGGCGGAGCCGACTCGCGCTGCACTCCTGACAGGTAGGCTGCGTCCCCTTTAAATGTTGCCGCCGCCGCGCGGCGGCCGCGATGCTCCTGCTGCCGCCGCGATGCTCCTGCTGCCGCCACGGCGGCGGCTGGATCCTGGGTCGTGTTTGGGGCGGTGTGGGAGAGGGGGCCGCGGGCGTCTCGTCCTGTCCCAGGCCCAAACCCCCAGGGGTACTGCCCTCCGGACCTGCTTGAGCCGACTTCCACCGAGGGAGGGGGAGCTTCAGGACGCCCGCTGTGTTCTCCGAACTCCCGTTGAGATCCGATTTTGGCCCCCTGCGAGTGAGATAGGACGGGCTCACCACTTCTGGTCGGGCCGGCAGGGCCTCGCTGCAACACAGAATGAAACCATCAGTCTCAAGGCCTAGTGTCAGCTGTAAATTCACTGATGCATCAGCCCTCTGCCTCCCTCCTCCTTTGAAAGACCAGTGGCCTGCCCCGCTTGCAAAAGCCCTGGGGTTCCGGAAAGCCGACCGCGCTTGACAGGACACCTGCAAAGAAGAACAGAGGCGAATCCGAGGGGGAGACCATGCGACCACGCGTGGCACTGGCCAATCCCACAGCAGTTGGTGATAACGTGTGTCACCGGAGGCATACGGGGCGACGGCGAAGCAAAGGGTCGGGTCCAGGCATGTGCCGGTGGAAGGGGGAAACGGGTTACCTTTCCATCAATGCCAGGGAAAATCAAAGAACAGCTGGGACCCGGGGCGTGGAGGGGCCGCCTGTGCCTGACCCAAGCCACGTTTTCAAATGCCTACCAGAGGAGCAAATGGGTTTCTGCAAAATTCGCGACAGCCCCAATCCTCCACCGACCTGGTAGCCCTGACGCAACTTCGGCTGGCACAAACCCACAGAGAGTGGGAAAGAAACACACAGAGACTGAGAGACAGAGAGAGAAGAGAGAATGGGAGACACACACATAGACACACACACACACACATACACACACACAGTGTCGTACAGCAGAGGCATTGAAACACACACCCCCAGGCAACCCCTGAGGCGGCAGGGTTCTGCTCTGGAGGGGAACCACCCTCGGGTGAGAGAGAAGCCCAGGGGCACGCAGGCCGACCCGTCCTCGAGATCACGGACGGCGGCACGACTTTTGGGGAGACTCACCCCAACCAACACCGTCCGTGCAGGCCTCAGGCTGGGATCCCGTGCTGCTTCCCCCGACTCTGCCTGGGGTTTCATCATCGTGGTCGGCCCTTTGCGACTCCTGGCATCCGCAAACGTTCCCTTCGACCCCGAGGAGAGATGAGGCCGGAGCCTCAGAGCCTCCACACCCAAGCACTGCCACGGAGGGCTCCTGCTCTGCCAAGCCTCGGAGACTGGTTCCTAAGACAACCGTGGGAACCACTGTGACGGGAGAAACCGCCGGCGCCTCGCGCATGCGCATTGGCGGAGCCGACTCGCGCTCCACTCCTGACAGGTAGGCTGCGTCCCCTTTAAATGTTGCCGCCGCCGCGCGGCGGCCGCGATCCTCCTGCTGCCGCCGCGATGCTCCTGCTGCCGCCGCGGCGGCGGCTGGATCCTGGGTCGTGTTTGGGGCGGTGTGGGAGAGGGGGCCGCGGGCGTCTCGTCCTGTCCCAGGCCCAAACCCCCAGGGGTACTGCCCTCCGGACCTGCTTGAGCCGACTTCCACCGAGGGAGGGGGAGCTTCAGGACTCCCGCTGTGTTCTCCGAACTCCCGTTGAGATCCGATTTTGGCCCCCTGCGAGTGAGATAGGACGGGCTCACCCCTTCTGGTCGGGCCGGCAGGGCCTCGCTGCAACACAAAATGAAACCATGAGTCTCAAGGCCTAGTGTCAGCTGTAAATTCACTGATGCATCAGCCCTCTGCCTCCCTCCTCCTTTGAAAGACCAGTGGCCTGCCCCGCTTGCAAAAGCCCTGGGGTTCCGGAAAGCCGACCGCGCTTGACAGGACACCTGCAAAGAAGAACAGAGGCGAATCCGAGGGGGAGACCATGCGACCACGCGTGGCACTGGCCAATCCCACAGCAGTTGGTGATAACGTGTGTCACCGGAGGCATACGGGGCGACGGCGAAGCAAAGGGTCGGGTCCAGGCATGTGCCGGTGGAAGGGGGAAACGGGTTACCTTTCCATCAATGCCAGGGAAAATCAAAGAACAGCTGGGACCCGGGGCGTGGAGGGGCCGCCTGTGCCTCACCCAAGCCACGTTTTCAAATGCCTACCAGAGGAGCAAATGGGTTTCTGCAAAATTCGCGACAGCCCCAATCCTCCACCGACCTGGTAGCCCTGACGCAACTTCGGCTGGCACAAACCCACAGAGAGTGGGAAAGAAACACACAGAGACTGAGAGACAGAGAGAGAAGAGAGAATGGGAGACACACACATAGACACACACACACACACACACACAGTGTCGTACAGCAGAGGCATTGAAACACACACCCCCAGGCAACCCCTGAGGCGGCAGGGTTCTGCTCTGGAGGGGAACCACCCTCGGGTGAGAGAGAAGCCCAGGGGCACGCAGGCCGACCCGTCCTCGAGATCACGGACGGCGGCACGACTTTTGGGGAGACTCACCCCAACCAACACCGTCCGTGCAGGCCTCAGGCTGGGATCCCGTGCTGCTTCCCCCGACTCTGCCTGGGGTTTCATCATCGTGCTCGGCCCTTTGCGACTCCTGGCATCCGCAAACGTTCCCTTCGACCCCGAGGAGAGATGAGGCCGGAGCCTCAGAGCCTCCACACCCAAGCACTGCCACGGAGGGCTCCTGCTCTGCCAAGCCTCGGGGACTGGTTCCTAAGACAACCGTGGGAACCACTGTGACGGGAGAAACCGCCGGCGCCTCGCGCATGCTCATTGGCGGAGCCGACTCGCGCTCCACTCCTGACAGGTAGGCTGCGTCCCCTTTAAATGTTGCCGCCGCCGCGCGGCGGCCGCGATGCTCCTGCTGCCGCCGCGATGCTCCTGCTGCCGCCGCGGCGGCGGCTGGATCCTGGGTCGTGTTTGGGGCGGTGTGGGAGAGGGGGCCGCGGGCGTCTCGTCCTGTCCCAGGCCCAAACCCCCAGGGGTACTGCCCTCCGGACCTGCTTGAGCCGACTTCCACCGAGGGAGGGGGAGCTTCAGGACGCCCGCTGTGTTCTCCGAACTCCCGTTGAGATCCGATTTTGGCCCCCTGCGAGTGAGATAGGACGGGCTCACCACTTCTGGTCGGGCCGGCAGGGCCTCGCTGCAACACAGAATGAAACCATCAGTCTCAAGGCCTAGTGTCAGCTGTAAATTCACTGATGCATCAGCCCTCTGCCTCCCTCCTCCTTTGAAAGACCAGTGGCCTGCCCCGCTTGCAAAAGCCCTGGGGTTCCGGAAAGCCGACCGCGCTTGACAGGACACCTGCAAAGAAGAACAGAGGCGAATCCGAGGGGGAGACCATGCGACCACGCGTGGCACTGGCCAATCCCACAGCAGTTGGTGATAACGTGTGTCACCGGAGGCATACGGGGCGACGGCGAAGCAAAGGGTCGGGTCCAGGCATGTGCCGGTGGAAGGGGGAAACGGGTTACCTTTCCATCAATGCCAGGGAAAATCAAAGAACAGCTGGGACCCGGGGCGTGGAGGGGCCGCCTGTGCCTGACCCAAGCCACGTTTTCAAATGCCTACCAGAGGAGCAAATGGGTTTCTGCAAAATTCGCGACAGCCCCAATCCTCCACCGACCTGGTAGCCCTGACGCAACTTCGGCTGGCACAAACCCACAGAGAGTGGGAAAGAAACACACAGAGACTGAGAGACAGAGAGAGAAGAGAGAATGGGAGACACACACATAGACACACACACACACGCACACACACAGTGTCGTACAGCAGAGGCATTGAAACACACACCCCCAGGCAACCCCTGAGGCGGCAGGGTTCTGCTCTGGAGGGGAACCACCCTCGGGTGAGAGAGAAGCCCAGGGGCACGCAGGCCGACCCGTCCTCGAGATCACGGACGGCGGCACGACTTTTGGGGAGACTCACCCCCACCAACACCGTCCGTGCAGGCCTCAGGCTGGGATCCCGAGCTGCTTCCCCCGACTCTGCCTGGGGTTTCATCATGGTGCTCGGCCCTTTGCGACTCCTGGCATCCGCAAACGTTCCCTTCGACCCCGAGGAGAGATGAGGCCGGAGCCTCAGAGCCTCCACACCCAAGCACTGCCACGGAGGGCTCCTGCTCTGCCAAGCCTCGGGGACTGGTTCCTAAGACAACCGTGGGAACCACTGTGACGGGAGAAACCGGCGGCGCCTCGCGCATGCGCATTGGCGGAGCCGACTTGCGCTCCACTCCTGACAGGTAGGCTGCGTCCCCTTTAAATGTTGCCGCCGCCGCGCGGCGGCCGCGATGCTCCTGCTGCCGCCGCGATGCTCCTGCTGCCGCCGCGATGCTCCTGCTGCCGCCGCGGCGGCGGCTGGATCCTGGGTCGTGTTTGGGGCGGTGTGGGAGAGGGGGCCGCGGGCGTCTCGTCCTGTCCCAGGCCCAAACCCCCAGGGGTACTGCCCTCCGGACCTGCTTGAGCCGACTTCCACCGAGGGAGGGGGAGCTTCAGGACTCCCGCTGTGTTCTCCGAACTCCCGTTGAGATCCGATTTTGGCCCCCTGCGAGTGAGATAGGACGGGCTCACCACTTCTGGTCGGGCCGGCAGGGCCTCGCTGCAACACAGAATGAAACCATCAGTCTCAAGGCCTAGTGTCAGCTGTAAATTCACTGATGCATCAGCCCTCTGCCTCCCTCCTCCTTTGAAAGACCAGTGGCCTGCCCCGCTTGCAAAAGCCCTGGGGTTCCGGAAAGCCGACCGCGCTTGACAGGACACCTGCAAAGAAGAACAGAGGCGAATCCGAGGGGGAGACCATGCGACCACGCGTGGCACTGGCCAATCCCACAGCAGTTGGTGATAACGTGTGTCACCGGAGGCATACGGGGCGACGGCGAAGCAAAGGGTCGGGTCCAGGCATGTGCCGGTGGAAGGGGGAAACGGGTTACCTTTCCATCAATTCCAGGGAAAATCAAAGAACAGCTGGGACCCGGGGCGTGGAGGGGCCGCCTGTGCCTCACCCAAGCCACGTTTTCAAATGCCTACCAGAGGAGCAAATGGGTTTCTGCAAAATTCGCGACAGCCCCAATCCTCCACCGACCTGGTAGCCCTGACGCAACTTCGGCTGGCACAAACCCACAGAGAGTGGGAAAGAAACACACAGAGACTGAGAGACAGAGAGAGAAGAGAGAATGGGAGACACACACATAGACACACACACTCACACACACACACACACACAGTGTCGTACAGCAGAGGCATTGAAACACACACCCCCAGGCAACCCCTGAGGCGGCAGGGTTCTGCTCTGGAGGGGAACCACCCTCGGGTGAGAGAGAAGCCCAGGGGCACGCAGGCCGACCCGTCCTCGAGATCACGGACGGCGGCACGACTTTTGGGGAGACTCACCCCCACCAACACCGTCCGTGCAGGCCTCAGGCTGGGATCCCGTGCTGCTTCCCCCGACTCTGCCTGGGGTTTCATCATCGTGCTCGGCCCTTTGCGACTCCTGGCATCCGCAAACGTTCCCTTCGACCCCGAGGAGAGATGAGGCCGGAGCCTCAGAGCCTCCACACCCAAGCACTGCCACGGAGGGCTCCTGCTCTGCCAAGCCTCGGGGACTGGTTCCTAAGACAACCGTGGGAACCACTGTAACGGGAGAAACCGCCGGCGCCTCGCGCATGCGCATTGGCGGAGCCGACTTGCGCTCCACTCCTGACAGGTAGGCTGCGTCCCCTTTAAATGTTGCCGCCGCCGCGCGGCGGCCGCGATGCTCCTGCTGCCGCCGCCATGCTCCTGCTGCCGCCGCGATTCTCCTGCTGCCGCCGCGGCGGCGGCTGGATCCTGGGTCGTGTTTGGGGCGGTGTGGGAGAGGGGGCCGCGGGCGTCTCGTCCTGTCCCAGGCCCAAACCCCCAGGGGTACTGCCCTCCGGACCTGCTTGAGCCGACTTCCACCGAGGGAGGGGGAGCTTCAGGACGCCCGCTGTGTTCTCCGAACTCCCGTTGAGATCCGATTTTGGCCCCCTGCGAGTGAGATAGGACGGGCTCACCACTTCTGGTCGGGCCGGCAGGGCCTCGCTGCAACACAGAATGAAACCATCAGTCTCAAGGCCTAGTGTCAGCTGTAAATTCACTGATGCATCAGCCCTCTGCCTCCCTCCTCCTTTGAAAGACCAGTGGCCTGCCCCGCTTGCAAAAGCCCTGGGGTTCCGGAAAGCCGACCGCGCTTGACAGGACACCTGCAAAGAAGAACAGAGGCGAATCCGAGGGGGAGACCATGCGACCACGCGTGGCACTGGCCAATCCCACAGCAGTTGGTGATAACGTGTGTCACCGGAGGCATACGGGGCGACGGCGAAGCAAAGGGTCGGGTCCAGGCATGTGCCGGTGGAAGGGGGAAACGGGTTACCTTTCCATCAATGCCAGGGAAAATCAAAGAACAGCTGGGACCCGGGGCGTGGAGGGGCCGCCTGTGCCTGACCCAAGCCACGTTTTCAAATGCCTACCAGAGGAGCAAATGGGTTTCTGCAAAATTCGCGACAGCCCCAATCCTCCACCGACCTGGTAGCCCTGACGCAACTTCGGCTGGCACAAACCCACAGAGAGTGGGAAAGAAACACACAGAGACTGAGAGACAGAGAGAGAAGAGAGAATGGGAGACACACACATAGACACACACACACACGCACACACACAGTGTCGTACAGCAGAGGCATTGAAACACACACCCCCAGGCAACCCCTGAGGCGGCAGGGTTCTGCTCTGGAGGGGAACCACCCTCGGGTGAGAGAGAAGCCCAGGGGCACGCAGGCCGACCCGTCCTCGAGATCACGGACGGCGGCACGACTTTTGGGGAGACTCACCCCCACCAACACCGTCCGTGCAGGCCTCAGGCTGGGATCCCGAGCTGCTTCCCCCGACTCTGCCTGGGGTTTCATCATGGTGCTCGGCCCTTTGCGACTCCTGGCATCCGCAAACGTTCCCTTCGACCCCGAGGAGAGATGAGGCCGGAGCCTCAGAGCCTCCACACCCAAGCACTGCCACGGAGGGCTCCTGCTCTGCCAAGCCTCGGGGACTGGTTCCTAAGACAACCGTGGGAACCACTGTGACGGGAGAAACCGGCGGCGCCTCGCGCATGCGCATTGGCGGAGCCGACTTGCGCTCCACTCCTGACAGGTAGGCTGCGTCCCCTTTAAATGTTGCCGCCGCCGCGCGGCGGCCGCGATGCTCCTGCTGCCGCCGCGATGCTCCTGCTGCCGCCGCGATGCTCCTGCTGCCGCCGCGGCGGCGGCTGGATCCTGGGTCGTGTTTGGGGCGGTGTGGGAGAGGGGGCCGCGGGCGTCTCGTCCTGTCCCAGGCCCAAACCCCCAGGGGTACTGCCCTCCGGACCTGCTTGAGCCGACTTCCACCGAGGGAGGGGGAGCTTCAGGACTCCCGCTGTGTTCTCCGAACTCCCGTTGAGATCCGATTTTGGCCCCCTGCGAGTGAGATAGGACGGGCTCACCACTTCTGGTCGGGCCGGCAGGGCCTCGCTGCAACACAGAATGAAACCATCAGTCTCAAGGCCTAGTGTCAGCTGTAAATTCACTGATGCATCAGCCCTCTGCCTCCCTCCTCCTTTGAAAGACCAGTGGCCTGCCCCGCTTGCAAAAGCCCTGGGGTTCCGGAAAGCCGACCGCGCTTGACAGGACACCTGCAAAGAAGAACAGAGGCGAATCCGAGGGGGAGACCATGCGACCACGCGTGGCACTGGCCAATCCCACAGCAGTTGGTGATAACGTGTGTCACCGGAGGCATACGGGGCGACGGCGAAGCAAAGGGTCGGGTCCAGGCATGTGCCGGTGGAAGGGGGAAACGGGTTACCTTTCCATCAATTCCAGGGAAAATCAAAGAACAGCTGGGACCCGGGGCGTGGAGGGGCCGCCTGTGCCTCACCCAAGCCACGTTTTCAAATGCCTACCAGAGGAGCAAATGGGTTTCTGCAAAATTCGCGACAGCCCCAATCCTCCACCGACCTGGTAGCCCTGACGCAACTTCGGCTGGCACAAACCCACAGAGAGTGGGAAAGAAACACACAGAGACTGAGAGACAGAGAGAGAAGAGAGAATGGGAGACACACACATAGACACACACACTCACACACACACACACACACAGTGTCGTACAGCAGAGGCATTGAAACACACACCCCCAGGCAACCCCTGAGGCGGCAGGGTTCTGCTCTGGAGGGGAACCACCCTCGGGTGAGAGAGAAGCCCAGGGGCACGCAGGCCGACCCGTCCTCGAGATCACGGACGGCGGCACGACTTTTGGGGAGACTCACCCCCACCAACACCGTCCGTGCAGGCCTCAGGCTGGGATCCCGTGCTGCTTCCCCCGACTCTGCCTGGGGTTTCATCATCGTGCTCGGCCCTTTGCGACTCCTGGCATCCGCAAACGTTCCCTTCGACCCCGAGGAGAGATGAGGCCGGAGCCTCAGAGCCTCCACACCCAAGCACTGCCACGGAGGGCTCCTGCTCTGCCAAGCCTCGGGGACTGGTTCCTAAGACAACCGTGGGAACCACTGTAACGGGAGAAACCGCCGGCGCCTCGCGCATGCGCATTGGCGGAGCCGACTTGCGCTCCACTCCTGACAGGTAGGCTGCGTCCCCTTTAAATGTTGCCGCCGCCGCGCGGCGGCCGCGATGCTCCTGCTGCCGCCGCCATGCTCCTGCTGCCGCCGCGATTCTCCTGCTGCCGCCGCGGCGGCGGCTGGATCCTGGGTCGTGTTTGGGGCGGTGTGGGAGAGGGGGCCGCGGGCGTCTCGTCCTGTCCCAGGCCCAAACCCCCAGGGGTACTGCCCTCCGGACCTGCTTGAGCCGACTTCCACCGAGGGAGGGGGAGCTTCAGGACTCCCGCTGTGTTCTCCGAACTCCCGTTGAGATCCGATTTTGGCCCCCTGCGAGTGAGATAGGACGGGCTCACCACTTCTGGTCGGGCCGGCAGGGCCTCGCTGCAACACAGAATGAAACCATCAGTCTCAAGGCCTAGTGTCAGCTATAAATTCACTGATGCATCAGCCCTCTGCCTCCCTCCTCCTTTGAAAGACCAGTGGCCTGCCCCGCTTGCAAAAGCCCTGGGGTTCCGGAAAGCCGACCGCGCTTGACAGGACACCTGCAAAGAAGAACAGAGGCGAATCCGAGGGGGAGACCATGCGACCACGCGTGGCACTGGCCAATCCCACAGCAGTGGGTGATAACGTGTGTCACCGGAGGCATACGGGGCGACGGCGAAGCAAAGGGTCGGGTCCAGGCATGTGCCGGTGGAAGGGGGAAACGGGTTACCTTTCCATCAATGCCAGGGAAAATCAAAGAACAGCTGGGACCCGGGGCGTGGAGGGGCCGCCTGTGCCTCACCCAAGCCACGTTTTCAAATGCCTACCAGAGGAGCAAATGGGTTTCTGCAAAATTCGCGACAGCCCCAATCCTCCACCGACCTGGTAGCCCTGACGCAACTTCGGCTGGCACAAACCCACAGAGAGTGGGAAAGAAACACACAGAGACTGAGAGATAGAGAGAGAAGAGAGAATGGGAGACACACACATAGACACACACACACACACATACACACACACAGTGTCGTACAGCAGAGGCATTGAAACACACACCCCCAGGCAACCCCTGAGGCAGCAGGGTTCTGCTCTGGAGGGGAACCACCCTCGGGTGAGAGAGAAGCCCAGGGGCACGCAGGCCGACCCGTCCTCGAGATCACGGACGGCGGCACGACTTTTGGGGAGACTCACCCCAACCAACACCGTCCGTGCAGGCCTCAGGCTGGGATCCCGTGCTGCTTCCCCCGACTCTGCCTGGGGTTTCATCATCGTGCTCGGCCCTTTGCGACTCCTGGCATCCGCAAACGTTCCCTTCGACCCCGAGGAGAGATGAGGCCGGAGCCTCAGAGCCTCCACACCCAAGCACTGCCACGGAGGGCTCCTGCTCTGCCAAGCCTCGGAGACTGGTTCCTAAGACAACCGTGGGAACCACTGTGACGGGAGAAACCGCCGGCGCCTCGCGCATGCTCATTGGCGGAGCCGACTCGCGCTCCACTCCTGACAGGTAGGCTGCGTCCCCTTTAAATGTTGCCGCCGCCGCGCGGCGGCCGCGATGCTCCTGCTGCCGCCGCGATGCTCCTGCTGCCGCCGCGGCGGCGGCTGGATCCTGGGTCGTGTTTGGGGCGGTGTGGGAGAGGGGGCCGCGGGCGTCTCGTCCTGTCCCAGGCCCAAACCCCCAGGGGTACTGCCCTCCGGACCTGCTTGAGCCGACTCCCACCGAGGGAGGGGGAGCTTCAGGACGCCCGCTGTGTTCTCCGAACTCCCGTTGAGATTCGATTTTGGCCCCCTGCGAGTGAGATAGGACGGGCTCACCACTTCTGGTCGGGCCGGCAGGGCCTCGCTGCAACACAGAATGAAACCATCAGTCTCAAGGCCTAGTGTCAGCTGTAAATTCACTGATGCATCAGCCCTCTGCCTCCCTCCTCCTTTGAAAGACCAGTGGCCTGCCCCGCTTGCAAAAGCCCTGGGGTTCCGGAAAGCCGACCGCGCTTGACAGGACACCTGCAAAGAAGAACAGAGGCGAATCCGAGGGGGAGACCATGCGACCACGCGTGGCACTGGCCAATCCCACAGCAGTTGGTGATAACGTGTGTCACCGGATGCATACGGGGCGACGGCGAAGCAAAGGGTCGGGTCCAGGCATGTGCCGGTGGAAGGGGGAAACGGGTTACCTTTCCATCAATGCCAGGGAAAATCAAAGAACAGCTGGGACCCGGGGCGTGGAGGGGCCGCCTGTGCCTGACCCAAGCCACGTTTTCAAATGCCTACCAGAGGAGCAAATGGGTTTCTGCAAAATTCGCGACAGCCCCAATCCTCCACCGACCTGGTAGCCCTGACGCAACTTCGGCTGGCACAACCCCACAGAGAGTGGGAAAGAAACACACAGAGACTGAGAGACAGAGAGAGAAGAGAGAATGGGAGACACACACATAGACACACACACACACGCACACACACAGTGTCGTACAGCAGAGGCATTGAAACACCCCCAGGCAACCCCTGAGGCGGCAGGGTTCTGCTCTGGAGGGGAACCACCCTCGGGTGAGAGAGAAGCCCAGGGGCACGCAGGCCGACCCGTCCTCGAGATCACGGACGGCGGCACGACTTTTGGGGAGACTCACCCCAACCAACACCGTCCGTGCAGGCCTCAGGCTGGGATCCCGTGCTGCTTCCCCCGACTCTGCCTGGGGTTTCATCATCGTGGTCGGCCCTTTGCGACTCCTGGCATCCGCAAACGTTCCCTTCGACCCCGAGGAGAGATGAGGCCGGAGCCTCAGAGCCTCCACATCCAAGCACTGCCACGGAGGGCTCCTGCTCTGCCAAGCCTCGGGGACTGGTTCCTAAGACAACCGTGGGAACCACTGTGACGGGAGAAACCGCCGGCGCCTCGCGCATGCTCATTGGCGGAGCCGACTCGCGCTCCACTCCTGACAGGTAGGCTGCGTCCCCTTTAAATGTTGCCGCCGCCGCGCAGCGGCCGCGATGCTCCTGCTGCCGCCGCGATGCTCCTGCTGCCGCCACGGCGGCGGCTGGATCCTGGGTCGTGTTTGGGGCGGTGTGGGAGAGGGGGCCGCGGGCGTCTCGTCCTGTCCCAGGCCCAAACCCCCAGGGGTACTGCCCTCCGGACCTGCTTGAGCCGACTTCCACCGAGGGAGGGGGAGCTTCAGGACGCCCGCTGTGTTCTCCGAACTCCCGTTGAGATCCGATTTTGGCCCCCTGCGAGTGAGATAGGACGGGCTCACCACTTCTGGTCGGGCCGGCAGGGCCTCGCTGCAACACAGAATGAAACCATCAGTCTCAAGGCCTAGTGTCAGCTGTAAATTCACTGATGCATCAGCCCTCTGCCTCCCTCCTCCTTTGAAAGACCAGTGGCCTGCCCCGCTTGCAAAAGCCCTGGGGTTCCGGAAAGCCGACCGCGCTTGACAGGACACCTGCAAAGAAGAACAGAGGCGAATCCGAGGGGGAGACCATGCGACCACGCGTGGCACTGGCCAATCCCACAGCAGTTGGTGATAACGTGTGTCACCGGATGCATACGGGGCGACGGCGAAGCAAAGGGTCGGGTCCAGGCATGTGCCGGTGGAAGGGGGAAACGGGTTACCTTTCCATCAATGCCAGGGAAAATCAAAGAACAGCTGGGACCCGGGGCGTGGAGGGGCCGCCTGTGCCTGACCCAAGCCACGTTTTCAAATGCCTACCAGAGGAGCAAATGGGTTTCTGCAAAATTCGCGACAGCCCCAATCCTCCACCGACCTGGTAGCCCTGACGCAACTTCGGCTGGCACAAACCCACAGAGAGTGGGAAAGAAACACACAGAGACTGAGAGACAGAGAGAGAAGAGAGAATGGGAGACACACACATAGACACACACACTCACACACACACACACACACACACAGTGTCGTACAGCAGAGGCATTGAAACACACACCCCCAGGCAACCCCTGAGGCGGCAGGGTTCTGCTCTGGAGGGGAACCACCCTCGGGTGAGAGAGAAGCCCAGGGGCACGCAGGCCGACCCGTCCTCGAGATCACGGACGGCGGCACGACTTTTGGGGAGACTCACCCCCACCAACACCGTCCGTGCAGGCCTCAGGCTGGGATCCCGTGCTGCTTCCCCCGACTCTGCCTGGGGTTTCATCATCGTGCTCGGCCCTTTGCGACTCCTGGCATCCGCAAACGTTCCCTTCGACCCCGAGGAGAGATGAGGCCGGAGCCTCAGAGCCTCCACACCCAAGCACTGCCACGGAGGGCTCCTGCTCTGCCAAGCCTCGGGGACTGGTTCCTAAGACAACCGTGGGAACCACTGTGACGGGAGAAACCGCCGGCGCCTCGCGCATGCGCATTGGCGGAGCCGACTCGCGCTCCACTCCTGACAAGTAGGCTGCGTCCCCTTTAAATGTTGCCGCCGCCGCGCGGCGGCCGCGATGCTCCTGCTGCCGCCGCGCGGCGGCCGCGATGCTCCTGCTGCCGCCACGGCGGCGGCTGGATCCTGGGTCGTGTTTGGGGCGGTGTGGGAGAGGGGGCCGCGGGCGTCTCGTCCTGTCCCAGGCCCAAACCCCCAGGGGTACTGCCCTCAGGACCTGCTTGAGCCGACTTCCACCGAGGGAGGGGGAGCTTCAGGACGCCCGCTGTGTTCTCCGAACTCCCGTTGAGATCCGATTTTGGCCCCCTGCGAGTGAGATAGGACGGGCTCACCACTTCTGGTCGGGCCGGCAGGGCCTCGCTGCAACACAGAATGAAACCATCAGTCTCAAGGCCTAGTGTCAGCTGTAAATTCACTGATGCATCAGCCCTCTGCCTCCCTCCTCCTTTGAAAGACCAGTGGCCTGCCCCGCTTGCAAAAGCCCTGGGGTTCCGGAAAGCCGACCGCGCTTGACAGGACACCTGCAAAGAAGAACAGAGGCGAATCCGAGGGGGAGACCATGCGACCACGCGTGGCACTGGCCAATCCCACAGCAGTTGGTGATAACGTGTGTCACCGGATGCATACGGGGCGACGGCGAAGCAAAGGGTCGGGTCCAGGCATGTGCCGGTGGAAGGGGGAAACGGGTTACCTTTCGATCAATGCCAGGGAAAATCAAAGAACAGCTGGGACCCGGGGCGTGGAGGGGCCGCCTGTGCCTGACCCAAGCCACGTTTTCAAATGCCTACCAGAGGAGCAAATGGGTTTCTGCAAAATTCGCGACAGCCCCAATCCTCCACCGACCTGGTAGCCCTGACGCAACTTCGGCTGGCACAACCCCACAGAGAGTGGGAAAGAAACACACAGAGACTGAGAGACAGAGAGAGAAGAGAGAATGGGAGACACACACATAGACACACACACACACGCACACACACAGTGTCGTACAGCAGAGGCATTGAAACACCCCCAGGCAACCCCTGAGGCGGCAGGGTTCTGCTCTGGAGGGGAACCACCCTCGGGTGAGAGAGAAGCCCAGGGGCACGCAGGCCGACCCGTCCTCGAGATCACGGACGGCGGCACGACTTTTGGGGAGACTCACCCCAACCAACACCGTCCGTGCAGGCCTCAGGCTGGGATCCCGTGCTGCTTCCCCCGACTCTGCCTGGGGTTTCATCATCGTGGTCGGCCCTTTGCGACTCCTGGCATCCGCAAACGTTCCCTTCGACCCCGAGGAGAGATGAGGCCGGAGCCTCAGAGCCTCCACACCCAAGCACTGCCACGGAGGGCTCCTGCTCTGCCAAGCCTCGGGGACTGGTTCCTAAGACAACCGTGGGAACCACTGTGACGGGAGAAACCGCCGGCGCCTCGCGCATGCGCATTGGCGGAGCCGACTCGCGCTCCACTCCTGACAGGTAGGCTGCGTCCCCTTTAAATGTTGCCGCCGCCGCGCGGCGGCTGCGATGCTCCTGCTGCCGCCGCGATGCTCCTGCTGCCGCCACGGCGGCGGCTGGATCCTGGGTCGTGTTTGGGGCGGTGTGGGAGAGGGGGCCGCGGGCGTCTCGTCCTGTCCCAGGCCCAAACCCCCAGGGGTACTGCCCTCCGGACCTGCTTGAGCCGACTTCCACCGAGGGAGGGGGAGCTTCAGGACGCCCGCTGTGTTCTCCGAACTCCCGTTGAGATCCGATTTTGGCCCCCTGCGAGTGAGATAGGACGGGCTCACCACTTCTGGTCGGGCCGGCAGGGCCTCGCTGCAACACAGAATGAAACCATCAGTCTCAAGGCCTAGTGTCAGCTGTAAATTCACTGATGCATCAGCCCTCTGCCTCCCTCCTCCTTTGAAAGACCAGTGGCCTGCCCCGCTTGCAAAAGCCCTGGGGTTCCGGAAAGCCGACCGCGCTTGACAGGACACCTGCAAAGAAGAACAGAGGCGAATCCGAGGGGGAGACCATGCGACCACGCGTGGCACTGGCCAATCCCACAGCAGTTGGTGATAACGTGTGTCACCGGATGCATACGGGGCGACGGCGAAGCAAAGGGTCGGGTCCAGGCATGTGCCGGTGGAAGGGGGAAACGGGTTACCTTTCCATCAATGCCAGGGAAAATCAAAGAACAGCTGGGACCCGGGGCGTGGAGGGGCCGCCTGTGCCTGACCCAAGCCACGTTTTCAAATGCCTACCAGAGGAGCAAATGGGTTTCTGCAAAATTCGCGACAGCCCCAATCCTCCACCGACCTGGTAGCCCTGACGCAACTTCGGCTGGCACAAACCCACAGAGAGTGGGAAAGAAACACACAGAGACTGAGAGACAGAGAGAGAAGAGAGAATGGGAGACACACACATAGACACACACACTCACACACACACACACACACACAGTGTCGTACAGCAGAGGCATTGAAACACACACCCCCAGGCAACCCCTGAGGCGGCAGGGTTCTGCTCTGGAGGGGAACCACCCTCGGGTGAGAGAGAAGCCCAGGGGCACGCAGGCCGACCCGTCCTCGAGATCACGGACGGCGGCACGACTTTTGGGGAGACTCACCCCCACCAACACCGTCCGTGCAGGCCTCAGGCTGGGATCCCGTGCTGCTTCCCACGACTCTGCCTGGGGTTTCATCATCGTGCTCGGCCCTTTGCGACTCCTGGCATCCGCAAACGTTCCCTTCGACCCCGAGGAGAGATGAGGCCGGAGCCTCAGAGCCTCCACACCCAAGCACTGCCACGGAGGGCTCCTGCTCTGCCAAGCCTCGGGGACTGGTTCCTAAGACAACCGTGGGAACCACTGTGACGGGAGAAACCGCCGGCGCCTCGCGCATGCGCATTGGCGGAGCCGACTCGCGCTCCACTCCTGACAGGTAGGCTGCGTCCCCTTTAAATGTTGCCGCCGCCGCGCGGCGGCCGCGATGCTCCCGCTGCCGCCGCGGCGGCGGCTGGATCCTGGGTCGTGTTTGGGGCGGTGTGGGAGAGGGGGCCGCGGGCGTCTCGTCCTGTCCCAGGCCCAAACCCCCAGGGGTACTGCCCTCCGGACCTGCTTGAGCCGACTTCCACCGAGGGAGGGGGAGCTTCAGGACTCCCGCTGTGTTCTCCGAACTCCCGTTGAGATCCGATTTTGGCCCCCTGCGAGTGAGATAGGACGGGCTCACAACTTCTGGTCGGGCCGGCAGGGCCTCGCTGCAACACAGAATGAAACCATCAGTCTCAAGGCCTAGTGTCAGCTGTAAATTCACTGATGCATCAGCCCTCTGCCTCCCTCCTCCTTTGAAAGACCAGTGGCCTGCCCCGCTTGCAAAAGCCCTGGGGTTCCGGAAAGCCGACCGCGCTTGACAGGACACCTGCAAAGAAGAACAGAGGCGAATCCGAGGGGGAGACCATGCGACCACGCGTGGCACTGGCCAATCCCACAGCAGTTGGTGATAACGTGTGTCACCGGAGGCATACGGGGCGACGGTGAAGCAAAGGGTCGGGTCCAGGCATGTGCCGGTGGAAGGGGGAAACGGGTTACCTTTCCATCAATGCCAGGGAAAATCAAAGAACAGCTGGGACCCGGGGCGTGGAGGGGCCGCCTGTGCCTCACCCAAGCCACGTTTTCAAATGCCTACCAGAGGAGCAAATGGGTTTCTGCAAAATTCGCGACAGCCCCAATCCTCCACCGACCTGGTAGCCCTGACGCAACTTTGGCTGGCACAAACCCACAGAGAGTGGGAAAGAAACACACAGAGACTGAGAGACAGAGAGAGAAGAGAGAATGGGAGACACACACATAGACACACACACACACACACACACACACACACACACAGAGTGTCGTACAGCAGAGGCATTGAAACACACACCCCCAGGCAACCCCTGAGGCGGCAGGGTTCTGCTCTGGAGGGGAACCACCCTCGGGTGAGAGAGAAGCCCAGGGGCACGCAGGCCGACCCGTCCTCGAGATCACGGACGGCGGCACGACTTTTGGGGAGACTCACCCCCACCAACACCGTTCGTGCAGGCCTCAGGCTGGGATCCCGTGCTGCTTCCCCCGACTCTGCCTGGGGTTTCATCATCGTGCTCGGCCCTTTGCGACTCCTGGCATCCGCAAACGTTCCCTTCGACCCCGAGGAGAGATGAGGCCGGAGCCTCAGAGCCTCCACACCCAAGCACTGCCACGGAGGGCTCCTGCTCTGCCAAGCCTCGGGGACTGGTTCCTAAGACAACCGTGGGAACCACTGTGACGGGAGAAACCGCCGGCGCCTCGCGCATGCGCATTGGCGGAGCCGACTCGCGCTCCACTCCTGACAGGTAGGCTGCGTCCCCTTTAAATGTTGCCGCCGCCGGGCGGCGGCCGCGATGCTCCTGCTGCCGCCGCGGCGGCGGCTGGATCCTGGGTCGTGTTTGGGGCGGTGTGGGAGAGGGAGCCGCGGGCGTCTCGTCCTGTCCCAGGCCCAAACCCCCAGGGGTACTGCCCTCCGGACCTGCTTGAGCCGACTTCCACCGAGGGAGGGGGAGCTTCAGGACTCCCGCTGTGTTCTCCGAACTCCCGTTGAGATCCGATTTTGGCCCCCTGCGAGTGAGATAGGACGGGCTCACCACTTCTGGTCGGGCCGGCAGGGCCTCGCTGCAACACAGAATGAAACCATCAATCTCAAGGCCTAGTGTCAGCTGTAAATTCACTGATGCATCAGCCCTCTGCCTCCCTCCTCCTTTGAAAGACCAGTGGCCTGCCCCGCTTGCAAAAGCGCTGGGGTTGCGGAAAGCCGACCGCGCTTGACAGGACACCTGCAAAGAAGAACAGAGGCGAATCCGAGGGGGAGACCATGCGACCACGCGTGGCACTGGCCAATCCCACAGCAGTTGGTGATAACTTGTGTCACCGGAGGCATACGGGGCGACGGCGAAGCAAAGGGTCGGGTCCAGGCATGTGCCGGTGGAAGGGGGAAACGGGTTACCTTTCCATCAATGCCAGGGAAAATCAAAGAACAGCTGGGACCCGGGGCGTGGAGGGGCCGCCTGTGCCTCACCCAAGCCACGTTTTCAAATGCCTACCAGAGGAGCAAATGGGTTTCTGCAAAATTCGCGACAGCCCCAATCCTCCACCGACCTGGTAGCCCTGACGCAACTTCGGCTGGCACAAACCCACAGAGAGTGGGAAAGAAACACACAGAGACTGAGAGACAGAGAGAGAAGAGAGAATGGGAGACACACACATAGACACACACACACACACATACACCCACACAGTGTCGTACAGCAGAGGCATTGAAACACACACCCCCAGGCAACCCCTGAGGCGGCAGGGTTCTGCTCTGGAGGGGAACCACCCTCGGGTGAGAGAGAAGCCCAGGGGCACGCAGGCCGACCCGTCCTCGAGATCACAGACGGCGGCACGACTTTTGGGGAGACTCACCCCAACCAACACCGTCCGTGCAGGCCTCAGGCTGGGATCCCGTGCTGCTTCCCCCGACTCTGCCTGGGGTTTCATCATCGTGGTCGGCCCTTTGCGACTCCTGGCATCCGCAAACGTTCCCTTCGACCCCGAGGAGAGATGAGGCCGGAGCCTCAGAGCCTCCACACCCAAGCACTGCCACGGAGGGCTCCTGCTCTGCCAAGCCTCGGGGACTGGTTCCTAAGACAACCGTGGGAACCACTGTGACGGGAGAAACCGCCGGCGCCTCGCGCATGCGCATTGGCGGAGCCGACTCGCGCTCCACTCCTGACAGGTAGGCTGCGTCCCCTTTAAATGTTGCCGCCGCCGCGCGGCGCCCGCGATGCTCCTGCTGCCGCCGCGGCGGCGGCTGGATCCTGGGTCGTGTTTGGGGCGGTGTGGGAGAGGGGTCCGCGGGCGTCTCGTCCTGTCCCAGGCCCAAACCCCCAGGGGTACTGCCCTCCGGACCTGCTTGAGCCGACTTCCACCGAGGGAGGGGGAGCTTCAGGACGCCCGCTGTGTTCTCCGAACTCCCGTTGAAATCCGATTTTGGCCCCCTGCGAGTGAGATAGGACGGGCTCACCACTTCTGGTCGGGCCGGCAGGGCCTCGCTGCAACACAGAATGAAACCATCAGTCTCAAGGCCTAGTGTCAGCTGTAAATTCACTGATGCATCAGCCCTCTGCCTCCCTCCTCCTTTGAAAGACCAGTGGCCTGCCCCGCTTGCAAAAGCGCTGGGGTTCCGGAAAGCCGACCGCGCTTGACAGGACACCTGCAAAGAAGAACAGAGGCGAATCCGAGGGGGAGACCATGCGACCACGCGTGGCACTGGCCAATCCCACAGCAGTTGGTGATAACGTGTGTCACCGGATGCATACGGGGCGACGGCGAAGCAAAGGGTCGGGTCCAGGCATGTGCCGGTGGAAGGGGGAAACGGGTTACCTTTCCATCAATGCCAGGGAAAATCAAAGAACAGCTGGGACCCGGGGCGTGGAGGGGCCGCCTGTGCCTCACCCAAGCCACGTTTTCAAATGCCTACCAGAGGAGCAAATGGGTTTCTGCAAAATTCGCGACAGCCCCAATCCTCCACCGACCTGGTAGCCCTGACGCAACTTCGGCTGGCACAAACCCACAGAGAGTGGGAAAGAAACACACAGAGACTGAGAGACAGAGAGAGAAGAGAGAATGGGAGACACACACATAGACACACACACACACGCACACACACAGTGTCGTACAGCAGAGGCATTGAAACACCCCCAGGCAACCCCTGAGGCGGCAGGGTTCTGCTCTGGAGGGGAACCACCCTCGGGTGAGAGAGAAGCCCAGGGGCACGCAGGCCGACCCGTCCTCGAGATCACGGACGGCGGCACGACTTTTGGGGAGACTCACCCCCACCAACACCGTTCGTGCAGGCCTCAGGCTGGGATCCCGTGCTGCTTCCCCCGACTCTGCCTGGGGTTTCATCATCGTGCTCGGCCCTTTGCGACTCCTGGCATCCACAAACGTTCCCTTCGACCCCGAGGAGAGATGAGGCCGGAGCCTCAGAGCCTCCACACCCAAGCACTGCCACGGAGGGCTCCTGCTCTGCCAAGCCTCGGGGACTGGTTCCTAAGACAACCGTGGGAACCACTGTGACGGGAGAAACCGCCGGCGCCTCGCGCATGCGCATTGGCGGAGCCGACTCGCGCTCCACTCCTGACAGGTAGGCTGCGTCCCCTTTAAATGTTGCCGCCGCCGCGCGGCGGCCGCGATGCTCCTGCTGCCGCCGCGATGCTCCTGCTGCCGCCGCGGCGGCGGCTGGATCCTGGGTCGTGTTTGGGGCGGTGTGGGAGAGGGGGCCGCGGGCGTCTCGTCCTGTCCCAGGCCCAAACCCCCAGGGGTACTGCCCTCCGGACCTGCTTGAGCCGACTTCCACCGAGGGAGGGGGAGCTTCAGGACGCCCGCTGTGTTCTCCGAACTCCCGTTGAGATCCGATTTTGGCCCCCTGCGAGTGAGATAGGACGGGCTCACCACTTCTGGTCGGGCCGGCAGGGCCTCGCTGCAACACAGAATGAAACCATCAGTCTCAAGGCCTAGTGTCAGCTGTAAATTCACTGATGCATCAGCCCTCTGCCTCCCTCCTCCTTTGAAAGACCAGTGGCCTGCCCCGCTTGCAAAAGCGCTGGGGTTCCGGAAAGCCGACCGCGCTTGACAAGACACCTGCAAAGAAGAACAGAGGCGAATCCGAGGGGGAGACCATGCGACCACGCGTGGCACTGGCCAATCCCACAGCAGTTGGTGATAACGTGTGTCACCGGATGCATACGGGGCGACGGCGAAGCAAAGGGTCGGGTCCAGGCATGTGCCGGTGGAAGGGGGAAACGGGTTACCTTTCCATCAATGCCAGGGAAAATCAAAGAACAGCTGGGACCCGGGGCGTGGAGGGGCCGCCTGTGCCTCACCCAAGCCACGTTTTCAAATGCCTACCAGAGGAGCAAATGGGTTTCTGCAAAATTCGCGACAGCCCCAATCCTCCACCGACCTGGTAGCCCTGACGCAACTTCGGCTGGCACAAACCCACAGAGAGTGGGAAAGAAACACACAGAGACTGAGAGACAGAGAGAGAAGAGAGAATGGGAGACACACAACATAGACACTCACACACACACATACACACACACAGTGTCGTATAGCAGAGGCATTGAAACACACACCCCCAGGCAACCCCTGAGGCGGCAGGGTTCTGCTCTGGAGGGGAACCACCCTCGGGTGAGAGAGAAGCCCAGGGGCACGCAGGCCGACCCGTCCTCGAGATCACGGACGGCGGCACGACTTTTGGGGAGACTCACCCCCACCAACACCGTCCGTGCAGGCCTCAGGCTGGGATCCCGTGCTGCTTCCCCCGACTCTGCCTGGGGTTTCATCATCGTGGTCGGCCCTTTGCGACTCCTGGCATCCGCAAACGTTCCCTTCGACCCCGAGGAGAGATGAGGCCGGAGCCTCAGAGCCTCCACACCCAAGCACTGCCACGGAGGGCTCCTGCTCTGCCAAGCCTCGGGGACTGGTTCCTAAGACAACCGTGGGAACCACTGTGACGGGAGAAACCGCCGGCGCCTCGCGCATGCGCATTGGCGGAGCCGACTCGCGCTCCACTCCTGACAGGTAGGCTGCGTCCCCTTTAAATGTTGCCGCCGCCGCGCGGCGGCCGCGATGCTCCTGCTGCCGCCGCGGCGGCGGCTGGATCCTGGGTCGTGTTTGGGGCGGTGTGGGAGAGGGGGCCGCGGGCGTCTCGTCCTGTCCCAGGCCCAAACCCCCAGGGGTACTGCCCTCCGGACCTGCTTGAGCCGACTTCCACCGAGGGAGGGGGAGCTTCAGGACGCCCGCTGTGTTCTCCGAACTCCCGTTGAGATCCGATTTTGGCCCCCTGCGAGTGAGATAGGACGGGCTCACCACTTCTGGTCGGGCCGGCAGGGCCTCGCTGCAACACAGAATGAAACCATCAGTCTCAAGGCCTAGTGTCAGCTGTAAATTCACTGATGCATCAGCCCTCTGCCTCCCTCCTCCTTTGAAAGACCAGTGGCCTGCCCCGCTTGCAAAAGCCCTGGGGTTCCGGAAAGCCGACCGCGCTTGACAGGACACCTGCAAAGAAGAACAGAGGCGAATCCGAGGGGGAGACCATGCGACCACGCGTGGCACTGGCCAATCCCACAGCAGTTGGTGATAACGTGTGTCACCGGAGGCATACGGGGCGACGGCGAAGCAAAGGGTCGGGTCCAGGCATGTGCCGGTGGAAGGGGGAAACGGGTTACCTTTCCATCAATGCCAGGGAAAATCAAAGAACAGCTGGGACCCGGGGCGTGGAGGGGCCGCCTGTGCCTGACCCAAGCCACGTTTTCAAATGCCTACCAGAGGAGCAAATGGGTTTCTGCAAAATTCGCGACAGCCCCAATCCTCCACCGACCTGGTAGCCCTGACGCAACTTCGGCTGGCACAAACCCACAGAGAGTGGGAAAGAAACACACAGAGACTGAGAGACAGAGAGAGAAGAGAGAATGGGAGACACACACATAGACACACACACACACACACACACACACACACACACACACACACACACAGTGTCGTACAGCAGAGGCATTGAAACACACACCCCCAGGCAACCCCTGAGGCGGCAGGGTTCTGCTCTGGAGGGGAACCACCCTCGGGTGAGAGAGAAGCCCAGGGGCACGCAGGCCGACCCGTCCTCGAGATCAGGGACGGCGGCACGACTTTTGGGGAGACTCACCCCCACCAACACCGTCCGTGCAGGCCTCAGGCTGGGATCCCGTGCTGCTTCCCCCGACTCTGCCTGGGGTTTCATCATCGTGGTCGGCCCTTTGCGACTCCTGGCATCCGCAAACGTTCCCTTCGACCCCGAGGAGAGATGAGGCCGGAGCCTCAGAGCCTCCACACCCAAGCACTGCCACGGAGGGCTCCTGCTCTGCCAAGCCTCGGGGACTGGTTCCTAAGACAACCGTGGGAACCACTGTGACGGGAGAAACCGCCGGCGCCTCGCGCATGCGCATTGGTGGAGCCGACTCGCGCTCCACTCCTGACAGGTAGGCTGCGTCCCCTTTAAATGTTGCCGCCGCCGCGCGGCGGCCGCGATGCTCCTGCTGCCGCCACGGCGGCGGCTGGATCCTGGGTCGTGTTTGGGGCGGTGTGGGAGAGGGGGCCGCGGGCGTCTCGTCCTGTCCCAGGCCCAAACCCCCAGGGGTACTGCCCTCCGGACCTGCTTGAGCCGACTTCCACCGAGGGAGGGGGAGCTTCAGGACGCCCGCTGTGTTCTCCGAACTCCCGTTGAGATCCGATTTTGGCCCCCTGCGAGTGAGATAGGACGGGCTCACCACTTCTGGTCGGGCCGGCAGGGCCTCGCTGCAACACAGAATGAAACCATCAGTCTCAAGGCCTAGTGTCAGCTGTAAATTCACTGATGCATCAGCCCTCTGCCTCCCTCCTCCTTTGAAAGACCAGTGGCCTGCCCCGCTTGCAAAAGCCCTGGGGTTCCGGAAAGCCGACCGCGCTTGACAGGACACCTGCAAAGAAGAACAGAGGCGAATCCGAGGGGGAGACCATGCGACCACGCGTGGCACTGGCCAATCCCACAGCAGTTGGTGATAACGTGTGTCACCGGAGGCATACGGGGCGACGGCGAAGCAAAGGGTCGGGTCCAGGCATGTGCCGGTGGAAGGGGGAAACGGGTTACCTTTCCATCAATGCCAGGGAAAATCAAAGAACAGCTGGGACCCGGGGCGTGGAGGGGCCGCCTGTGCCTCACCCAAGCCACGTTTTCAAATGCCTACCAGAGGAGCAAATGGGTTTCTGCAAAATTCGCGACAGCCCCAATCCTCCACCGACCTGGTAGCCCTGACGCAACTTCGGCTGGCACAAACCCACAGAGAGTGGGAAAGAAACACACAGAGACTGAGAGACAGAGAGAGAAGAGAGAATGGGAGACACACACATAGACACACACACACACACACACACACACACACACACAGTGTCGTACAGCAGAGGCATTGAAACACACACCCCCAGGCAACCCCTGAGGCGGCAGGGTTCTGTTCTGGAGGGGAACCACCCTCGGGTGAGAGAGAAGCCCAGGGGCACGCAGGCCGACCCGTCCTCGAGATCACGGACGGCGGCACGACTTTTGGGGAGACTCACCCCCACCAACACCGTCCGTGCAGGCCTCAGGCTGGGATCCCGTGCTGCTTCCCCCGACTCTGCCTGGGGTTTCATCATCGTGCTCGGCCCTTTGCGACTCCTGGCATCCGCAAACGTTCCCTTCGACCCCGAGGAGAGATGAGGCCGGAGCCTCAGAGCCTCCACACCCAAGCACTGCCACGGAGGGCTCCTGCTCTGCCAAGCCTCGGGGACTGGTTTCTAAGACAACCGTGGGAGCCACTGTGACGGGAGACACCGCTGGCGACTCGCGCATGCGCATTGGCTGAGCCGACTCGCGCTCCACTCCTGACAGGTAGGCTGCGTCCCCTTTAAATGTTGCCGCCGCCGCGCGGCGGCCGGGATGCTCCTGCTGCCGCCGCGGCGGCGGCTGGATCCTGGGTCGTGTTTGGGGCGGTGTGGGAGAGGGGGCCGCGGGCGTCTCGTCCTGTCCCAGGCCCAAACCCCCAGGGGTACTGCCCTCCGGACCTGCTTGAGCCGACTTCCACCGAGGGAGGGGGAGCTTCAGGACGCCCGCTGTGTTCTCCGAACTCCCGTTGAGATCCGATTGTGGCCCCCTCCGAGTGAGATAGCATGGGCTCACCACTTCTGGTCAAGCCGGCAGGGCCTCGCTGCAACACAGAATGAAACCATCAGTCTCTAGGCCTAGTGTCAGCTGTAAATTCACTGATGCATCAGCCCTCTGCCTCCCTCCTCCTTTGAAAGACCAGTGGCCTGCCCCGCTTGCAAAAGCCCTGGGGTTCCGGAAAGCCGACCGCGCTTGACAGGACACCTGCAAAGAAGAACAGAGGCGAATCCGAGGGGGAGACCATGCGACCACGCATGGCACTGGCCAATCCCACAGCAGTTGGTGATAATGTGTGTCACAGGAGGCATACGGGGCGACTGCGAAGCAAAGAGTCGGGCCCAGGCATGTGCCGGTGGAAGGGGGAAACGGGTTACCTTTCCATCAATGCAAAGGAAAATCAAAGAACACCTGGGACCCGGGGCGTGGAGGGGCCGCCTGTGCCTGACCCAAGCCACGTTTTCAAATGCCTACCAGAGGAGGAAATGTGTTTCTGCAAAATTCGCGACACCCCCAATCCTCCACCGACCTCTTAGCCCTGACGCAGCTTCGTCTGGCCCAAACCCACGGAGAGTGGGGAAGAAACACACAGAGACTGAGAGACAGAGAGAGAAGAAAGAATGGGAGACACACACACAGACACACACACACACACAGAGTCGTACAGCTGAGGCATTTAAACACACACCCCCAGGCAACCCCTGAGGCGGCAGGGTTCTGCTCTGGAGGATAACGACCCTCGGGTGAGAGAGAAGTCTAGGGGCACGCAGGCCGACCCGTCCTCGAGATCATGGACGGCGGCACGACTTTTGGGGAGACTCACCCCAACCAACACCGTCCGTGCAGGCCTCAGGCTGGGATCCCGTGCTGCTTCCCCCGACTCTGCCTGGGGTTTCTTCATCGTGGTCGGCCCTTTGCGATTCCTGGCATCCGCAAACGTTCCCTTCGACCCCGAGGAGAGATGAGGCCGGAGCCTCAGAGCCTCCACACCCAAGCACTGCCACGGAGGGCTCCTGCTCTGCCAAGCCTCGGGGAGTGGTTTCTAAGACAACTGTGGGAACCACTGTGACGGGAGAAACCGCTGGCGCCTCGCGCATGCGCATTGTCTGAGCCGACTCGCGCTGCACTTCTGACAGATAGGCTGCGTCCCCTTTAAGTATCGCCACCGCCGCGCGGCGGCCGCGATGGTCCTGCTGCCGCTGTGGCGGCAGCTGGATCCTGGGTCCTGTTGGGTCGGTGTGGGAGAGGGGGCCGCGGGCGTCTTGTCCTGTCCCAGGCCCAAACTCCCAGGGTTCCTGTCCTCAGGACCTGCTTGAGCCGACTTCCACTGAGGGAGGGGGAGCTTCAGACGGTCTGCTGTGTTCTCGGGACTCCTGTTAAGATCCGATTTTGGCCCCCTCTGAGTGAAATAAGATGGGCTCACCACATCTGGTCAGGCCGGCTGGGCTTCGCTGCAGCACAGAATGATCCCTTAGGTCTTAAGGCCTTCTTGTACTGTTGTACATAATGCATATAATTGTCTTTTATGCACTCGACAAAATTTCTTAAAGATACATCCAAATTATTGCGTTAATTAATATTTTGTTCCTTCAATGACTGAGTAGTATTTCATTGTTTCTGGTATAAATTCACCACAAATTAAACATTCACCTGGACGTATTGACCTTTTCAACTGTAACAAATTAAGCTGTTGTAGACATTCATGAACAAGTTTTTGTGGGAACACAGTTTCATTTCTCCAAATTAAACACCCACAACTGCAATTGCTGGGATCTATGTTCCATGCATATCTGGTTTTTATTTTACTTTGAAAAATTTTTAATTATTTTCTTAAAATTTTTTGGGTACACTGAGTGCCCACAGAAGCTAGTAAGGATACTGGGGCATTGGAGAGGAGGTAGAGAAGGTTAATCAGCGCCAAAAAATAATGTGGAAAGTATGAATAACACGTCTGTCTTTTTAAAAAACTGTCAACTATTTTTCAGAGTGGCTATATTATTTTACTTTTCCGGTAGCAACGTATGAGTGATGGTATTTTTTACATCCTGAATAGCTTTTGCTATTGTCATAATTTTTAAAGGACATTTTGATAGGTGTGTGGAAATATCTCACTATGGTTTTATTTGACATGTTCATGATGATTAATAATATTGAACATATTTCATGGGTTATTTGACATCTGTATATTTTTCTTGTTAAAACGTCCATTGATGTCTTTTGTCCATTACCTAATTGGATCATTTGCAGTTTTTTTAAAAAGTTGCTGTTGAGTTTTGTGTCATCTCTATTTTTGTCGGTTTTGATAGATGTTTATCCATTGATTGATTTTTTCAATAAGCCAGGTTTTTGTTTCACATTTTTTCTGTTTTCAATTTCATGAATTTTTGTTATTGTCATGATTATTTTTCTTATTCTGCCTGCTTTCAGTTTATTCTGTTCTTTTTCTAGCTTCTTGAGATACAAGTGTAAGTTATTGGTTTCAGATCTTTTCTCATTTTTAATGAAGCATTTAGTACTATAAATTTCTTTCCCACCACAGCCTTAGCTGTATTTCCTATATTTTGATATGTTGTATTTTTCTTTCATTTGTTTAAATATATTTTTAGATTTTTATTTAAGACTTTATATTTAATCCATAGATCATTTTGAACTGTGTTGTATAATTGAAATGCATTTAAACATTTTCCTGCTGTCTTTCTGTTACTGACTTTTATTTTAATTCCACTATGGTCAGAGAACATACTGTACATGACATAAATTCTTTTAAATGTATCAGGGTTTGTTTTATGGTGCAAGAAATCATCTAGTATTTTAGTTAATATTTCATGAGCTCCTGAAAAACTGTATATTCTGCTGTTTTGTGTGGACTGATTCTATATTTAGATATATATATATAATTGACATCTATATTTATCTATATATATGTGTGTGTGTGTGTGTGTGTGTTTGTGTGTGTGAATAAAATCTTGTTGATTGATTGTGCTGTACAGATCTTCTACATGCTTGCTGATTGTTAAATTTTTGTCCAATAATTCTATCAATTGCTGAGATAAGGCTGTTAAAACCCACAACTATAATTTATTATGTTTTAGTTCTGTAATTTTTCTCTTCTGTGGGGAAAAGCAAGAGAGATCAGATTGTTACTGTGTCTGTGTAGAAAGAAGTAGACATAGGAGACCCCATTTTGTTCTGTACTAAGAAAAATTCTTCTGCCTTGAGATTCTGTTAATCTATAACCTTACCCCCAACCCCGTGCTCTCTGAAACACGTGCTGTGTCAACTCAGAGTTAAAAGGATTAAGTGCTGTGCTTTTAGATATGCATACACATAAACATCTCAATGCTTTACAAAGCAGTATTGCTGCCCGCAGGTCCCACCTCCAGCCCTAAGGTGGTTTTTCCCTATCACAGTAGATGGAGCATACAATCGGGTTTTATAAGGAGACATTCCATTGCCCAGGGACAGGCAGGAGACAGATGCCTTCCTCTTGTCTCAACTGCAAGAGGCATGCCTTCCTCTTATACTAATCCTCCTCAGCACAGACCCTTTACGGGTGTCGGGCTGGGGGACGGTCAGGTCTTTCCCTTCCCACGAGGCCATATTTCAGACTATCACATGGGGAGAAACCTTGGACAATACCTGGCTTTCCTAGGCAGAGGTCCCTGCGGCCTTCCGCAGTTTTTGTGTCCCTGGGTACTTGAGATTAGGGAGTGGTGATGACCCTTAAGGAGCCTGCTGCCTTCAAGCATCTGTTTTTAGCTGTTCCAAATTGAGCAAATACTTAGTCAAACTACAAGAGTTTTGGAATATGCCTGAGTAAGCCAGTCTGAAATAGCTGATGGTCCAGCTTAAGACTATTCAATATCCATGCACCTGCCTTTTCTAAAGCTTAAACTTCAAAAGAGTAACAGTAACAAGTACATGATCCTGTCAAATATAATTCAAATATATGTTGCACAAATTAAAATGCAGTGGTCCTATCCAAAATAGGTATCCATGATATTCACTCCTCTTCGAATTCAGTCTCAACTATGTCTTAATATCCTGAAATAAGATAATAAATTATGAAGTTATTCAAACCAGCCTACCCTAAAAATGATGGGAAAAATGGAAGATAAAATAAGACAAACAATTATATACATGACAACCCAGAAGAGAAGAAAACCCAAGAATGTATTACATACTTAATTTTATAACTGATCATGGAACTGTGGATGGTATTTGTACCATTCTTTTTATATTATTCATTCCACACTTCTCTATAGTATCCTAAATTATCCAAGTTTCCACAGCAAGAGCCCACTCTTCATGAACAGTGCCCTTAGTTGTCTTGTCAAATTGGAGTTGTTTTAATCTTCCATTAATGTTTACCACTTGACAGAAAATCCAAAAGGCATTTGAGGAGTCCAACTCCAGGCAGAAACCCTATGTGTAATCTTTCAGGCCTAACCATAGGCCATGACAATGGCTTTACCTGGCAGGCGTCACTAGAGAAAGATACTCTCCCTATACCAGAATTGGCAAACAGCCAGTGCATTACAATGTCTAATGGGAGCTGCAGTCTAGGACTCATTCCCCGCTAGCCAACCATCCTCCTGTGCATGTCTGCCATTCAAGTCTCAGGCACCCCCATCTGAGCTATCCTTATTAGGGACCTTCAATAGAAAACCTTTGCAGAGAACTCCTTATGATGGGGAGAGAGGGATAAGGGAGAGGAGAAAGGGGAAACCTTGAAAACATTATTCTCTATTCTGAATCAGAACTCAGTATTTTCCCATTCTTAGCCCTTCCTCCTCTTTCTGTCCCAAGGACCCAGGTCCATAAGATGAAAGGAGCTTTTTGTTCATGGCTCCTTGGTCAAAAGATCCTTGCTGAGAAAATTCCCACATCTGCATTTGTGCTGGTCCACATGACCTTGGCCTGGAGCTGTTTCATGGGACAAAATGGAACATTGGAGGAGCTAGCGATCTTTCCTCTTTAGTTTCTTGCTTAAACTATCTCAGTTAGTAAAGATTTGACTGTTACTGTCATTTTGGCTTATTGTTTTAATCAGCTATTTCAACTCCATGGCAGCTTAGCTCTTGACAGCATTCTGGAAAGTACATAGGATTCTAGACATTTTTACTGCTTTTGTTATATGAATTACATGTCTTCATAATAAGGAATTAAGGCTGGGAGTGGTCACTTGTAATCACAACACTTTGGGAGGCCAAGGCGGGTGGGTCAACTGAGGTCAGGAGTTTGAGACCAGCCTGGCCAACGTGGTGAGTGAAATCCCATCTCTACTAAAAACGCAAAAATTAGCCAGGCATGGCAAAGTGCACCTGTGGTCCCAGCTACTCGGGAGGCTGAGGCGGGAGAATCTCTTGAACCCGGGAGATGAAGGTTGCAGTGAGCCGAGATGATAGTGCCATTTCACTCCAGCCTGGACGACAGAGCAAGACTCTGTCTCAATAACAATAATAAGAATATTAAGGATTTAATATTCAAACCTTTCTTGTAACATATTTAATATTGCCATTCAGTGGTAAATAAAAATAATATACAGTCAAGCCCTGCCTAATAACAACATTTCAGTCAATGATGAACTACCTACAGAACAGTGGCCCCATAAGATTATAATGAGCCAAACAATTCATATATATATATGGAGAGAGGAGAGAGAGAAAGAGTTAACCATTAAACAGCCTCAGACAGGTCCTTGAGGAGGTACTCTGTAAGGAAGCATTGTTATCATAGAAGATGAAAGTTCCACGCATGTTATTGCCTTGGAAGACCTTCCAGTGGGACAAGATATAAAGGCAGAAGACAGTAATATTGATAATCCTGACCCTGTGTAGGCCTCAGCTACTGTATGTGTTTGTGTCTTATTCATAAAATGTTTTAAAAGTAAATAATATAAATTTATAAACTTTATTTTTCTTTTTTTTATTTTATTATTATTATACTTTAAGTTTTAGGGTACATGTGCACAATGTGTAGGTTAGTTCCATATGTATACATGTGCCATGCTGGTGCGCTGCACTCATTAACTCATCATTTAGCATTAAGTATATCTCCTAAAGCTATCCCTCCCCCCTCACCCCACCCCACAACAGTCCCCAGAGTGTGATGTTCCCCTTCCTGTGTCCATGTGTTCTCATTGTTCAATTCCCACCTATGAGTGAGAATATGCGGTGTTTGGTTGTTTGTTCTTGTGATAGTTTACTGAGAATGATGACTTCCAATTTCATCCGTGTCCCTACAAAGGACACGAATTCATCATTTTTTATGGCTGCATAGTATTCCATGGTGTATATGTGCCACATTTTCTTAATCCAGTCTATCATTGTTGGACATTTGGGTTGGTTCCAAGTCTTTGCTATTGTGAATAGTGCCGCAATAAACATACGTGTGCGTGTGTCTTTATAGCAGCATGATTTATAGTCCTTTGGGTATATACCCAGTAATGGGATGGCTGGGTCAAATGGTATTTCTAGTTCTAGATCCCTGAGGAATCGCCACACTGACTTCCACAATGGTTGAACTAGTGTACAGTTCCACCAACAGTGTAAAAGTGTTCCTATTTCTCCACATCCTCTCCAGCGCCTGTTGTTTCCTGACTTTTTAATGATCGCCATTCTAACTGGTGTGAGATGGTATCTCATTGTGGTTTTGACTTGCATTTCTTTGATGGCCAGTGATGGTGAGCATTTCTTCATGTGTTTTTTGGCTGCATAAATGTCTTCTTTTGAGAAGTGTCTGTTCATGTCCTTCGCCCACTTGTTGATGGGGTTGTTTGTTTTTTTCTTGTAAATTTGTTTGAGTTCATTGTAGATTCTTGATATTAGCCCTTTGTCAGATGAGTAGGTTGCAAAAATTTTCTCCCATTTTGTAGGTTGCCTGTTCACTCTGATGGTAGTTTCTTTTGCTGGGCAGAAACTCTTGAGTTTAATTAGATCCCATTTGTCAATTTTGTCTTTTGTTGCCATTGCTTTTGGTGTTTTAGACATGAAGTCCTTGCCCATGCCTATGTCCTGAATGGTAATGCCTAGGTTTTCTTCTAGGGTTTTTATGGTTTTAGGTCTAAGGTTTAAGTCTTTAACCCATCTTGAATTAATTGTTTTATAAGGTGTAAGGAAGGGATCCAGTTTCAGCTTTCTACATATGGCTAGCCAGTTTTCCCAGCACCATTTATTAAATAGGGAATCCTTTCCCCATTGCTTGTTTTTCTCAGGTTTGTCAAAGATCAGATAGTTGTAAATATGCGGCATTATTTCTGAGGGCTCTGTTCTGTTCCATTGTAGAAAGAAGCTTATATAATAAGGGTATAAGGAAAGAAAATATTTTTTGTACAGATGTTCAATGTGTTTGTGTTTTAAACTAAGCGTTATTGCAAGAGTCAAAAAAATTATAAAGTAAAAAAGATACAGTAAGCTAAGGTTATTTTATTATTAGAGAAAAAATAGTTTTTAGAAATGTAATGTAGCCTAACTGTACAGTGTTCATTAAGTTTACAGTAGTGTTCATTAATGTCTAAAGACTTTGCTTTCTCTCACCACTCACTCACTGAGTCATCCAGAGCAACTTCTAGGCCTGCAAGTGCCATTTATAGTAACCATCCTATATAGGTGTACAACTTCTTATTTTTTATGCCATATCTTTTTATTGTATGTTTTCTATGTTTAGATATAAAGATATTTATCATTGTGTTTCAATTGGCTACATTATTTAATATAGTAACCTGATGTAAGGGCTTGTAGCCTAAAAGCAATAACCTCTACCTTATTGCTGAAGTGTGTAGCAGGCTACACCATCTAGGTTTGTTAAAGGACACTATGATGTTCACCTAGGGAACACATTTCTCAGAATGAATTCTCATCATTAATCAACTGAAGACTGTACTTATAAGTGAATCCACTGTCATAACTATAGTTCAGGTCACCTTAAGTTTCTTCTTGGACTTGCCAATGAACTGTGGAATTAAGAAGCTCTCTGCCTACAGTCTTGTTTATCTATTGTAATCTGTTTCTTATGGTCCCTATTTTAGATCTCATTAATGTCTTGTCACTTCCATTAGAATAAATTATAAGCACTTTGGATGGCCTGAAGACATTTGTAATTTATCCTAAACTCATCTCTACTCTCATCACTTGACATCTCCCTCTTCTACCCACACATATATATTTAAGCCCAAGTAATTATTGCAATTACCCCAAATTCTGTACTTCTCACCCGTGTCTTGCAAAACCCACTCCATCTAACTAATAAGACTTTTCATTTAACTCTCCAGTTGTAATTGATATTCTAGTTTCAAACTCTATTTTCTGTGTGAAGGCTGTACTGATATCACAATTTTGTTTCTTCAGTGTGAGCATTGGCAGCCTGTGGCCTATGGTTTTGGTACAGCCTGAAAGGTAATAATGGTTTTTAGAGATTTAAATGATTGAAACAATTTTTTAAAATAACATTTTGTAGCATATAATGATTGCATAAAGTAAAAACTGTAGTGTTTTCATAAATAACAAGGTTTTTTTTGGACACAAGATCATTCACTTACATGTGGCCTATAGATGTTTTCAGGCTATTATGTCAGAGTTGAGTGGTTGCAACAGAAACTGTATGATTGTCAAAGCCTAACATACTTAAAATCTGACCCTTTGTAGAAAAAGCTAACATTTGATCTAAAGTTTTTTGTAAAGATACATCTACATTATGTTTATTGTAATTTATATTTATTTTTCTGCCTAATGGTTGCAGTTTTGAAAAACTATAATCTTCCAGAAAACAGAAACTATAATATTTTTAGTAAGACCTCAAGCAAAATTATTTTAAAATGCGGTCTCAATTTTTAAGAAAGTGGGGAAGAATGCTTTTTTTCCTTTTGTTAAACTTCTTTGCTTCCAGTCCAAGAAGTGACTGTCATTTATTTTTATCTTATTGCTTCCTTTCTCATATTAGCTTGATAAAAAGTAATGAAATAATATTCATGTTTCTTAGTAGAGTCATGTTGTAAACATAAGCTTTTTTTTTCTAGCCACTCTCTAAAAATGGAAAGCCTCTGCTTTATGAGTCACCTAATTAATGACATTGAATTATCTAGTAAGTGGACTCTTCAGGTTAATTAAATATCTTCATTAACTTTTTCACTGCTTTTAAAAATAACATTTACACATTTATGCAAATAGGTTCATCATGTGTCCTTAATCAGTTATTTCACTTTGGTGCAGAGTTAATAATTCCAATATTTGTTCAAACTGAAGAAAATCCAGGACTCAAAAAAGAAAAGATATTTTTATTCAGGTTTTGAGAAAATCACAAGTAAAACCCCAACTTATTTATCAATAATTGTATGTTACATACATTTCCATATTTACAATTTTGATAAAATAGTTATAATTAATATTTATCTTTAATAATTTAAATATTAATTAGTTATGTATTTATTGGCTCATATTATTTAAATTATATATATTTATATAATTTGCAGTCTGACAATGCAATAGAAAAAAAACCAAAACATTTTCTGAGAAGAAATTCAAGCCAGCTGCAGAAATGTGCATAAGTAACAAGAAGCCAAATCCTAATCATGAAGACAATGGGAAAAATGTCTCTAGGCCATGTCCTAGGTCTTCACAGCAGCCCCTCCCATCACAGACCCAGAGGCCTAGGAGGAAGAAATGTTTTCTGGGGACAGGCCCAGGACCCCTCTCTGTGTGCAGTCTAGGGACTTGGTGTCCTACATCCCAACCACTCCAGCTGTGACTAAAAGGGACCAAGGTACAGCTTGGGCCATTGTGTCAGAGGTTGCAAGCCCCAAGCCTTGGCAGCGTCCATGTGGAGTTGAGCCTGCATGTGCACAGAAGTCAAGAAGCAAGGCTTGGGAGCCTCAGCCTAGATTTCAGAGGATGTATGGAAACACCTGGATGTCCAGGAAGAAGTTTGCTGTGGTGGGGCGGGTGATCATGGAGAGCCTCTGCTAAGGAAGTGGGGAAGGGAAGTGTGGGGTTGCAGCCCCACACAGAGTCCCCACTGAGGCGCTGCCTGTGTGAGAAGAGGACCACCATCTTCCAGACCCCAGAATGGTAAGTCCACTCACAGCTTGCATATGCACCTAAAAAAACCTCAGATGCTCAACACCAGCCTGTGAAAGCAGCTAGGTGGGAACTGTACCTTTCAAAGCCACAGGGGCAGAGCTGCCCAAGGCCATGGGAGCCCACCTCTTGCATCAGCATGACCTGGATGTTAGACATGGAGTCAAAGGACATCATTTTGAAATGTTAAGATTCAACTGCCTTGCTGGAGTTTGGACTTGCATGGGGCCTGTAACCCCTTTGTTCTGGCCAATTTGTCCTGTTTGGAATGGGTATAGTTACCCAATGCCTGTACCCCCATAGTATCAAGAAAGTAACTAACTTTCTTTTGATTTTACAGGCTTATAGGTGGAAGGGACTTGTCTTGTCTCAGATGAGACTTTGGACTGTGGACTTCTGAGTTAATGCTGAAATGAGTTAAGACTTGAGGAACTGTTGGGAAGGTATGATTGGTTTTGAAACTTGAGGACACAACATTTAGAGGGGACACAGGCAAAATAATATTGTTTGGCTCTGTGTCCCCACCCAAATCTCATCTTGAACTGTAGCTCCCATAATTGCCGTGTGTTATGGAAGGACCTAGTGGGAGATAATTGAATCATGGAGGCAGTTTCCCCTATACTGTCCTTGTGGTAATCAATAAGTCTCACACGACCTGATGGTTTAATAAGGGGTTTCCGCTTTTGCTTGGTTCCCATTCTCTCTCTTGCCTGTTGCCATGTAAGACATGACTTTTGCCTTCCACTATGATTGTGAGGTCTCCCCAGTCATGTGGAACTGTGAGTTCATTAAACCTCTTTTTCTTTATAATTTACCCAATCTCAGGTATGTCTTTATCAGCAGTGTGAAAACAGACTAATACACTGTCTTTAACATTTTTTCTATTGTTTTGACCTTGGAAACTGATGATTATTTGTCTTCAAGATGATCTTTTTGTGGAGTATCTTACTGAAGTTCTCTGTATTTCTTGAATGTGAATGTTGACCTCTCTATCTAGGCTAGGGAAGTTCTCATGGATGATATTTTGATCCATGAGATCAAAAATATCAGAAGTCAACTTTTGCTAAGTTGACTCCATTTTCTCTATCCTTTTTAGGTACACCAGTTGTAGATTCAGTCTCTACATAATCCCATATTTCTCAGCGGTTTTGTTCATTCTTTTTCATTCTTTTTTTTCTATTCTTATCTGCCTGTCTTATTTCAGAAAGCCATTCTTTAAGCTCTTAGATTGTTTCCTCCACGTGGTCTATTCTGCTGTTAATACTTATGATTGCATTGTGAAATTCTTGTAGTGTTTTTCAGCTCTATCAGGTTGGTTATGTTCTCTATACTGGCATTTTGTCTGCCAGGTCATGCAATGTTTTATTGTGATTTTTAGCTCTGTTGTATTGGCTTACAGCATACTCCTATAGCTCAATGAATTTCATTACTGTTTATATTCTGAATGCTATTTCTGCCATTGCAGCCTCAGCCCTGTTCTGAACCCTGGCTGGAGAGGTGACGCAGTTATGTGGAGGTAGGAAGTTACTCTGGCTTTTTGAGTTTTCAGTATTCTTGCACTGATTCTTTCTCATCTTTGTGCACTTACCTAACTTCAGCCTTTGAGATTGCTTACCTTTGGACAGTATTTTGTTTTCTTTCATCCTATTTGATGATGTCAAAGATTTGTTTGTGTTATAAGGTAGATTCAGCTGACTGGCTTCATTTCTGGGAGATTTTATGGCACCAACACTCAGCTCCCAACTTCTGGACTGTGTGCTCTAACTCTGGGGGACTTGTATTAGGCCCCAGCTTTGTTCTCTTGTGTCGGGTCCATCCCACAGACTCTGGCTGAGCAACAAATGAAAAAAGTATTCAGACACAGTTATTTTCCATGAGAATGCAGCTAGGGGACTGCACTGCTTAGCATCGCCAATGAGAGTACAGTCCCACTAAGCCAGAGACCTTTGTATTAATTTAGTACAGATTTGAAGACAAAGGCCTGGAGCAAACATAATTTGTGGGAAATTAACATTGTTGACCCCTGAGTAGAGAGCAGTCTTGCACATGAATGATCAAAGGTTGGTTTCCTGAGACATAAGTAAACCAATTTTTCTAGATATGTTTCTTTACATTCCCTTGTTATCTAAACTTTGCCCTTAAGAGAATTTAGCTGCCTTCAGCTAAATTATTCTCCAAAGTTTTGGCCTTCCAAGAAGGTTTTCATCTTTCCCTATAATTTTTCTTACATCTTCTCCCATCACCCTTGAGGCTGGAAATTAAAGAAAGAAAAGTAAAATTAAAAAGAGGAAGAAACAATCTTTCTGTATTAGGCTGACTCATCCCAAAGGCAGTAACAGGCAAAGCCCAGACCCAGGCAAAGTCTCGATAGCATTATCTAAGAAGCCGGGGCTCAAAGAATGTGTTCTGGAGAGTCTCCCAGGGCTCCCTCAACATAGGGAGAAGAAAAACAAATTTTCCTTTCTCTTTTGATTCTGTTATTCATCTAAGAAGCACAGTGAAGATCATGAGACACCTGAGCAGGCCTGGATTGCAGTCCCCTAGATGCCATAGCGAAGGTTATGAGATAAGCCCATGCAAAGCACTGGAACAAGCCTAGATAACAGCTATCTGGGCTGCATAGCAAGAGTCATATGTAAGCCTGAGTTGTGAACTTGTCATATTATGATTGACTGCCTTTGTTCTTCTTCTGTATCCTTGCTTTTGAATCATTATACTTTGCACCACTGTAAGCTTGTTTCAAGTTAGACCACCCCCTTTTAGAAGTGTGCATAAAAGGCAAGTGCTGTCTTTGTTCAGGGTCCAGTCTTTGGATATTAATCTGCTGGTTCTGAGTGCACTCAATAAAAATCCTTCCGTTTCAACTACCAATCTCTCCAGTCTCCTGATTCCCACAACAACCTGATCGATCTCTTACACTGTGGCTCCTCGAGATTTGGAGTCCACTGTGCTGGGGATAGCAAACTGCAGTACCTGCAGCAAAGTACTAGTGGATATAGGGGTGTCTGCCTCTCTGCAGGTGTTCACCACAGTATTGGAGGAAAGGCAGCTGTTGGGGGAGCAAGGGCCTTCTGCTGGAGACAGAGTGCACTGCTGCACTGTAGGTGGTGATGGCTTGGGGTGGGGTGCTGGCCAGTGGAGGTCTTGAAGCCTTATCTGTGATCTGCAAGCAGGAGCAATTGCTCAGGTTGTGGGGGTTTCCCTGCTCTGTGTGCAGCACAGCACAAGGGCAGGGCACTGGTGTAGATGGGGCTTGATGACTCTGTGCCCAACAAGGATCCATCTGCAGTGGTGGTTGGTGGGGCTTATGGGGGACACACTGCATTCCCATGTGCTGTTGAAGCAAGTAAAGCCCACCCATGCAGATATATGCCAGCAAAGTGATGTGGGGAGTTGCTGTCTCATATCATTTTTAATAAATCTTCTGATATTGTCTCAAATCTTGGAAAGCTGTGTCAGCTCAAAAAGACATCCTTGTATAAAACTGAAATGCTTCTACCTTTAAAATGTATATGTGATAGATTATTTATTCATTTATTATTTATTCATAGTAGCTGAATTTAATGCAATTAATGTTGTAATGAATACAGGACATATTAATATGCTAAGAGTAGACTACTTAAATGTTTGTATTTTCAGTAACTCAAATATAAGCATGTCTATACATGAACTAAAACAGAATTTTGCCCAAATCACTCAAAAAATTAGTTAAATTAAATATGTTTAAAATATACTTAAATACTTTGTATATAATAGATTGTCAAGTAATTAAAATAATTTACATGTTTTATTTAGGTGTCCTCAACTTTAAAAATATATATCTACATATAATTTACATTATATTACTGACCACATGGCTAAATATGATAGTTTGGCAGAAATCAATTCATATTAATTACGAAAGACCTACTTTTGGCAAAAATATTTCTCAAGTTTGATATCAATTCTGACTCTATTATTGACATTGATGTTAAATGTAAACCTCTGTTTTTGTCTAAAATTTGATGCTACAAAATATTTCTGTTGTCCATATTCTTCCAGCGACAGAATATTATGAATTAGCATTTTTTTACTTATATATCACAATATCACATAGAAAGCTGTTTTGATAAAATACAACTTTATCAGTCATTTCCCAATACTGCAATTATATGTCACAATTGTATCTGTATAACCAAATGTAACATATGCAAATTTTTTTTGCTGATTATAATTATTAATGAATCAACCAAATGAGAAAAAAACTCTCAATTTAATATTGACTTAAACTTTCCAATTTACCAAAAGTGTTGGTAATATTTGTTTTAAATATTTAAATGTTTGAATCATATGAATATGTTAAATGAATAAATATTAATGGTATCTTTTACAAGCAGACCGACCCCTCATCATTTTGGAGAGGTAAGCGCATACATGTTTTTTGTGTGTTCATTCACATATAAACAATCTGTGATTAACTTTGATCATACTCCTAAAAAGATGAGGATTTTTTTCTGTTTTGTTTATTTTTATATAAAATTTACATAAAATAGGGTGAACAAATTTAAGTAATATTTATAAGTTTTGACAAATGCATATATATATATAATTAAAATATAGTAACATTTACTATTATGTTGTAGTAACCATCATACCACAAAGTCCAATCATGTTCTTTCTCATTTAACTGCATCTCCATTCCCAAAGCAACAACTATTCTATTTACAATTGATTAGTTTTTGTCTTCCAGAAATTCATATGAATGGAACCATACAACATGTGCTTTTGAGTACAGATTAGTTAAAATAATGTTTTTGATATTCATAAATGCTGTTGCATATATAAATAGTTGGTCTCTTTCAATAGGTAGGTGGTATTTTCTTGTATGAATATACCAGATTTTTTTCTATTTGTTGTTGAACACATCAGCTTTATTATTTTTGGGTAATTAAAAGTTAATTCATTATTACAATTCCTATTCAAGTCTTTCTGTGGAGAAGAGTTTTTACTCCTTTTGAATAAGTGCCTAGGAGTGACTTGATTATAGGGAAGTTGGGTGGATGAATAATTAATTCTATAGAAAACAGCCAAATTGGTTTTCAAATAGTTGCAAATTTATTTAATTTAAATTGTCATTTTGTGAAAGTATTTTTAAACATATTTTTCTTTGGTAGGTTACATGTGACAGTACATGTATAGTAGTTGAATATCTGCTGACATCTTTATTTTTACAAAAATAAATTCTACTTTCATTCAAGAGCACAAATATGATCCAATAAATTTTCCTAATGTCTCTTTCTAGTTAATACCTCTCATTAATGAAGCAATCACTTTTCTCATATCTGCACAGTAGTTGTATCTGTTTTTGGAATTAAAACAGTGTGCACTAATTTCTGCATGGCATCTTTTGGTTCAACATGTGTTTGAGATTAATTGTGTCATTGTGCATATAAAAACTCAGTAATTATTAATTGGTGAAAGGTAATCTCTCTTGTGTGATTATGTCACACAATGTTTATCCACTTTTCTTTGATAGACATTTAGAATTTTTCAAATTTTTGACTATCTTAAATAAAGTTTCCATATACATGTTTATACAACTTATGTTTTGGTTATGTTTTTTCTGATTGAGGGCCTGTAAACACCTTATAATGGAGTTCTTTGTCAAGCCACAAACTTTTTGAACTTTTATGCTCTACTTCCTTTATAAAACTGAGTGACTTTAACAGCACCCAAGTCACATCTTGAATGCTTTGCTGCTTAAAAATTTCTTCCATGAGATACCCTAAATCATCTTTCTCAAGTTCAAAGTTCCACAAATCTCTAGGCCTGGAGCAAAATGCCACCAGTCTCTTTGCTAAAACATAACAAAAGTCACCTTTGTTCTAGTCCCCGGGATCCTCATCTCCATTGGAGACCACCTTATCCTGGATTTCATTGTCCGTATCATTAGCATCGTTTCAGGCAAAGCCATTCAACAAGTCTCTAGGTGGTTCTAAACTTTGCCACATTTTCCTATCTCCTTCTGAGTGCTCCAAGCTGTTTCAACCTCTGCCTGTTACCCAGTTCTAAAGTTGCTTCCACATTTTCAGGCACTTTTCAGTAGAGCCCACTCTACTGGTACCAATTTACTGTATTATTCCATTTTCATGCTGTTGATAAAGACAGACCTGAGACTGGGCAATTTACAAAAGAAGGAGGTTTAATCAACTTACAGTTCCACGTGGCTGGGAAGGCCTCACAATCATGGTGAAAGGTAAGTAGGAGCAAGTCACATCTTACATGGATGGCAGCAGGCTAAGAGAGAGCTTGTGTCAGGAAACTCCTGTTTTTAAAATCATTAGATCTCATGAGACCCATCCACTATGACGAGAACAGCATGGGAAATACCCATCCCCATTATTCAGTCATTTCCCACCAGGTACCTCCCACAAAACATGGGAATTGTGGGATCTACAGGATGAGATTTGAATGGGGACACAGAGCCAAACCATATCAGGCAGCAAGGGTGGTACCACTGTATGTAATGGCAGAGCAGCTGTGGGCTGTCACTGGGAATTCTATCCTAGAGAAATGCACAGGTGCCACTGTCTGAAGTGTTCAAATGGGAGCAGGGTAGCTGTGCTGGGGCCCAGGTCGGGAGGCCCTACCCAGTGAGAAGTAGCAGGAGCAAAAACAGGCATGGAAAAAAGTCTGACAACACCTCCATAAGGCAGCTGTGCTGAGCTGAAGACCTGCTATAATCCTTAAGACTCTTTGCTATCTCTTGATCTGAGGGCATTATGGGCAGGGGCTATAGCAGGCAAAAACGGCAGGCCTGTCTTATACCTATGAGAGCTCTGTCCCAGGGAAATGCAATGCTGCTTCTGGCCCAAGTTGTCAGGCTGATGTAGGTGGCTGTGCTGGAGGCTCAAGCCAGGAGGCCCTGACCAGTGAGGAGTAGAAGGGGCCATGACCAACATTAAAAACTATATGACTGCTCTTCCAGAAGGCAGCTTGCCCTGTGCTGGAGGCCCACAACAGTCATAACACTCTTCACTCCCTCCTGACCCTGAAGGCAGTTGGGTAGTGGCTGGAGCTGCAATAGCAGCAAAAACAGCAGATATGTCTATTGCATCTGGGAGCTTCATCCCAGAGAAATGCAGAGCTGCTGCCAGTCGAAGAGGTCAAGTGGGTGTTTCATGGCTGTTCTGGAGTTCCAGGTCAGTGTTCTTTGCCTGGAGAGGTTTACCAGAGGCAAGGCATGAAGTCCCTCTGCTCCTCAGAACCATGAATGTAGCCACTAACCTTTGGCATGCAGAGAACTTGGCGTTCTTGTTGGTGAAGCTATGGCAACTAGCACTGGGGTGCTTAGGGGCCTAAGACCCCTGGGACTTCTCATGTGCCTGATCTGGAGCTCTGCCCAGATTCTATGCAGCTCTCCTTGTTAGTCTGAAGGCTCCAGGGGGAGGGACTCAGGGTGGATCACCTGTGCCTACGATTACAAAGGTCCATGACAGAAGTATGGGGCCATGGGGCTCTCTCTCAGTCACTATTTCTTTGTGGTAAGGATCCTCCCCTGACTCCACCCAATCCTGGGGGGGTGGCTGTTGTGTCTTGCTGTTTTTGTTCTCCGTGGCTTCTGTTGCTTCCTTGCTGAATCCCAACATGTCCTCTTGGAAGATCCAGTTGAAGTGCTAGTGTTTACTGGCCAGTCTATTTCCTTTTCATGAGAGTGGAGCATACTAGCTGCTTCTAGTAAGTCCTCTTGGCACTTGATCACAAAAGACATTTATTTTTCACGGTTCTGCAGGCTGGCAAGTCCAAGTTAAAGGTGCCAGCAGATTCAATTCTTGGTAAGAGTTCTTCCTGGCTTGCGGACAGCTGCCTTCTCATTGTATTTTCACTAGGAAGAGAAAATAAGGTCTAGTGTCTCTTAATTGGATACATTTTTAAAACCAAAATTATTGAAGGTGATTCTAATACACCTTTCTCAGTAACTCATATAATATACCAGATGCATTATTAAGATTATTAGTGTATTTAAAAATATACAATTTCTGGCTGGGCGCAGTGGCTCATGCCTATAATCCTAGCACTTTGGGAGGCCAAGGCGGGCGGATCATGAGGTCAGAAGATCAAGACCATCCCGGCTAACACAGTGAAATCCCGTCTCTGCTAAAAATACAAAAAAAAGAAAAAAAATTAGCTGGATGTGGCAGCGGGCACCTATAGTCCCAGCAACTAGGGAGGCTGAGGCAGGAGAATGGTGTGAACCCAGGAGGTGGAGTTTGCAGTGAGCCGAAATCGTGCCACTGCACTCCAGACTGGGTGACAGAGCGAGATTCCCTCTCAAAAAAATAAAATAAAATAAATAATTATATAAAAATATACAATTTCTGCCCTTATTTATCTATATAATTTTGTATAATTATTTTATGATTGCTTATTGTTCATTTTAGTAGCCACTTTGAAAATAATTAATGTTTGTATAAAAATAAACACTAATTTAATAAACTAACAGAATAGCATATAAATTTCCACTAACATCCTATCAAAATTTATATAATTATAGTATTTTATAAGTCATTTTAGTGCTATATAAAGTTAAGAAAAATGGCCAAAAGTCTAAAAAAATTTAAAAAAATAAAATAGGAATAGAAAAAGGAAGAAAATTTATTTTTTAAGTTAAAAAATCGTTTTTTAAATTTGAGAAATACATGTTTTTAAGAGAAAACATACCTTTAATCACAAGAAAAAAGTGCCTTTAAAAATAAAAATATTATATAACATAATAATATAAAAGTTTCTTTTTGAATTTTGAAGTTGTTATAGTTTTAAAATTGTATGTATTTGGCATTTCTTTTATTTTGCTTTATGTTAACATTCAAATTTCATCTTCGAATTTTAATTATCCTTAAAAATTTCTAGGTGCCTCTTAGTTGAATTCTAGACAAAATTTTTCTTTACAACTTTTTTTTATTATACTCTAAGTTCTAGGGCACATGTGCACAACGTGCAGGTTTGTTACATATGTATACATGTGTCGTGTTGGTTTGCTGCACCCATTAACTCGTCATTTACATTAGGTATTTCTCTTAATGCTATCCCTCCCCCATCTTTTTATCTGCTATACAAATATATTTTTATGCAATATCAGTGTCATTAATATAGTTAATGATATAGTTAGCATAGTTAATTACAAAACGTAGTAATTTTATTGTTAAATATTATAATTTTAAATTATTATTGATGGTTTTTACAATATGTATCATATTAGTAATACACCTTAACACACCAAAAGTATGTCAGCCCATAATGATGTTATTTTACTCGTTTATTTTAGTTTCATGTTTGAAACTTTTATGTTTAGCTAATAGAAAAAAAATAACAAGACAGAGAAATACAAATATAGCAAATATCATCCAAGCAATAATCCCTGACTGAACAATGCCAAGATATACATTGTCTGATTTCTTCTTTCATTTAGATATTTGCATGAATTTTAAAGCTTTTGTATATTTTTTATTTTATTAAAAATAATTTTCTGTCTTGCTTAACATGTTACTTATTTAAAAACATAAAATATTTAATCTATTTCATATCATCCAAATATATGAATTAGCTCATTTTCTCTTCTCTATATATGATCTTGTGTCTTTATTCAGACAAAATAGTTCTGTCATTTAAATGCTTCCTTATCTTTAGCATAGTGTGATTTTTCTTTTTAAAATTATTATAGTTCAATAATATATCAAGCTAGTGGGAGAAAAGCAAAGGTGAATTAAACTGTGTTTCAGTAAAATGTAAAAAAAAAATCTGATTTTAAGTAATTACTAACTATGTACAGTCACGAACTCATGAACCAACAGTATAGAAGAAATAATTGGTGCGATTTGGGCAAACTAGAAAAAGCCAAGAAAAATGAAAAGATCTTTTTATATGATCATTCTTAATTAGAGCCACTGACAGTGAATGTAAGAATGTTTAATGAATGTGACCTATAAAACTTTGGTAGATTCTGACTGACTCAGAGGTTATATATTACTTCTCACACTTCTTTATTAAAAGTATTTTGTTTTTAACTTAAGCATCATTTTTATAACTGAAGTGACAGTTATACATGAACAAGTATAATAGTTTGTCTAAAATATTTTGTACCAAAACAGGAAGACTGAAGTGTGAATAATCTCAGTAAAAAAGTATAAAATATATTTTAGACATGCAGTCATTCATTGAAATGTACACATGAAGTAAATCAAGTGACCTCATTATTGAATACATTGACTGAGAAATATATGAGGTTGAATTAATTTCTTCTTCCACAGAATTTTTTTATTTATTTCATTTTTGTTCAATGTTTCTTGATATAAAATAGATTATTTTCTATTATTTTCAGATGTCTCAGAAATCTTTCCAGTTCTTTCCTACGGTCTTCATTACATTTTTAAAAATTAATGCAAAATGTGGACCATTTAAAAACTAGATTTTCTCAAAGATTCAGTGTTGAAGGTAGTGTCCCTGGAGATTATTTGTTAAAGAATGTTTAAAACTAACAAGCACATGCCTAGTCTTTGACATGATTTGTTTTGTAAGATCCTTGTCATCATGATATGTATTCAGGAAAAGGAGTATTCTCAGATTACAGATAAAGAAGCTAAGTCAGACATGTATTGAGTATGTAACTTGATGTGAGCCATAAATAAAAATGTGCCAAATATATTAGTTAATTGTATAAATCTAAAGCATTCTATAATAGTATATTATCTCTGGCTGGTGAATCTAGCAAACACAACATATAGTTATGTCTCCGTATAGGTGGGGATCAATTCCAGGGGCACCTTCATGTACCAAAATCCACATATACTCAAGTTTCCCAGTTGGCCCTGTGGAACCTGTTTATAGGAAAAGGCAACCCTACAGAAAACACCGCATTTTTTATTGAGTTTGGTTGAAAAAAATATATACATATAAGTGGGCCTGCGTAGTCTACACATGTGTTCAAGGGTCAACTGTAGCTGAAAGCAAACCACATTTAGTTTGTACATATATTTGAGAGAGAATATTTATGAAGTGTTTTATTTTTTTAAAAAAAAAAGTTAACTAAAGAACTAAAAGAACCAAAAGCAAACCAAAATATAAAAAATAAACATTTTTCTAGCTCTGCAATGTAAGACATTTACTTTAAATTATTCAAATGTACCTAAATAGGAATCTAATTTAATTTCAAATTTATGCTATTTTTGAAGTAAGAAACATGCTGTGTCATTTATGAAACTAGAAATATATGATTGAAAAAGAGTCTACATAGTGAGAGAACTTGACCATAATCTTTGAAAGTAAAATCAAACGAAAGCTTATGTAAAAAGTGTGACCATTAGGCTTTAATTTTTAAAATCTGATAATAAAATAAGAGATATTGAATGTTGCTAAAATTTTTAAATGTGTTATGATAACAGCATACATGGAATATTATACATTTACTCAAATTATGTTTTAAAAATAATGACATAAGCATACTTCTTATACATTATGATTGAAATGCTGAGGTTTTATTTAATTCATAACCAATAAAGCTAAGAAACCCTTAAATATCAAGATGTACTCCTTAAATAAAATATTGAGTGAGTACTTATAAGGCAATAAGTTTTGTAAAATATGCTAAAAATTTTTAAAAATTCTCTACATATTCGAGACATACTTGAAGATACTGTGGGTTTTGTTCCAGACCATCACAATAAAGCAAAAATCACAATAAAACAAGTCAACCAAAATTTTTGGTTTCTCAATGCACATAAAAGTTATGTTTACATTGTACTGTAAAGGGTGTAATAGTATTATGTTTAAACAAATAATGTACTTTCCTTAATTTTAAAAAGCTTTATTGCTAAGTAATGTTAATCATCTGAGCCTTCAGTGAGTCATAATGTTTTGGTTGCTGGAGAGTCTTGCCTCAGTACTGGTGGTTGCTGACTGATCAGGGTTGTGATTGCTAAAGGTTGGGGTGGCTGTGGGAATTTCATTTTCTTTTTTTTTTTTTTGAGTCAGAGTCTCACTCCGTCGCCCAGTCTGGAGTGCAATGGCACCATCTCGGCTCACTGTAACCTCCACCTCCCAGGTTCAAGCAATTCCCCTCCCTCAGCCTACCAAGTAGCCAGGATTGCAGGTGCCTGCCACCACACCCGGCTAATTTTTGCATTTTTAATAGATATGGGGTTTCATTTTGGCCAGGCTGGTCTCCAACTCCTGACCTCAGGTGATCTGCTCTCCTTGGCCTCCCAAAGTGCTGGGATTACAGGTGTGAGCCACCGTGCACAGAGTTTCATAAGACAGCAATGAAGTATGCTGCATTGAATGACTCTTTCATGAAAGACTTCTCTGTAGCATAGGATATCATTTGATAGTACTTATCCACAGTAGAACTTCATTCAAAATTAGAGGCAATCCTTTCAAACCCTGCCATTTCTCTATCAATTACATTTAGGGACTATTCTAAATCCTCATTGTTATTTCAATAATGTTCACAGTATTTCACCAGGAATAGATTCCATCTCAAGAAACCACTTTCTTTGTTCATCTATAAGAAGCAACTCCTCATCTGTTAGTTATATTACAAGATTGCAGCAATTCAGTGACATCTTTAGGCTCCACTTTTAATCCTAGTTCTCTTGCTATTTCCATTACATCTGCAATTACTTTCTCCTCTGAAGTCTTGAACCCCTCAAAGTCATCCATGAGGGTTGGAAGCAACTTGTTCTAAACTCCTACTAATGTTGATACTTTGGCCTTCTTCCATGAATCATAAATGTTCCTAATAGTATCTAGAATGGTGGATCCTTTCCAGAAGATTTTTCAGATCCATCAGAGGAATCACTGTCTATGACAGCTACAACCTTACCAAATGTATATATTAAGTTATAAGACCTGAAAGTCAAAATTGCTTCTTGATCCATGAGCTACAGAATTGGTGTTGTGTCAGGTTGCATGAAACAACGTTAATGTCCTTGTATATGTTCATCAGAGCTCTTGGGTGACCATGTACATTGTCCACAAGCAGTAATATTTGAAAGAGAATCTTATATTTGGATTAGTATGTCTCAACAGTGAGCTTAAAGTATTCAGTAAACCATGCTATAAACAGGTGTTCTGTCATAAATGCTTTGTTGCTTCATTTATAGAGACAAGCAGAGTAGATTTGGCATAATTCTTATTAGCCTTAGGATTTTCAAATGGTAAATAAGCATTGGCTTCAACTGAAAGTCACTAGCTGCACTAACCCCTAAGAAGAATGTCAGTCTGTCATTTGAAGCTTTGAAGCCAGGCATTGACTTCTCCCCTCTAGCTATGAGAGGCTTAGATGAAATCTTCTTTCAATATAAAACTGTTCTGTCTACATTGAAAATCTGTTGTTTAGGGTAGTCACATTCATCAATTATTTTAGCTAAATTTTCTGAATAATTTGCTGAAGTTTTTTCATCACAGTTACTGTTTCACTTTCCACTTTTATGTTGTTAAGATGGCTCCTTTCCTTCCACCTTAAGAACAAACCTTTGCCAGCTTCCAACTTTTCTTCTGCAGTTTTCTCTCACCTCTCTCAGCCTTCATAGAATTGAAGAGCATTAGAGCTTTGGTCTAGATTGCGTTTTGGCTGAAGATAAGGTTGTGGCTGATTTGACTTTCTGGCCAAACCACTAAAACATTCCAAGTCTCAGCAATAAGGCTGTTTCTCTTTCTTACTGTTCCTGTGTTCACTGGAGTCGCAGTTTTGATTTCCTTCAAGAATTTTTTCTTTGCATTCACAACTTGGCTGACTGCTAAAAACAAGAGTTCTAGCTTTAGATCTAAGTTGGCTTTTGACATGTCTTCCTTGCTAGGCTTAAGTATTTCCAGCTTTTGATTTAAAGTAACACACATGAAACTCTTTCTTACACTTGAACACTTAGAGCCCATTATAAGGTTATTAACGGGCCTAATTTCACTACTGTTGTGTCTCACAAATTGGAGTCACTAAGAGAAGGAGAGAGACAGGGAAGTTCTGTTCAGTGGAGTAGTCAGAAGACACACAATATGTATTGATTAAGTTGCTATCTCTTAAAGGTATGATTTGTGGTTTCTCCCCATATTACAGTAGCAACGTCAAAGATCACTGAATACAGATCACCATAACAGATATAATAATAGTGAAAAAGCTTGCAATATTGTGAGAATAACCAAAATGTGACACGGAGACATGGAGTGAGCACATGCTGTAAACAAAGTGGCTCTAGTAGACTTCCTCAATGCAGGCTTGTCACAAACCTTCAATTTGTGAAAAAGGCAGTATGTGAAGTGCAATATAGCAAAGGTATATGTAAGGTACACAAGTACATCACCATGATAGACCCAAACTTTATACCAGGCACTACCGAAAGAGTAAAATTAGCACAACAGTTAGCATAGACAACATGACAACTTTTGTAGGGCCATAGTATAGTTTCAGATATTGTTCACATTCTCTGCAACAAAAGAAGTTAAGATACATTACAGAAAGGAGAATATGAAAGCAGTATTAGTAAAAGGGAATATCCCAACAATAGGAAAGCACCCCATTTGGATATTCACAAAAATTCTAAAAATTATCTTGTGAAAATGTGAAATCCATATTTTAAAGGTCTTCAAAACAGAGAAAAATAGACTAAAATTTTATTAATTAAAGTAAATGTTAACTCCAATAAATGAGGAGAATTAGAATGCATTAAGGTGTTTTAAAATTATAAAACTTACTAAAGTAATTTGGAAAAAAATGTGTATCGATAATACTCATTTAAGAAAACATGGTCACGATTTAGTCAAATCTCATCTTTTGTCCCTTGTTTTTGTTTTTAAAAGTTGTAATAATAATTGACATTTACTCAATATCTTCATATATTGAGTAAAACCATATACCAAACAAAAATTGCATCCTTTATATAAGTAGAGAAATTAGGCTTAAAATAAATAACAAGTGAGAGGCCATGGTGCCAACCTAGTTTGTCATTTTTCTTTCGAAAATCCTAAGTTATTTGTTGCCAAAATTATCAATATTTTATATTTTGTTGCTCTTGCAAATAAAGCATTTCTAATTAAAAATCTTAGGGCTTCACATATCCTTCTGATAGCTGGTAAAATGCTGCTTTTTGCTAGAAGCCTTCTCTGCCCTTTCTATATAACAGCAACCTCTCTTCTCAGTTTCTTGTCATCTCCAGTACACCTTCTAGCTGCTTTTCTAATTTTATTTTTCCCAAGCACAACTTAGCACTTTACTGGAAGTCATCTGTTTTCTGCTTCACAAAGCAAGGACTTGTCTCCGTTGTGCCCAGCTCTAGCCTCAGGGCCTAGAAAAGTACTCAGTGTAATGTGCACCAAATACGTGTATATTGGATTAATATTTAAATGCGTATATACTTAGCTGTGAATAAATAGCATCAATATTTGTCTTTTAAATGTTAAAAATATAAAGTGTATAGCCTTCAAAAGTATACTGTACATAAACAGTTTGAAGGTGATGAAGAGGACCCTGAAACAGGAATGGATTCCTAATTCCTAGCAGGGATTTAATGGCCATCACGGAGCAGCCAGATGTTATAAGATAAGGATATAAGACCTGAGAGGCATGGCAGGTAGGAATAGGGCTAACATATATTTTACTTAATATTTTTGAATTGGCTATATTGAAAAAAGTTTAACACATGTTACCACAGCAAACACTCTAAAAACTCTCTACTAAGAATTTTGGCTTAGACCAAGGCCAACATTGCTCTGGACATAAAATGGCCTTTTATACATGATGAAGATCTTTTCAAAACTAAGTAAGTTAAGTACATTATTTAAAAGATTTTAGTCCTGTTTTACCTGTTATTTCACTACTAAAGGATTTTTCTACTCTGAGTTCACTTTATCATTCTTTTTTCAGAATTTTATCTGTGCTTATTTTAAATAAACATGAAAATTACTACCATTTAAGATACATCCTTTTATCTTTCAATTATTTTCCAGAGCAGTGCTTTAAGTATTCATGTAATTATGAGAGTTTCTAAAATTTTACATATTTTATAACAGTTCATTCTGTGTGAGTTTTCTTTTAATTTTTATAAGAAATATCTTGAGAGCAGTGATACATAATATATTATGCAAAACCCAAAAAAAAAGTAAGTGATTTCCAGCATCAAAGGTAATTTATTCTTCTGAGAGCCTAGTGACATTTAAGTTAATTTCCTATTTTATGAATTTTTATAAATTACTTAGTATGTGGGTTATGTGTACAGAAAGCACACCACGTAACTTTAAATTGTTCTCAAATCATTTTGTAAGTCATCAGATAAGTAGCTACTTAAGTAATCTATATATTTGTAATAAATATTTGTGTAGAAATAATAGAGTGAGGAAGCCCTTTTTCATAACTTTGAATAAAACACTATTTCTCCAGTTAACCTGGAGGGCAAATAAATCTTTTAAAAATCTAACAGAAAAGTTCAATAAGAGCACAAAGTGTGTATTAAGTAAATGTTACAAAGGATAAATGGAAGTGAAGTACCTGAGAATTCAACACCTATAAGTGAATTATAAGTGCAATCACAACTATCACAAACTTTGCTCCATCTCATTTTGGAATTGTAACAGCCTCAAGGGCATAATAACTTTCAAAAGACAGTCACTGAGTGCCAACTATATGCCAGCCCATATGCTAGGTATGGACTGCTATGTTTTTTTCTTACTAATTAGAATCACTTAACTGCTTGAAAATGTGCATTGGTGGTAAACCTATTATCAGTCCTTACTCTATCTTTAAAATTTTAAGTTAAATTTTTGATTTAATGTAGAATCATTTTATACACACACACACACACACACACACACGCCACACACCAAAACAGATAACTACTTTTCTTGAAATATCAAAATACCACAAAAGGATTATGATTTTCTTTTCCTAAAATGTTTTACTGTAAATGACAGTTAGATCTGTAGTCTGATTGCCTTAAAAAGTTGTTTCATCTCTCTGAACTTGAATTATTATTATTATTATTTTTTGAGATGGAGTCTCGCTCTGTAGCCCAGGCTGGAGTGCAGTGGCACGATCTCGGCTCACTGCCAGCTCCACTTCTCAGGTTCACGCCATTTTCCTGCCTCAGCCTCCTGAGTAGCTGGGACTACAGGTGCCCACCACCACGCCCGGCTAATTTTTTGTATTTTTAGTAGAGACAGGATTTCACCAAGTTAGCCAGGATGGTCTCGATCTCCTGACCCGGTGATCTAACCCCCTTGGCCTCCCAAAGTGCTGGGATTACAGGTGTGAGCCCAAACCCTGAACTTGAATTTTTTAATCTGTAAAATGACATGATAATATTAATATGCTGATCAAAGTTTGTTTGCTCTCAGATCAATTTCCTCAGCAGTTTTCTTTTATTTTTTCACTGTAACAGAAATCTGCATTTCCCATGCTTCCTTGTCATCTAGTCTTTGGGTAGATTCAGGCAAGGGAAGGCAAAAGCCAAAGATTGAAGGGCAGGAAAAGGCAAGGAGAAGGGCCACTTCTGTTTTTGTTTGTTTGTTTTCTCTGCTTCTAATGACACCTACATCAGAGATCATATTTCTCCCTGGTCCCATTTCTCACCAGCAGTAATTCTACTGTGAAATGGCTCATTACTGGATCTCTGGAACTTTAGTTTCTCCCATTGACCTTACTATCATGAGGAAAGGATTAGTTCTCTGCTAGTGCTAATACTTTCATCACTATTCCTTGTTTTGTTTCTTAGTTATTTTCACCCTGATGTTACCTGCTCCATATAATAAAATCAGATTGTTTGTAAGGCCTAGACTAGTTTCTGCCTTGCTGGCTATATCCTCAATGAAGAGTAAATATTTACCTCATGGGAGAAATAGACCTAATGGATTTAGGAGTTTAGCAGTTTACAGGGCACAAATTAAATCTCAATAAATATTTACTCTGACTAAAAAAGTGCAAAATAGAAGTACAATTCCTTTTTATTGTCATTGATTTCAGAGCAAAATGAATCAACAGTTGACAAATTAAGGATTAATTTATGCAAGATTATTCAACAAATATTTATTATTCATTTGCTCTATGCCAGAAATGTGTCTTCATGCCAGGTTAAGAAAAAGAGAAAACAGAAAAAAAAATAGCTGTCCCTGACTAAAAGAGCTTATGTTCTTTCTTTTTTGGGCGAGAAAGATAGGGAAAAATTAAAAAAAGAAACGCAGTATTAGCATGCGGATAAGTTCTAGGGTGAAATTTGAATGCAGATCCAGAGTGACTGTCTGCCTCTCAAAAGAATTCTGCTGAGATGTCCAGAAGTAAGTAGAGTAGCAAGCAAATATCTACAGCGCATGTCTCTTTTAAAGACAGAAAAACAAAGTGGTTTCTAAGGTGGGTGAATCTTGGCATTTCCAAGAAATATCAGAAGGCTCTTAAGGATAGAATGACCAAAACAATGAGGGCTGTGATAAAATAAATTGGGGGAGGTATGGAGAAGGATCCCATATTGTTGCTTTCACAAGCAATGACAAGGTTTTGGGTTTTACTTTGAGAAGGGGAACAATTAGAAAGCTATGAGCAAGACTGAAATTATTTGATTTATGTTTTATAATCATTCTGACTCCTGGCTGAAAAACAGCCTCTAGGAATGAAAGTGAGAGAAACAGGGTCATCATTTATGAAGCTATTCCAATGATCCAGTGCTTTGGCAGTTGCCTGGACATGGCTAGTAAGAGGTAAAAGTAATCTGATACATCTTAAAGGCAGGTGTTCATGGATTTGATATGGCAAATGAAAGAAGCCACTATGTGTTATATTCCTTGAGCCAAAATTGAGGTGTAAAATAAACATGTCCACATAAATGGTTGATTATGTTCTTAAATGAAGGAGAAAATAGTTGCAGTGATGTTAAGTCATCAACCATTTAAAAAGTTGCTTTTGAAAGAGATGAATCAAGGAAGGGATGGACATGAATTTTCCTTACCTAAAAAGCTAGTGAAAATTAACAGTGACATGAACAGGATTAAAACTTTATTTTATAGTGGTACTGAGATGAAACATCACACTATCTGACTTCATAGCTTAAAAATATAATCACCCCAACAACTTCTCACTCTTTTCAAGGATTTTGTGAGTAACCAGCTTTACTTTGGAAAACCTAGACTCCTACATACAGATTGTTGTTTGTGAGTATGATTATTTCTATCACTTTGTTTTACATTGTGCTTTATAATTCAATAATTAATATCTATCATTTTCCATTAACTAATTTATTTTATGAGCATTTATTATTATTATTACCCTATGGTAGTCAATAATTACTGATACATATTCCTTTGTTTTTTGGGATTTGATATAGAATCAGAGAAGTTTGTTGCCAACTCCGTTTTAGTTGAATATATATTGTTTTTGTCTTATATTTAGTTTTTGTAAAACTTCAGATTTTCCATCATGCCCCACTATTTATTGCTAAAAATCATATCCAAATATGACAAGGTTTAGGAACACACACAGTTAATGAACACATGTTAGAGTATAATAACACAGAATACATTTTTGAAAGTAAGTTTATTAAAATTAGCAATATATTTCTAGTTATATGCATAAGGATATACCAACATGGATTTTGCCTGCCCAATATTAATTTTCTCTTAATGTCTTACTCACAGAACTTCAATTTGGTCATGAGTCTAAGCCCCAAATTATGTTTGCTGTCATGTACTCATGACAGCTCTTTTTCTTGATTTTTCTAGCCTTTATCCATTTGGAAATGTGAACCACCTTTTATAGGTGACATACAATATAGCTGAACCCTTCTCTAAAGGTTTCTGTAAAAAAGCATAAATGTACAAGCCTATCATCCCGATTCTATTTAGTTTGCCTTGAATATGAATGTGATAAATGAAGTAAGATCTCACATCTTGCAACATGAAGTGGGAGAAGGGTCAACATAGAAGAAATGTCAGAAGAAATGAACCAGTAGAAAATTCCTCATTTGCTAAATTTTGTTAAAAGAAAAAAATAGATTTTAATATTAATCTGTTCTACACAGGCAAATGTTAACTGCAATGAAAATGTCTTTTAGATAATTCAGAACACTTTCCATCCTTGGTAAAAGTATTCATTTTACTGACTCACTATTATATATTTTGTTAAGTTAGAAACTCATATTCAATCAAAGGAAATAAAAGTTCCCCCTAATTTCTAGGAATATAAAAAAATAGGTACACATAGCTTAGATAATATTTTCTATATTTGTTCAAGTAAATCAGTTTAGTGATTGTTTGAAATACTTCCAATTGATATGAGTCCAATTTTAGAAGGAATTTTAGTTGGAAGTTTTATTCTCTTTATGAAGATGTAAATGGCTGTGTTTACTGGCCAATATTTACATACACATACAGTCAATGAATTTTAATTTGCACACAGTGGCATATATAATTAAAAGTTCATTTTATTAGTTAATTTAGATATGGTTCAATGAGAGTTTCAAACTGAAGGCATAGAGTCATATAACATACTCTAGAAGAACAACTTCTCACAAAAACTAAAATAAATTGCTTTACCACGTTTGCCTTTGTATTTCACTTTTTCTGTTCTGAAGAATGAGCATGGTAAAATTTACATATATCTAACACATATAATGGGTAATGTATGAATTATTTTACAAATTACTCATAACCAGAAGAGTTCTGTTGGATTTTACCGTATGGCCAGATTCATCTTGCCTTTCAAACTTATGTAAGTAATTTTTCCGAATCTCTTTTTTTCCCATAACATACATGCTGCTGAGTCCACTCCTCCAAACTAAGTAAAGATAGGAATGCTCAGGGCCAAATCATAAGTATAGAAATTGACTTTTGAACTGATGAAGACTTTCTTCTTGTCTACACTTTAGTCAGGCTTCTAGGAGCACTCTTTTTGATTCTACTTTGTCCTTGGGCCCTGTCTTTACACTGCCTAGTCCAGCTGTTGCAAGAATGCTGCTAAGTCAGTTTAGAGAGAATCTCCCACTCTTGATATCTGATCACTCTGGCTTGCCTTCAGCAAGAATCCTCTTACGTTAGCTAACAAGAAATCCCCTACCCTTGATGTCTCCTGTTAGTAATTTGTGTTCATCGACAACCCTTCACACTGCTCATTAGCTGCACTTCCCAGATATCTTTGCTGTGTTCAGAGTTGAACCTTATCTCTCTTCCCTATTAGAATCATCTTGATACCTATCATTTTAATCTTAAATAAAGTGATCCTTAACCATTTTAACAAGTGGTGGAAATTTTTTTATTCAGCAGAACTAACAAATTGTTTGTGAACTATTGAAATAGAACTATTCTATTATGGCTTGCAGATATTTTTCTCAATTATAATTCACTTTCATACCGTAAAAGTATCTTTGCTTTGTGTATATCTTTTTCATATAAAACCTTTTAATTTGGCAGGGAACAGTGGTTCATGCCTATAATCCCAGAACTTTGGGAGGCCCAGACAAGTGGATCACGTAGGTCAGGAGTTGAGACCAGCCTGGCCAACATGGCAAAACCCCATATCTACTAAAAGTACAAAAATTATCCGGGCATGTTTGTGGGCACCTGTATTCTCAGGTACTTGGGAGACTGAGACAGCAGAATCGCTTGAACCCAGGAAGCAGAGGTTGCAGTGAGCCAAGATCAGGCTGCTGCACTCTAGCCTGAGTGATAGAGTGAGTGAGACTCTGTCTCAAAAAACAAAAAACAAAAAAACCTTTCGATTTATTTTCCAGAGGTCTATTTTTAATTTAGTAACAAGATTTTTAAAAATATTTATAAAATTAAATAACAATAGAATGTTAGAACTAGGCCCTATAAAATATAGAATTGTCAAAATTGGTTAGCATGATTGTAGCTTCAAGGATCCTATTGTTAATGTGGCAACTTCTGAAACCAAACATCATCATGCTTGGCATCAAGAGCTAAAGTAGTCATGAGTTAATGGAGAAGAACAACTAAGGAATTGGCTGCTGAAGTAAAGTTTATGCTAAATTTAAATGAAATGAAATAACAAAGTAGTTTGAAATGAACATTCCATTGATTATTTTTAAAATTTTATTTATTAACAAAGTAGCTTATACTAACTGCCCACTGTCTATCCCAATAGTTACAGCAATAACATATAATTAACATTTGTAATTAAATATTTCATTTCATACAAATAGTATTTTAAAATTCAAGTGTTGATTTTTAAGCCTTTGAATGTTTGGCTGTTTAAAATTTAAGAGCATATAAAAATTGTAGAAAAGGGTCATTATTAATAAAATATTCAAAATATGGTAAATTTTGCATGATGATTTAATATATGCAAATTGACAAGTGATGTGAATAGTACATTTGAATAGAGAAAATATGTACATAAATGAATGGTATTTCAGAATCTAAGCAAATTGATGACTACATTGTGTACTTGTCCCCAATGTAAATGAAATATTAATTAGAAAACTTTTTTTTTCACTAAAGGGCTGAACATAAAGCGTGATGGCAAATTGGTGTGTTCTTGTATTTCTTGTCATTGGGTATTCTTTTCAGTATATTTTCACTTAATGTTTTAGCAACATTTTTCATCATTCTTTTACACTTATAGCTGGACTATGCTTAGTGATACAAAACAGTTATATAATGGGATTATACTTGGCCATATGAATTTGATGGTATGATTTAATCTGTGTTTCATCTTACTTGTGTCTACTTGTAAGTCATTGATGCTAATGTTATTAGTAATTTTTAGAGGGTAGAAATGTTTTCTATATGACATTTTTGAGAAAAGGAAGTCAATAAATCCCATTTGATATGCAACAGAAATAAAGATCTCTTATTTCAATTTTAAAATGCTTTATAAGTTACATTGCTTTGTTTTATGCATTATTTGTTTTGATCAGATGCAAAATGAGTCAGTAATGTCATCTAACCACAACTTTGATACATTTTTTTAAAGAAAAATTTCCAAAATACTATATCTGAGCAATAGGGTAATACTTCATAAATTAAAATATTTAAATATTCAATCTTTCTGAGTGGATATTTGTTGCATATCTGATAACTTGACCTAATTCTGTAATTGGGATGAGAACTGCCCAATTTTATTGGTAACCTCTTTTCTGCTCTGCAACTTTGGAAATACTATGGAGGACTCCAAATTCATTTGAGACAAAAATATTAAAAATGTAACCCCTGATTAGGATTTCAGTTCCAAAGCTCTCCTTGGAGGGATATAGAGCTGGAGAAAATCACATTTATTTTTGTCTCTTTAATATCGATATATAAAAGTCAGGTTAAAATTAGTATCAAAATGGGAAGCCTGCATTGTAAACCAGCTGGAATAATACACTCTGCAATATGAAGGAAAAAGGAAAAATTTAGTTGATTTATTTACCTAACTATAATTTTTTAAAGAATTTTGTTTCTAATAAATTTAACTTAAATTTTTAATTTTCTATCTTTCATTTAGTACCATCTATATAAACTTTTCCAGGCTACTTCTCTGAATCACCTGGCAAAATCTTATAATTTGCCACCTAATTGAATAAAACACACACACACAAAATAATCTATTTTGAATAATAAACATTATTTATAATTATCTTGTTGAGTTTGAGAGTAATCATCAGGTGTGGAAAAACTATTGAGGAAATTTTAACAATTTAAAACGTAATAATCTTTTTTGTATTATGTGTGCTTTATACTCAGAAGTGCATATGTTTTATAAAATTATGTGAATTTATAAATGTGGTCAATATTAATATTAAATTGTATCTTTTAATAGTATCTTCAATTATCTTTTTTTACTGCTAGATTCCATTTAGAAAAAAAAATGTTCTATATAGCAGTGTTGCTTTCTTTTTCTTTTCTTTTTGCTTTTCTTTCTTTTTTCTATTGATAAAGTATTTACTTGATCTTGGGGAAGAGGTATATAATCAAATGACCACATTTTTCTTTGTTACATATTATTAAAAATTTATAATCAATCTTTCCAAATTGTAATCGGTCTGAAACCCATTTGCTTTACTCAAATTATTTAGTGATTGTAAAAGTTTCAGAAACACATGAAAGTTACAGATTAGCTTTAAATGTGTCATGTTTAAAGCAGTTGTTTTAAAAGCTAAGTCATTATCCATTATTATGTAACTAGTATTCTAAATATCACATCTTTGCATTGTTTGACTTTTAAGGCATATGAAATGTTTTGGATCAGAAAAATCATTTGCTTCACATCCCTAAGAGACAGACTCTATGGGTACTGAGTCGTGCTAATAGTGGCAAAACCTGACAAACAATAAGCATCATTTTCAAATATTGTATACATTTCACATAAAAATTTACTTTTAGCATACATTGAAGCCATCAAGGAAGCCTAAAGTAAGGAAAACCTCAGTGAAATATGATGAAGTTAATAAAAAGAAATAGCCATCATTTTATTTGTTTAAATTGCCATTATCTCTCATATAATTATGTACAATATGTAACATAGGATAATTAAGTCAAACTGTGTACCTACAGATATGGAGAGCCTTTTATTTTAGGAAAAAGTAAAATGTAAATTAACTGGTAAAGATGAGATTTTCAATCTATAAGGCATAGACACTTTTCCTTGGTGGATTTGAAAAGGTTCTTATAAATCTGAAAATAGGATAGTTTTTCTATAATAAATGGTAAAAAACACTTTCACATCTTAACCTTATCATAGTATCACAATGCTGGAATGTTTTTACTAGGAAATAAGTAAGCTAATTCAATTATAAATTGCAGTAGAGGAAAGGATGAAGGTTAAAAAATACTATCTATTCAAATCCTTAGTCATGAGGTTGAATTCATTGAATCAGAGTGTGAATATATATCTATATTTGAGACAGAATGTGTATGTATGTGTGTGAGTGTGAGTGTGTGTGTACAGTCATTAGATATTTGCCTCATGGACAGCGGAGGAAAACATTTGCTGAGCTGCTTTCCTACCTTAAAGGTTTAGAACTGCACTGTTTTCAAGATATACTTTTTATATCTCAAATAATTTAATATATTATGTTTAGTTGTTGATATAACAAGATATCTGAATACACCATAATTGAAATTATACCTGGAAATAAATACTTGAAATACTTGCTTCAGTGACATTTGTGGAAGTATACATATTTAAGTTCAAATTATAGGTATATTGAACAAAATGATATTGGATTCTTCACTGGCTGCATACTTCTGAAACTTGTAAATAATTTGAAATTAGTTTCCAAGAACAGAAAGACAAATATTAGATAGGAAATACCAAATTCTTAAGATTCATACATATAAAAGTGAAATAAAAATCAAACTTAATCTTATCATGAATTTTCTACTGTGGCTTAATTTTAGAACTTGTTATAAAAATAGAATGCTATTAATTTAATTATATTTATTAAAATCTAAAAATAGGTGATTATAGCTAGGACATTGACAAGTGTAACTATACATGAGTAAATATAACTGAGGATAGCAGCACATGAAATATATCATAAAATTGAATTATTGTATAAATAGTATTACGTCTGTATTACTTGGAACTTGATTCCACTTAGAATGTCCCTGCTTTTATTTATTTATTTATTTTTGTAAACAAAATGAGCAAGAGGTTATTACACTTCATTCACTGCGAAAAGGTAACACTACATCAAAGATAACTCACATACTTGCAGAAATATGGAAGGTATTTCTTTCTTTTTTTTGTTAAGAAATAGGGTCTCACTATGTTGCCCAGGTTGTAGTGCAGTGACTATTCAAAGGGGTCATCCCACTACTGATAAGCAGAGGAGTTTTATTCTGCTCAGTTTTTGAGTTGACCACTCCTTAGGCAACCTGGTGGTCCTCTGCTCCCTGGAAGCTAACATATTGATGCCAAACTTAGTGCAGACACTTCATCAGCATAGTGCATACAACCCAGAACTCCTGGGCTCAAGTGTTCCTCCCACCACAGCATCCTGAGTAGCTGGGACAACAGGTTTGTGTCACCTGGCTGAAAGGTATTTTTAAATACAAATGTTGTCCAGGAGTGACAGAAGCTGGAGAATTGGACTACTTGATGGAGGCTTTGTACAAGCTTTGAACAATAATAACAACAAAATTGAAACGCCAAAAATATTGTTTAATTAGCAGTTAAACCAGCCATTTTGCACAGAGGATTTTGGTAATTGATTGTGTGATTCAAGGAAATAATATTATTAGGTGTGTATTAGTCCATTATTGCATTGCTATAAAGAAATACCTGAGATTGGGTAATTTATAAAGAAAAGAGGTTTAACTGACTCACAGTTCTGCATGCTGTACAGAAAGAATGTTGCATCTGCTGGGCATCTGGGGAGGCCTCATGAAATGTATAACCATGGTGGGAAAATGAAGAGGGAGCCGGTGCTTCCTATAGCTGGGAGCAGGAAGAAAAGTGAGAGGTGGGGAGGTGCTACACCCTTTTAACAACCAGATTTCATAATAACTCACTCACTCACTATCATAAGAATAGCACCAAGGAAATGGTATCAAACCATTAAAAAGAAACCACTCCACAATCCAATAACTTCCCATTAGGCCCCACCTCCAACACTGGGGATTACAATTTGACATGAGATTTGATTGGGGACATGGATCCAAACCATATGATTTTGCCCTAGTCCCTCCCAAATGTTATGTCTTTCTCAGTTTGCAAAATATAATCATGCCTTCCCATCAGTCCCCCAAAGTCTTAACTCACTTCAGCATTAACTCAAACATCCAAAGTCTAAAGTCTTATCTGAGATGAGGCAAGCCCCTTCTGCCTAAGACCCTGTAAGATTAAAAAAAAAAAAACTCCCAAGATATAATGTATAATGGGGGTATAGGGATTGGGTAAATACTACGATTTCAAAAGGGAGAAATTGGCCAAAAGTAAGGGGCTACAGGCCCCATGCAAGTCTGAAACCCAGTAGGAAAGTTATTAAGTCTTAAAGCTTAACAATCTCCTTTGACGCCATCCAGGGCATACCACTGCAAGGGGCGAGCTCCCAAAGCCTTGTGCTGCTCCACTCCTGTGACTTTGCAGGGTTCAGCTCCTACAGCTGCTCTCAAGGGCTGGTGTTGAGTGCTTGCACCATTTCCAGGCACACGGTACAAGTGCTGGTGGATCTACCATTCTGGGGTCTGGAAGATAGTGTCCCTCTTCTCATAGCTCCCCTAGATAGTGGTCCAGTAGGGACACTGTGTGGTGGCTCCAACCCCACCTTTCCCCTCTTCAGTGCCCTCGTAGAGATTCTCCATCAGGGCTCTGACCCTGCAGCAGATTTCTGACTGTACATCTAGGTTTGTTCATACATTCTCTGAAATCTAGCCTCAACTCTTATACTCTGTGCACCCTCAGGCTTAATGCCACATGGAAGCCATCAAGACTTATGGCTTGAACCCTCTGGAGCAGCATCCTGAGCTGTACCTGGGCCACTTGGAGCCATGGCTAGAGCTGCAACAGATGAGATGCATGTAGTAGTGTCCCAAGGCTGCATAGGGCAGTGGGGCCCTAGGCCTGGGCCATGAAACCATCCTTCCTTCATTGTCCTCTGAGCCTGTGATGGGAGGAGCTGACACAAAGGTCTCTGAAATGCCCTGGAGGGTATTCCTCATTTTCTTGGCTATCAGCATTTGCCTTCCTTTTAGTTAAGCAAGTTCCTGCCGCTTGCTTGAATTTCTCTCCTGAAAATGGGCTTTTTGTTCTACCACATGGCCAGGCTACAAATTTTTCAAGTTTCTACACTCTGCTTCCCTTCTAAATATAAGTTTCAGTTTGAGGTCATTTCTTTGCTCACACACATCAAAATAGTTTGTTAGAAGTAGTGAGATTACCTCCTGAATGCTTTGCTGCTTAGAAATTTTTTCCACCAGATACCCACCAGAACTTGAGATAATCTCAAGTTCAAAATTCCACAGATCCCTAGGGCAGGTGCACAGTGCAGCCAACCTTTTTGCTAATGCCTAACTAAAGTGACCTTTGCTCCAGTTCCCATTAAGTTCCTTATCTCCATCTGAGACCTCCTCAGCCTGGACTTCATTGTGTGTCTCTATCAGTAGCTTGGTCACAACAATGTAACAAGACTCTAGTAAGTTCAAAACTTGCCCTCATCTTCCTGTCTTCTTCTGATCTCTCCAAACCTTTCCAATCTCTGCCCACTATCCAGTTTCAAAGCCACTTTCACATTTTCTGGCATGTTTACAACAATATCATATTCCTCTACCAATTTTCTATATTAGTCATTTCTTACATTGCTCTAAAGAAATACCTGAGACTGGGTAATTTATAATGAAAAGCAGTTTAATTGGTTCATGGTTCTGCACGTTATACAGAAAGCATGATGCATCTGCTGGGCTTCTGCGGGGGCCTCAGTAAGCTTACAATCATGGCAGAAGGTGAAGGGGGAGCCAGCACTTCACATGGCTGGAAACAGGAAGAAGAGTGAGAGGTGGGGAGGTGCTATACACTTTTAACAACCAGACTCACAATAACTCACTCACTGTCACAAGAACAGCACCAAGGAGATGGTGCTAAACCATTTAAGAGAAACCGCCCAATGATCCAATTGCCTCCCAACAGGCCCCACCTCCAACAGTGGGACTTACAGTTTGACATGAGATTTGGGTGGGGACACAGACCCAAATGATATCAGTGTGTTAAAAGGAAAAGGAGATAGCAGTGGGAAATGGATATTCAACTTCAGTTTATGAGTTTTTATTTTAGAGTTCTAAAATTATGTCTTATACTACCTATACAAGTGCTAGAATAGTTTCTGTATTAAGTGGTAGATATTAATATCCAAATATCATACTTATTTCTTTGACCTTGCAGTTTAAGAGGGCATTTTAAGAAAGTAAACAAACACATTGATTTTTTTTAAAGGAGACATTTTTCAGTAAAGGATATAAGTATGTTAACATGAGAGATATAGAAAAATTATAGATGGACAGACAATCCTACATAGAAACTTAAGGAAGTATTTAACTCAGACACAGAGATTGAGAAGAGTAAAGTGGGTGAAATCTGGGAAAGAGTGCTTCCAGTAGAAGAAACAGAATATTGAAGGAACAGAGATTGATGTCAAGAGTTCAAGGAAACAAACCAGAATAAGAATGTTTAGACAAAAGGCTGATGGTAGAAGGACATTGAGACTGAAAGTTATAGAGAGCACAGGCTTACTCGAAAATTAGTAGACAAAAGAACATCTGTAAGTTCAATCATGAAAGAGTGCCAGAATTAAAGAGAAAATGAGGAAATAATAAAGAGAAAATAAGGAAATAATAAAGGGAATCTTTTGATGTGAGGAACCAATTGGGCTACCAACTCAGCCTGCCAGCCTGCCATTCCAGTGACAGTAGGAAATAAATGTTCTGTAAGTTATTTGGAAATTAGAGGACAAAGTAATTTTTTGTTCTATAGGTAGAGAAACATTTTTGTAAATGATAATACAGCTGTTTTACTGATTTCTCTTAATTTTCAAAATTTTTGAAGGGGTACACTACATTTTCATGATTTGTTCATTCTGATTTCCAACTCATATTTGTTCATCATTTTCTCTTTACTTTTTAAAAAGTTGAAAGACATTCGTATCACAAAATTTTCACAGGATAATTTTTCTAGTTGCAACTGTAGATTTATGTGGATATATACAAATCTCTCTAGTGACACATCTAAAGATTAATGTTATGTTCTATTCCATAGGGAGCAAACATATCACATGAAACATTGCAACTATGAATCTAACTAGACTGTATGGGAAACATATATTGAAAAATAAATTAAAATTATAAGTTCTATGAGAAAACACAAACATTTGAGTAAAAAAATGAGAAAGGTTTAGTGGTGCCTTCTTCCCATATTAGAAAAAAGGATTCATAACGAACAACTTTTTTTCATGTATTTCCCACAATTGAGTAAAATAATGGGACTAGGTAAGTTTTCTGGTTTGCATTTTTTCATCTAGGTCTGGTTTTTCATTTCAATTGTCAGCCATTGTATTAACTACTTTCACCATTCAAAGGAATGAATGATCTGCCATAGTATTTTCTGCAGTTCCATCTCTTGTTTTCAGTATCATTCCAATTCTGCATCTACCTAATTTTTATCTCTGTTCTATTTATTTTCCTGATTCATAACATTTTGCTTTGTGCTGAGCTCCTAATTGTCTCTCTGTCATTTTCAAAATTTTAGCCCTATGGTCTAAAAGATGCCCAAAAGAATGTAGCATATTCTAGTATATCAGTGGGACAACATAAACAACTTGCTTAATTGTTAATCTATTTAAAAATGAAACAGTGTTTTTCATTTTTTCAATCAATTTAATGCTGACTAGATCCTATAACTACATTCTACATTTTATAACTAAAGAACTCCAGAAAAATAAATGTAATACCTTTGCTGGAAAAGATTAACTTTACAATGCCTTCCTAATGACCTTACTTTTTTTTTTTTGAAAAGTGTTTTCTGGTATACAAAAATAATATTCTGAAATATCTCTCTGATATTTGATTGCCGGATTTAACCTACATGCCTCTGAACCTTGATTTTTCAGACATGCAAACTGCTTAACAAGTTCCAATGCATTAATCAATGCACCATTGCATAACTTAGAGTAAGAAAAGTTGGTAGATATTTCAGCAATGCCATAAAATATGCTTCCATTTAACACTTTGAGACAACCAATACACTATTTATATTATTGAGACAAAACAAACCTAACATCACAGAAAAATATTTATTTTAATAGAATGGTATTTAAGTAGATAGTTTTTTTGTTGTGTTTTTGTTTGTTTGTTTGTTTGTTTATGAGATGGAGTCTCCCTCTGTCGCCCAGGTTGGAGTTCAGTGGCCCAGTCTTGGCTCACTCTAACCTCCCCTTCCCAAGTTCAAGCAGTTCTCCCTGCCTCAGCCTCCTGAGTAGCTGAAATTACAGGCATGCACCACCACACCTGTTTAATTTTTGTGTTTTTAGTAAAGATGGGATGTCATTATGTTGGCCAGGCTCGCCTGGAACTCCTGACCTCAGGTGATCTGCCCACCTTGGCCTCCCAAAGTGTAAGTAGATAGTCTAAATGATTATGGGTTTCAATAGGTTTTATTAATTTGTTTTAGTTAACATACAAGAGCATTACAAAACCACATTATTTTATTTTAATTTTTATCAATAAACTTCATTATATTAAAGGCCATATTGCCCACTGAATATGATTTTGATATGCACAACTTCTATAATTTAGAACTTACTGTATATGGTCTAATATAAATTACATTTAGCTATCTTGAATAAAAGATACAAATCCCCAAAAACTTAATATATAAAATAATTTCTACAATCAATTAAGCCACATGGGGCCTGGTGTGCAAGGGCTGCAAACAGCAGCATCCTAGGTAGTGTACAGCAGCCTGTTCCTTGTGTACAACAGCCTTTGCCATTGGACATTTATGTCTTGGATCTAGTACTTTCCCTAGTCTAGGTTTAAGACCAGATGTAGTATGCCTTTGGAAAGCCTCAGGACCCAGAGGTCAGAGTTCACATTGGCCATGTTCATCCATACCAAGCTGCAAACCCTGGAGCATGTGACTGAGGCCTTATTTAGGGCCAAATTCAAGTTCAGTGAATGCCCAAAAAGCCACATCTCAAAGAAGTGCGATTTTACAAAGTTTAATGCATATACATTTTAAGACTTGGTGGCTGAGAAACAACTCATCCTGGATGGCTGTGGGGCCAAATATAGCCCTGGAATCATGGGCCCCTGGACAAGCAGCTAGCCCTGCATTAGAAAAGAGCTGCCCCCTCTTTACGCATGCCCACCAGTGAATTCTATTTCCTTGTACATCTAATAAATCTATCTATCTATCTATCTATCTATCTATCTATCTATCTATCTATCTATCTATCTATCATCTATCTATCTAAATAATTCAATAACATGCAGTAGATTAAAAAAATAAACACAACTTGATGTCTAAGTACTGTGGATATATTTTGTCAGTTATTAACATTCCCCTATCAGGTTAATATCAAGTCAACAAAAATTTGGAGTTCTCTTGACCCTTTCCCCAATGTGTAAATTAGTAATATGTCAATATTCAGACAGGCAAATAAACTAAGCTCCCTTCGATGAAAACGACATGCAGTAATGCTTCCCTACTGAGAATCATCTTAGTTTGTGAAATCATAATCTGGAATGGCTATATCTGCAAAATACATTAAAAGAAAGAAAATATGAAAAACATAATCTACAATACTTTTATGTATATCTAATCATTTTATATTTCTTTTTTATTATACTACCTGAAATACATACATAAAGGACAAAGAGTTTCAACAAATCTCAAAAAGGAAACCTAATTATGTAAAATAATCTGACTGATTTTGTTTGCTCACCAAATTGAAATTGAAAAGAAAAAATACAGCACTCTATAAAAAAAAATGATTTCAAAATATAATTATTGTCTCCCTTTGAAAATATAAATGTTTACATAATGGTGAAATAGAGAACATAAACATTCACAAATATTACATATCCATTCAACATTTTCAGGTATTATTTTGTTTTGTTCAAACCTCCCCTTCTGTCATTTTTCTCTCCTTTCTTTATCTGTAGCATAACTGAGCTGCTTTCCAAACATCTATAGTTATACCGGACATAGCATTTTCCAACATCAAACATGGTTTTTCTTAAACACCAGCTCCAAATATTAATTCCCAGGGAAAATGACATTTTCCATATATGAGAAATATTGGAACCAATACAACAAAACTCATTAACATTTATAACATTTGAAAATAATTTCACAAAAGTTTTATTTAAAAAAATTATATTGTAAATTTACGTAAGAAATTCTCTATCCATTATATGACTTGTATAACATCCACAGTATACTAAGAAAATATTTTTAAAATATAGGATAAGGTGTCTAAATAATAAATTTTTAAGACTGCTTAGAGCCACTATTAAAAATCTGAGAATAAGGCATGAATATTTTTTGATCTTTAGAGATTATATATCAGCATGCCGGCATTGGCTTTTATTACAGAATCAGCATTTTAATCTTCATTCACTCTCATCAATTCACTATAGAAAGCAGCTTAAAAAAAAAGACCATCACTTGTAGAAAACAGTTAGTATTTCGATGGTTTACCTGGAAGTTTACCGGGCATAAATTTATAAAATACATTTATGGATGGAAATAAACTGTTTTACTAAACAATATTACAGAATTCTGAATAGATGCTGATTAAGCAGCAAATCAACAAAACTGTTTATTTACCAGTTTGGTGGCTATTATGCTAATTAGATCATCTGTTTAAAATGTGTCCATATGGACAATTTTTCTGTAAATGTTTTCTTTATCTCCACATTGTGTGGTAGTATTTTCATAGAACCAAGTAGAAATTAAAAATTAGTTATTTAAAGATGACAATAGAAGGTTTTGAACTTTGAGTTCCAAAAGGCAAGCAAATATTTCTGAAATAAAATATATTATATATATTTAATTTCTAATTTAATTTACATATAAAATATTTTTAAAATTCATATGAATTTGAGATATTTTCACATTGGACTGTTTTTGTACCTCATTTTGCTTGGTCACACTAAAGTGAGGTTCATCATCTTGTGGCACCAAAGGAAAACTAGTGTGATTATAAGGAAATTATTATAGTTAGACAGCTGTGCATTAATTTCATCATTAAGGACCATACATGTATACAGATATAAATACTTTTCTTAATACATTACTTGCAACATATGCACAATTATGTAACAATTATGGTGAACTAAGTCTCCTAGAAATTTCCAAAATAATTTTTTTGCCTTTTTTTAACCTCTAAATCCATATAAATCAAGGGAAAATATTCTTGCACATATGTATATTTAAACATGAACCTAGCCAAAAGTAAGAGAAATTTAAAAAAGTATAACATACCAAAATGTGGAAATTTCTGTGTTTAGGGAAAAATCTATCCCATTAAGAGCTTGCATTAGAAAAGAAAAATTACCTTGAAATTATGATGAAAGCTTCCAACTTGTTATTATAAAAATGAGAACAAATTAATTCTGAAGCAATCAGAAAGAAGAAAATAATAAAGGTTAATGAAGAAATAAACAACATTAAACGGAGAAAAATTATATAGCTAAGTAAATTAAACTAAATTTAGATCTTTGAAGGGATCAATAAAATTGTTAAATCTCTGGCCAGACTAAGGAGAAAATAATAGGAAATAAATAATTGACAAATTTTAAGAATGATAGAAGTGGCTGGGGGTGGTGGCTCATGCCTGTAATCCCAGCACTTTGGGAGGCCGAGGCAGGCGGATCGTTTGAGGTCAGGAATTCCAGACCAGCCTGGCCAACATAGTGAAACCCTGTCTCTACTAAAAATACAAAAATTAGCCGAGCGTGATGGCGCATGCCTGTATTCCCAGCTACTCGGGAGGCTGAGGCACAAGAATTGCTTGAAGCTGAGAGGTGGAATTTGCAGTGAGTAGAGATCAGGCCACTGCACTCAAGCCCGGGCGACAGAACGGGACTCTGTCTCAAAACAAATAAACAAAAAAAAAAGAATGATAGAAGTAACATTTCCATTGTCCTACAACAGTTTAAGGGTAACTAAATGAATACCATGATGAAATTTACAAATGTAAATTAGTTAATTTAGATTGTGTATAAATCCCTCAAAAGATACAAACTACTAAGGCAAGCTCAAAAAGAAAGCAATAACATGAACATCCCTATATATATGTTTTAAATTTATTAATACCCACCTAGATAAATGAACTGACAAATTTTACTAATATTTAAGGAGATATAATTTATACTTTACACAAAAGTTTAAGAAATAAAAAAGAGGAAACACTTTTCAACATGTTTTATGAGTCTACCATTATCCCCATACCAAAACCATAAAAAAGACATTACAAGAAAATGTCCTGTAGACAAATATGTATTTAGATGATGAATTTAGATTTCAAAAACTTCAGCAAAATATTATCCAATTAAATCCTCTCATGTCTGTGTGTGTATGTGTGTGCATGCACGTGTGTTTGTAAAATATATCATTACTAATTGGCGTTTATCTTGGGAGTTCAAGATGGTTTCCATATTCAATCAACCCATCAATGTGGACTATGGTCACTTGAAAAGACCAGCAAATCCTCTACACAAAAGGCCACTAGAAATTCATTAAAACAGCCTTCCATCACTCTCTAAATTGACCAAAGCATTCAACTACCTGAGAAATATTTATGTTTGGAAAGCTATTGAAATGCAATTAAAAATATCAGGAAACCTGTTTTTACCTTTTGTCCTAATCTTGCTAAATCCTTCTTAATTTTATGAGACACTGCTTCTCCTTCCACTGTTCTTTTACTTTCTCCTTCCCCTTTGTTTTTGCCTCACCCTTCCTCTCCCTTTTCTACATTCCTTCTCTCTCCTAAATGCTGTATAAATTTCTACATATATAATCATATTATTTACAAATAGGAACAGTTTTACTTATTTCTTTCCAGTCTGCATTTATTTTATTCTTCCTTTTTTTCCTTACACACTGGATAGAACTCTAAGTATTATGTTGAAAAAGAGTGATAAAAGCAAACATCTTTGCTTTATTCCTGAGCATACATGTGGAAAACATTCAGTGTTCCACAGCTAAATATGATGGATTTTTTGTATGCTCTTTATCAAGATGAAGGAATTTTCTGCTATTTCTGGTTTGCTGAATTTTTATCACAAGTAACTGTTGAATAGTGTCTTTTTCCCCTGCATTTATTGAACTGATCGTGCATTTTCCTATTTTAGGATATTAATATGATGAACTATATTATTAGATTTTTTAAAATATTGCAACTGTCTTGCATTTCTGTGTCACTTTTTACATAGTGTGGTATTCAAGTTGTAGAGGATTTTGCATCTAGGGTATATTTGTAGATTTGCATCTAGGTTATGTTGGTCTAAAGTTTTGTTTGTTTGTTTGTTTTCCTTTTCTTTTTTTTATCATCTTTGTCTTCTTCTGTTTAAGTGTCAAGTTTGCTTCATAAAATGAATTGAGAAGCATTTCTTCCTCTTCTGTTTCTCGAAAATTGTAGAGAACTCTTGTTTTTTGTTGTTGTTTGTTTGTTGTTTTGTTTTTTCTTATTTTTATCCTCATACTGAGAACCAAACAGTCTGGAGTGTAAAACATGGTTCCTCATTCCAGTTAAATCTAGTATACAATGACAACAACCCTCTTGGGTTAAGCATTGGCCTACAAACAGAAAAAAACCTTCAGGGAGATAGATGCTGATCTAGGCATTGTGAGAAAAGCTGAATTCATTTTTAATCATGAATGGCTTTTAAGGAAAGAAGATTTATTAACTAAAATAAATAGATTAGAGGGAATTCTCATCTATGAGAGAGGAAGGGATGGGATTCAACCTGGAAAAAATGATGAAGTTTTAGTGAACTTGGTAAGGTAACTCAACAATTAATGATGGATAATGCTAGGACCCAACACTGGTAATGAGCTTGTATTATGACTCAATAGCATCACTTTATCACTTTAACACAGATGGAGGCCTAAATAACCATAGGGCAATGGTTCTTCTTAGATGCAGAAGGACACATTTATATAATCTTAGGGACCCCATCTCTGAGGTCACTCATAATTTATATTAATTCATTGTTATTGCCATTGTCCCAAGAATAGATAAGGATAAGACATCCTGTAGTACAGGTAGCAGAGATATTAACTATTCTTATTCTTGTGTCTTGTGTATAGGAAGGAAGTGTATCCTGGTGTATCACAGCATATAGTAGAGACCATTGTCAATTAGGGCCTGTGAACTGAGACAGGGTGACTGGCTAAGTCCACAACCCATCAGAAACCCAGAAATAATCAAATCATGCTGAGTAGTAATAACACTTATTTATAATACTATATGGTATAAAGACAAGAACCAATTACGTTGAGTAGCTGTAACAAATAGCTCCATCATTCTTAATAACTTTTTCTGTAATAAAACTGAATTGTAACATGATCATACTGCAATATGACATTACACTAGCATTGTTGGTAAGATTCAACTAGCTTATGTAGAGAAGTTATATAATGCTTATATTGATAATCAAATGTATTAAGATATTGAGTTAAAGCCTCTTCAGAATGTAATCTGGGTGAATAATAAATGGCCTGAGAAAACAGAATTTAGCTAACCATTATCTAATTTCAATGCTAAATAGTTCTGCACAGATTTATCAAAAAGTAAAAATAAAAGCAGATTGAGAGGAGGAATGAGCAATTTCATTTGTACAAAATATTAAATTGTATGTAATGGCCTTGTAGGATGCATTAGTAATTTTTAAAAATCAATCTTTACCCTACACTGTGTCCATAAAATTCTAGGCATATTCATGTTAATATTACTGTTGTTACTGTCATATAAATGCCATATTCAATGTAGATGCTCAGAAAAATATGATTGTTTTGCTACAGGAGAGATTAGACCAGGGACAATAAATATGGATTAGGCAAGAATGTGTTAACTCAGCAGGCCAGGGTTTCTTCAACCCTGCACATTCAAAGGTAAGGTTTGTTTTTAGGACTAGCTAGCCTCTGAGTTCTGGAAATAGTCTTACCGTGAAGAGTGTTTTTGTATATCTGAGGCCTTGCATTTATGGTGAATGACTGACTTTATATGCCTGAGGCCCTGAGCCATGCTGTATTTATTTGAACCATGTGGTATCAATTTAACCAGATACGTTTATTCTAAGATATGATTTATGCTGAATGCCTGGTTTTGTTCTAGAGGGATCATGGAAAGGAAGCTGAATTTGCTAAGTTTTGCCACGTGGGCATTGCATGCCTATGTGATTAACCACCAATAAAAACCTGGGACATCAAAGAATAAATAAGCTGCTCTAATTGCCAAGAATTCACATGTGGTTGTATGCAGCATTACTGGGAGATTGAAGTGTATCTGCATGTGATTCTGCTGTGATGGACACTTGTAAGTTTGTGCCTGGAGTCTCCTGGACTTTGCCCTAAGAATCTTTTTCCTTTGTTGATATGACTCTGCATCCTTTTGTTTTAATAAACTGTAAACATGAGTATAATTGCTTCTCTGAGTTCTGAGAGTTTTTTAAATAAATAATCAAAGCTGAAGAGCAATGGAGACCCCCACCAAAACATCTTCACACATTTCAATTTTGTATCGAAGTAAATTTTATTTTCTTTTTTATACCTCCCATATATATTCTATTGTTCTCATTGTTATTTATTTTATCCCAAATCTTTTATCTGTGATCATTTTCCTTTGTTTGAAATTTGTCTTTTGAGATTTCTTTGGAAGGTGCTTTCGGATGATAAATTTTCTGTTATTCTTTGTCTAAAATGTCATTATTTTGACTCATTTATAAAAGTAGTCTTTGTGTTTTATAAACCTCTAATGTATAGAAGTGTGTCTAAACTCATTGAGGATATTTTCCAAATTTTTTCCTACATTTATTGCTGTTGATAAGAAGTCAGTGTTGGTATTTTGACATTTAAGTTATGTGTCATTTCGTTGTGGTAGTTCTGAAGATCTTCCCTCTGTTTTATATTCTCCTTCACCTTTCATAAATGTACTTTATATTTATTTGGTAATAAATTTTGAACATATACTATGCTATAAAGATAATCTAGGCCCTTTGGTTACATCTTGTAAATAAAATCAACAAAATCTGTTTTGAGATTATATTGTAATATAAGATACCCAAAGTAAATAGGATGTGTACCATATGTTTGAAGGTGGTAAATACGATGAGAAAAATAGATCAGGTCAGGAAGAATGAAGATGATTGAAGGTACAGGTTATGATAAAAACTTAGGTGTGCCGAGGAATGAATTCATCTTATGTATCTTGAGTGTAATGTCTTATTTCTCCTGAATCCGATAATTTGATGTCTTTCATTAGGGATGTCAGTAAATCTCACTAATGAATATATTAGACTCCAGTTTAATATATGATAGTCATTTTCATTCTGTCTTTCATATCACTGAATCCTTTCTCTTTATTGTTCATTTTTATACAGCTCTTAATAGTCAAAGTGAATTTAACTATGTTTTACGTTATGTGGTTATTCTCACTTTAGCTATCTCTATTATGAATGTGTCAGTTGTGTGTTTACTATTGTTTGAATTAAACTTTTAAATCATTCATTTTAATTCTTACTTAATTCAAACTTGTTTGTTATACATTCTTGTAATTCCAGTATCTGGAGTCTTTCTTCATGTGATTCTTTTATCTCTCTGTTTTCCTCCTATATTCTTTTCATGCACCATCTTTCTCTGTGTGTTTTGCTTTGTTTTACTGTCAATTCCTAACTAATAGAAGTATATTTATGCAAATAATTTTAGGATAGAATTGAAATAGGGTTCCCAAAAGGATTATATAAATTTGTTTGTACCAAGGGCCCAGGGTTATAAACAGAATGAGATCACTTTAAATTTCTGTCTTGAGGATTTTCAAGTTACACAGGTCATATTAGTGAGAACCCCAGAAAAGGGCATTCTTTTTTTTTATATATTTCACTTTACGTCCTGGAATACATGTGCAGAACGTACAGGTTTGTTACATAGGTATACATGTGCCATGGTTGTTTGCTGCACCTATCAACCCATCATCTAGGTTTTAAGCCCCACATGCAGGTATTTGTCTTAATGCTCTCCCTCCCCTTGCCCTCCACCCCCAACAGGTCCCGGTGTGTAATGTTCCTCTCCCTGTGTCCATGTGCAGAACCTGCAGTTTTGTTACATAGGTATACATGTGCCATGGTGGTTTGCTTCACCCTTCAACTCGTCACCTACATTAGGTATTTCTCCTAATGTTATCCTTCCCCTAGGCCCCCACCCCCTACAGCCCCTCCCTGATGATCCCCTCCCTGTGACCATGTGTTCTCATTGTTCAACTCCCACTTATGAAAACATGTGGTGTTGGGTTTTCCTGTGTTAGTCTGCTGAGAGTGATGGCTTCCAGCTTCATCCATGTCCCTGCAAAGGACACAAACTCATCCTTTTTTATGGCTGCATAGTATTCCATGGTGTATATGTGCCACATTTTCTTTATCCAGTCTATCATTGATGGATATTTGGGTTGGTTCCAAGTCTTTGCTATTGTAAATAGTGCTGAAATAAACATACTTGTGCCTGTGTCTTTAGAGTAGAATAATTTATAATCCTTTGAGTATATACCCAGTAATAAGATTGCTGGCTCAAATGGTATTTCTAGTTCTAGATCCTTGAGGAATCACCATACTGTCTTCCACAAAGGTTGAACTAATTTACACTCCCACCAATAGTGTAAGAGTGTTCTCTTACTACACTTCCAATTTGGCTGGACTTTGAGCTTTGTCTCTGGTCCCACGCTTTTTACAGTCCCAAGAAACATGGCCTCATCCTTATCAGGACCAGAGAATGCTCTCAAGGTAAAACCTTAATTTTCATAAAATTGTTGTCTTCTTGCCTGGTCCTTGTGACACTAAAGCAAGATTTTTTTAATGTTTCATCCAACTTTTAAGAATTATTTTACTGGTAGGACTGAGCCAGGTTTCTAATCCACACTACTGCAGGTAAAAAAATGACGAAAGGTAACTTTCAAAAATAGAGGCCGGGAGTGGTGGCTCATGCCTGTAATCCCAGCACTTTGGGAGGCCAAGGCGGGCAGATCACGAGGTCAGGAAATTGAGACTATCCTGGCTAACACGGTGAAACCCCGCCTCTACTAAAAATACAAAAAAAATTAGCCGGGCGTGGTGTCGGGTGCCTGTAGTCCCAGCTACTCGGGAGGCTGAGGCAGGAGAATGGTGTGAACCCACGAGGTGGAGCTTGCAGTGAGCCAAGATCGCACCACAGGACTCCAGCATGGGCGACAGAGAGAGACTCCGTCTCAAAAAAAAAAAAATAGAAATTCATCTTTTTTTCATGAAAGATTTATTATACATTCTAAATAAAATGGAGATAGAAAGTTAGCATTTGAACTTTAAAGTTGTTAGCATAAGGAGCAATGAAAACTAAATTTCTCCTGGGAGTTACTCATTTTTCTGGGTTGTAAATGAATGCCATATTGTTTTTTGATGTTTAATGTAAAATATTATTGACTGTAATAATCCAATATGATCTAGGATATTCAGTCTTACACAACATAGGGATACAGTATAGGTTGATGTACATCCAAAATTGTAGACACTTTGTTCAAACACAATGCATATTACATTTTCCTGTAGCTCAAATCTGTGTTATCTGTATTATTAAGAGATATAAAGAGAGGATTCAAAATAACAGCTGAAGAATTCTCACTAATTTTATGAATCTAGTAGATCAAAATGTTACTCTACCATTAATAATTTCATAATACAGACTGTGAGGCTTACATAAATCTGTTTCAAAAAATGTATAGCATTCTTTAGCTTTCATGTTGTAAGACATTCAGAATATAATCCAAAATAAAGTTGTAATAAATTATCACATTTTAATGAGTATTTTAACATAAAATGTGAGTTTGTGATTATTATAAATCCAAAGACACATAAACTCAGTTTCTAAAAGATATGATTGAGGGGAAATCAGGATTTATTATATCTTCATTTTATCAAAAAAAGACACAGTTATTATTTATAATAAAAATCATTACAATGCACACATACTCTTTTGTGAGTTGCCACAGAATTTTCTATTACCAAAACCTGTCAAGTTCAACACATGTCTAGAATATGTATAAATAAAGGTTGATCTGTGATATTAGATATTATCAAATAAAAATATTCTTATTGAAAAAAATGTGATTCCTTATGATAACTTCAGGGCATCTTCTATTTGCCCCCTGTTATCAACAGGGGAGATTTTCTTTCCTACGTTTCTCACTAATCATTTCTGACAAGTAGTTGGCAAGCTTAACTATAAAGGGTCGTCCATAGGGTTCTAGGTCAACCTTACCCTTTGGGAAGAAAGTACACATGATGTCTATGGATAAATGCCCTCCAACAAAGGAAAAGGACAATGCTTTATATAGTGTGTGCATAATCATTTTTCAACATAATTAGCTTATCTATTTGTGACATGATTTTACTGTCATTGCAGGTGTTTGACATGACCCACGTTTTTTCTTTGTGCCAAGAAATACAATGGTTTTGTATTACATTAATACTTTAGATCATCTATAATATGAGTCAGGTTTGGTTAAAAAATATATAAAAATAAAAATCTCAGTTCTATTGGAAATACTAATGAAAGTGTCTTACCAAAGTAAGACATTAGCAATGCATTGTCTGTCACTTGGTATTTTGAGTGTTTGCTCATTTCAACAAGGGAAAGGGAATTAGAAAATTGGAAGAAAAATATTTAAGTAATTCTTGTAAAAGTAATATACATACTAAATATCATGAAGGGTAGAAACAGAGTTAACATTTAAAATGTTTATAACTAATGTGTAAATTTAATTGAAAGCCAACTGATTGCTCTGAATTTTTATGAGGAATAATCACAATTGTACAGAAAATAACTGACACCGAAAGTATCTACCTTTTCACATTTAAATGCAAGTGACTTTTTGTTCATTCATTCAAAAATTATGGATTATTATACTTTAGCTTAAATGTTTGTCTCCCCTCTAAAAGCCATTTTGAAACTTAATCCTCAATGCAATAGTATTAAGAAGTCAGGCCTTTAGGAGTAATTAGGCCATGAGGACTCTGTACTCATAGATGGGATTAGTGCATTACAAAAGGGCTGAAGGAACTAGCTAATGTAAGGACACAGCATTCAAGTTACCAATTTAGAAGCAGAAACTGGGACCTCACTTGATGCCAAACCTGCCAGAACCATGGTTTTGAACTTTTCAGCCTCCTGGACTGTGAGAAACAAGTTTCTGTTCTTATCAGTCTCACCTATTTTGTTACAGAAGCACAAGCAAACTGAGACCTGAGATGGGAGTGTTTATGTGTTAGGTATGGAGCTAATTTCTGAATAAATAAAGATGAATACATTCTATGACCTCATCATCTAGTGCCTGTTACAGTGACACAGTGGATATTTTTTCTTGCCTTCTTATTACTCATTTTTGCTCTCCTCACTAAATATTGAGGAAAACATGAATGCGTCATCAGTTTTTCCACTGGTACAACTGTTTAAGAAGTACATATGACATTATATTTTTTCTTTCTGTATTCTGTAGACTTACCTGTAAAGTGTAAGGCTAACATTGACTTTATGCTAATTAGTACTGTGATCATTTCAGATGTGTAATATGCCTTGTACAAATATAAATATATAAAACATTAAAGGTGCTACTACTCAAAACACACAGGGAATAAAATATTCTATTTGAAACATCAACATAGAGTTTACACTGAGGGAAAATTTTATTCATTAGTTTAAATGGGGCAAAAGACAATAAATATTATTTGGTTAAAATAGAGAAAGTTAAGTGGAAAGATGAAATGATGAAGAGCCCAGAGAAAATTGTTCAGTTTGCATACAAATTGGGAAATTAACACCTAACCTGCCTAGGTAGAATTTCATAGCGTTAACTAAAATAATTACTTAAACTTACAAGATTTATTAGAAAAATATGAATAGAAAAATAAAATGCATTGTTGCATTTTATGTAATTTTACTTGAACTTAGTTTATAACATGTACATAGATTAAGTTGATTTAAATATTTTATGTACAAAAAACTATATTGTTGAAGATTCTAAGAGCTTAAAACTAAAATACAAGATAAACATTTACTTTACAAAAAGAGTAAATAAGATGAAGAATTTGAAAGAATTTAAGAATTAATTTCAGTTTCTTTTCCAAAATGTATGTGGTTAGCCTACAATGCTTTTACAATCTGTTATTTTATGAGTATGAATATTGATTTTATTATTACCTAAACATGTATTATTTTTAAAATATGGCAAAATAATTAAAGTTCTATAGTTTGACAAAGCTGTAAAGCAGATCAATCCTTTGACAGCTTAATGAATAAAGCATGCATGTAGTTGACACTAATTCATTTAATAAACATTTGTAGAAATATATGTGTAAGAAATTGTGCTAAGGAGATGAATGGCACATTAAAATAAGAAGACAAGTTTCCAGATACTAAGGAGTTTATGTAACTGTAAGGTACATAAAACAATACAAATGAAAAGGTTAAAATAAATCAGAAAATGAAGGGAAGAAAACAAATATCCATATTAAGTATACATAATACTTCAAATATTCTTTAAGATGTCTTAAATAGATTTTAATATTTAATCCTAATGACAGAATAATCTGATTTATTACAGATGATATAATTGAGGCTAATACAAATCTGTTGACTTTAAATTTTCAAAGTCTTCCTGAATTATTTGACTGTATAATATTTTGGTAAGCATAAATAAGTGGATACTAATGCATTGAAACAGAAACAGAATACTGTTCAAGAAATAGAAAAAAATGAAACAATAGAAAAGATCGAATTTGTAGTATGACTACAATTTAAGATTTAAAAAAGACAAAAATAGAAACCAATATGTAGTTAGGAGGATAGAAAAAAGTACAGTGGACCCTCCATATCCATAGGTTCTGCATGTGTGGATTCAACCACCCATGGATCAGAAATATTTGGAAAAACATTTATGAAAAAGTGAACACATATGGAATTCTGCCTTGTCATTATCCCCTAAAGAACACACTACAACTACCCACATAACATTTACATTGTACTTGGTATCATAAGAAATCTAGAGATGATTTAAAGTATGTGACAGTGCGGATGTAGGTGTATAAAATACTATTATACATCATTTTATGGAAGGGTCTTGAGCATCTGTAGATTTTTGTGTCTGAGGGTTCCTAGAACCAGTACCCCACAAATACAGAGGAACAACTGTAATGAGTTCCTAGTAAACTAGGCTGAAGTATTATCACTGTACACAAAATAATTTAAGGCAGAATGATTAAATAATATATAGCAGTATGTATAAGAAGTGAAGATCATTGAAAATTAAATTGATAGGAAAGACATGACAAATATAATGAAATCAATGGAAAAGTTAAAACTTTAGCAAGATGTACAAGCAAGGATTGGGTAGATTTCATCTGAAAGATATAATTTCTAATGACAAAGTACTTTAATAGTCTAGCCTAATATTTTATTGTATCTTAAAACTTCCCTCTGGCTCATTCTGGTCTGATCACACCAGCTTTCTTATGGCTTCTTTTATCTGCCAAGAATTATGCTCTGGTCTAATTGACCTCCCCAAATTTGTATATTAAAATTCTCACCACCAAGGTGATAATATTAAAAAATGGGCAATTTGGTAGGTGACTGGATCATGGGAGTGTAGCCCTTATGAAAGGTGCCAGAGAGACCCCTCCCTCTTCCACCATGTGAGGTTAGACTGAGAAATACATCTCTGTGGTTTATAAGCTGCTCAGTCTATGGCATTTTGTTATAGCAGCCCATGCTAATGAATACAGATGACCGTGTGTCTGCAGACCTTCCTAGGAAATTTTGAGTCCTTCATTGAATACTAAACTGTGAATACATGAGAGAAAATAACTGAAGCCTGGGGTAAAATGCCAACACAAAGGGTTTGAAGAACAATTCTCAAAGCTCAGAAAGCTCTGCAAATATTATTGTTGCCACAAACCACAGTAGAAGACAGGGTAATATATGAGCTACTAGGTAGAATCTTTGGACGAATCCTGTTTTTGTGATGGAACTGACTCATTCCTAAACCTAAAGCAACTCTACATCTTCTCTAAGAAAATTTTATAGTAATCTCTAAAAGCATCAAACTGATTCCAAATAATTTAACTGTGTTTGAGAACAAAATACAAATATACAAAAGGAATTCAACAAAATCCATCACATAACAATATAGAATTCACAATACCTTGTTTTGATGAACATAATAATTAGTGTTGAAACATGTTAATTCAGGTGTTAAAAATATGCTTTATTTTTTCAAATAAGATGGGAAAATATGTATATTATGAGAAGATAAAAATGGAAGAAATAAAAACAAGCAGATTCCTAAAACAGAAAAAATAAGTATATTAGATTAAAAATGTATGAATAAATTTAACAGCACTTTAAGCATTGTAGAAAAAACACCAGTCATTTTGATAACATAGCAATATAAACTATCCAAAACAGAAAACATAGACACATTTGAAAAAACAACCACACTGTGTTGGACAATATCAAGCAGCATAATACAAGAAGAGATGGAGTCCCAGAAGAACACTGAGTGGTTGTATGTGTGTGAGTATGTGGTAGGGAAGAACAAAACCAAAAATTCGAAGAAACGATTGCCAAAATGTTATTAGAATCACAAATAAAGACAAAATGGCAAGGTAAACTATTGTCTAATTTCTGAAAATCAGTGATAAAGAGAAAAATCTTAAAAGGCATCAGAGATGAAAAAATAATCCACATCAAAAGAAATACACACACACACACACAAATACGGGCAATTTTCTTCAGAAACTATGAAAGCTTGGAGACAATGGAGCAATCATAAATAATTAAATAATAAAAAACAGCTTTATCTACATTTTTATAACAAGTAGAAAATTTTAAGCACTAAAGTAAAATACGGCTCGTTTATTTTTAGAAAATTAGAAATAGGTTTGGAACTAGGGTAAAGTAAATGACACAACTAGGTCCCAAAACCTAAAGAGCTACTCACTTTCAGAGTTATATGTTTGACATTGAGAGTGCAAGACTTGTGCCTTGTGTGACCCAAGAGAGTGCCTCATTAAGTTTTTCACCAGAGGTAATTTGCTCATCTCAACGTTGTCTCAGCACTGAACAAAATCTAAAGAATTTCATTGTCAGCCATCCTCCATTGTCATTTATAAGAAAGATTCCTGAGGCAGAAGTAAAATTTTATGAGATGTATATGTGTGTCTGCAGAAAAAAACTGGCAATGTATTATACTGCATATCAAGTGATATACTGTTATTTGAAAGTAGGCTGTGATGAGTTAAGTATTTATATTTTAAAACTTAAAGTAAAAGTATTTATATTTTAAACCTTAAAACAGAAGTATTTATATTTTAAACCTTAAAGCAGAACCTAAAAAAGAAGTACATTAGTAAACCAATAGTAGAAATAACATAAAATAATGAAGTACATATTTAACTGATCTACAAAATGTAAAAAAAGGATAAATAATTGAACAAGGAGCATATAAGATAAATAGAAAACATAGCAAGAAGGTATATTTAAACCTAAGCTTATTCATGATCACATTACATTACATGTAAATCATTCATACACATCACTGAAAAATCAGAAATCTAATTCTGTCTACTAAAATTCTACTATAAATATAAATACATAGGTATCTGTGTGTGTAGTACAAACATGAATTTATAGAAAACTAGAGTTACTATATTAATGTCAAACTAAATATATTTCAGAACAAAATATATTACCAGTGATAGAAAATATACTCACTGATTATAAAGGGGTCAATTTATTAAGATAACTAAACAATATTAACACAAAGAAACTATACATGTTAAGGTGATGAATATCAGAATCCTGATTTGATAATTTTACGTCATATGCTTGTATGCATATGTACCCCATACATATGTGCAACTATTATGTATCCATAATAATTAAAAATTTTTTAGAAAAAAAGAATTAGATAAATGTAATAGTGCCATGTGTTTATGTTAGAAAAGAAATAAGAATCTATTCAGTTCCTAAAGCAAATTAAACCCAAACAAAACAGAATGCTGTTGTCTGAATGTTTGTGTCTCCTCGAATTTCCTATGTAGAAATCCTCACTCCCAAACTTATGGTATTAGGAGATGGGGTCTTTTGGGAGATGCTTAGATCATGAAAGTAGAGATCTGGGGCTCTTTTATAAGGGTACTAAATTAGTACTACATTAAGGATAGTAAATGAGTAGTTTTCTTACAAAAGAGACCCCAGAGAGCTACCTTGCTCTTTCCGTTATGTGAAGATGCAGAGAGAAGGAACCCTCTATGAACCAGGAAATGGGCCCTCACCAGACATCAGATCTTTGAGTGCCTTGATTTCAGACCTCTCAGCCTCCAGAGCTATGAGAAGTAAATTTATAAGTTTATATTATTATAAATTATAAAATTATGTTGTTTATAAGCCACAACAAAAAGGTATTTTTCTATTGCAGTCGAAATGTACTAAGGTACAAAGAAATAATAAAATACATATAAGAACAAAAATCGATAAAAATTGAAAGAACACCAAAATGGAATATCAATAAAATAAAAAGCTAATTTATTAAAAAATGAAAAAATTCTAGCTATACTTAACAAAAAAGAGAAAAAATACTAAATACTAAAGCCGGTAATGAAAGACTGTCACTAAATATACTATAGGTTATAAAATGATAGTAAGCACACAATGTTTAAACTTTATGCAAATACATTTTAAAAGTTTGGTAAACGGACACATTACTTGAGAGAAAAGAGGTTACAAAATTCACTTAAAAATAAAGAGACACCATGAATAATCCTGCATCTATTAAATACATTAAATCTACAATTTGAAACTCACACACAAAATAATTCCAGGTCAGGAAGGTTTCACTCTTGTATTCTCACAATGTTTAAAGAATAAATAGTAACAATTCTATGCAAAGTCTTTCAGAAATAAAAGAGGAAGCAACCTTAACAGTACATTATATGAGGTACAGATTACCCTTAAAGGAAAAAAATAGGTAGAGACTAACAGAAAACTACAGACCTACAGTTTGATGTAAAATTTTTTTTTTCTTTTATTATTATACTTTAAGTTTTAGGGTACATGTGCACGTTGTGCAGGTGAGTTACATATGTATACATGTGCCATGCTGGTGCGCTGCACCCACTAACTCCTCATCTAGCATTAGGTATATCTCCCAATGCTATCCCTCACCCCTCCCCCCACCCCACAACAGTCCCCAGAGTGTGATGTTCCCCTTCCTGTGTCCACGTGATCTCATTGTTCAATTCCCACCTATGAGTGAGAATATGCGGTGTTTGGTTGTTTGTTCTTGCGATAGTTTACTGAGAATTATGATTTCCAATTTCATCCATTTCCCTACAAAGGACATGAACTCATCATTTTTCATGGCTGCATAGTATTCCATGGTGTATATGTGCCACATTTTCTTAATCCAGTCTATCATTGTTGGACATTTGGGTTGGTTCCAAGTCTTTGCTATTGTGAATAGTGCCGCAATAAACATACATGTGCATGTGTCTTTATAGCAGCATGATTTATAGCCCTTTGGGTATATACCCAGTAATGGGATGGCTGGGTCAAATGGTATTTCTAGTTCTAGATCCCTGAGGAATCGCCACACTGACTTCCACAATGGTTGAACTAGTTTACAGTCCCACCAACAGTGTAAAAATGTTCTTATTTCTCCACATCCTCTCCAGCGCCTGTTGTTTCCTGACTTTTTAATGATTGCCATTCTAACTGGTGTGAGATGGTATCTCATTGTGGTTTTGATTTGCATTTCTCCGATGGCCAGTGATGATAAGCATTTTTTCCTGTGTTTCTTGGCTGCATAAATGTCTTCTTTTGAGAAGTGTCTGTTAATGTCCTTTGCCCACTTTTTGATGGGGTTGTTTGTTTTTTTCTTGTCAATTTGTTTGGGTTCATGGTAGATTCTGGATATTAGCCCTTTGTCAGATGAGTAGGTTGCAAAAATTTTCTCCCATTGTGTAGGTTGCCTGTTCATTCTGATGGTAGTTTCTTTTGCTGTACAGAAGCTCTTGAGTTTAATTAGATCCCATTTGTCAATTTTGGCTTTTGTTGCCATTGCTTTTGGTGTTTTAGACATGAAGTCCTTGCCCATGCCTATGTCCTGAATGGTATTGCCTAGGTTTTCTTCTAGGGTTTTTATGATTTTAGGTCTAACGTTTAAGTCTTTAATCCATCTTGAATTGATTTTTGTATAAGGTGTAAGGAAGGGATCCAGTTTCAGCTTTCTACATATGGCTAGCCAGTTTTCCCAGCACCATTTATTAAATAGGGAATCCTTTCCCCATTGCTTGTTTTTCTCAGGTTTGTCAAAGATCAGATAGTTGTAGATATGCAGCCTTATTTCTGAGGGCTCTGTTCTGTTCCATTGATCTATATCTCTGTTTTGGTACCAGTAGCATGCTGTTTTGGTTACTGTAGCCTTGCAGTATAGTTTGAAGTCAGGTAGTGTGATGCCTCCAGCTTTGTTCTTTTGGCTTAGGATTGACTTGGCAATGCGGGCTCTTTTTTGGTTCCATATGAACTTTAAAGTAGTTTTTTCCAATTCTGTGAAGAAAGGCATTGGTAGCTTGATGGGGATGGCATTGAATCTGTACATTACCTTGGGCCGTATGGCCATTTTCATGATATTGATTCTTCCTACCCATGAGCATGGAATGTTCTTCCATTTGTTTGTATCCTCTTTTATTTCCTTGAGCAGTGGTTTGTAGTTCTCCTTGAAGAGGTCCTTCACATCCCTTGTAAGTTGGATTCCTAGGTATTTTATTCTCTTTGAAGCAATTGTGAATGGGAGTTCACTCATGATTTGGCTCTCGGTTTGTCTGTTATTGGTGTATAAGAATGCTTGTGATTTTTGTACATTGATTTTGTATCCTGAGACTTTGCTGAAGTTGCTTATCAGCTTAAGGAGATTTTGGGCTGAGACAATGGGGTTTTCTAGATATACAGTCATGTCATCTGCAAAGAGGGACAATTTGACTTCCTCTTTTCCTAATTGAATCCCCTTTATTTCCTTCTCCTGCCTGATTGCCCTGGCCAGAACTTCCAACACTATGTTGAATAGGAGTGGTGAGAGAGGGCATCCCTTTCTTGTGCCAGTTTTCAAAGGGAATGCTTCCAGTTTTTTCCCATTCAGTATGATATTGGCTGTGGGTTTGTCATAGATAGCTCCTATTATTTTGAAATACGTCTCATCAATACCTAATTTTTTGAGAGTTTTTAACATGAAGCGTTGTTGAATTTTGTCAAAGGCCTTTTCTGCATCTATTGAGATAATCATGTGGTTTTTGTCTTTGGCTCTGTTTATACGCTGGATTACATTTATTGATTTGCGTATATTGAACCAGCCTTGCATCCCAGGGATGAAGCCCACTTGATCATGGTGAATAAGCTTTTTGATGTGCTGCTGGATTCGGTTTGCCAGTATTTTATTGAGGATTTTTGCATCAATGTTCCTCAAGGATATTAAATTTTCATCGGATTATTTTATTAAAAGTAGAAAAGCATTTGATGACATTTTACACATACTCATAATAAAGACTTACAGAAAAGTAGGCAAGAGAAACAAATTATTTCAAAAGTAATAAACATATATAAAAATAGTTAATATAGTGAAATACCAAATGGTTCCTCCTACTATAAGAAAGAATGCAAAAATATCCACTATGAACCATTCTGTTGGATACTTAGAAAACTGCAATACAGTGCTGAGAGACATTAAGGCAGACCTAAATAAATGGAGAGATAAACCAAGTTCAATAATTTGAATGCTTTATAGTGTTAAGAAGGTAGTTCTACTAAATTGATTTCTAGATTAATTGCAATATCAGTCCAAATCTCAGTAGGCTTTTTATATAAATAACAAATATTTTTTCAAAATTACCATGTAATGTTATAAAATATTATAAATTAATATTGAAAGTATTTTACATGAAAGTTCAAATTTCTGGAGCCTTTTAAGATAAGAGGATGGCAGTGTTTCTATGGTATAAACACTAAGTATATAAAAACTGAAGACTTCTATTAATATCAGACAAAATGGGCCACAAATCAAGAAATATTTTTAGCAGGATAAAGATCAATATAATTGGTCCAATTCATCAAGAGAACCTGATAATGCAAAATGTTTTTTCACACATTAACAATTCTGCATTTAAAATACTCAAGCCAAAAACTTACAGAATTGAGAAGAAAAATATACAAATCCACAATATATTTAAAGATTTGAAAAATATTTTCTGATATTATTAAACAAGTAAATAAAAAACTTTAAAGAAAATATCTACAAATTTAATGACGTTATAGCCTAACAAGTTCTAGGATGCATGGAATATTATACTCATCACCAGCAAAAACTCATTTTATTTTCCATGTGCACTGATATTCATCACATGTTAGGCAACAAATAATAAAGTTTCAACAAATTTAACAGGATTAGATCATGGAGAGTATGTTCTCTGACCCAATAGAATTAAATTTAAAATAAAAAACAAAAACAAAACTACAATGAAATCCCCAAATATTTAGATATAATAAACTTCTAATGATGCCTTGTAGCAAATAGTAAATCAAAAGATAAATTAGAAAGTATTTTGGTCTGGATAAAAGTAAAAACACTACAACTTCAGGATTCCTTTGGATAAATATGAAGTTTTTAATGTTTGTATTAGAAAAAGGAGAAATGTCTAAAATTAATGACACAAATGTCTACCTGAAAAAGTGAAAAGAAAACCAAATTAAACAAGAAGTAGAAAGTAAAATATAGAGAAAAACTAAAATTTTATAAAGACATAACAGAAATACAAAAAGAAAAGATGAAATATAAAACTGATTCTTTGATAAAAGGAATAAAATGAATTAAACTCAAGATAGTCTGAGAAAGATACAAAGACAAAAATCTGTCAGCAACCACTTTCAGGAAATAAAGTGGGCAAGGTTGGGAAGACGGTGGGTGTTGTAAAGATACTACCAATATCAAAATGATAATAAATTATAAAATCTTTAGGCCAATAAATTTGATAATGGTTGAATAAATTGAATGGTTAGCAAAATAATCTTTACAATTACTCTAGAATAAATAAAATTTCTTCATATCTTTAGATTTATTAAAGATACTGAATTTTAATTTAATACCTTCTTAGGGGAAACAAATTCCAGACTCAGGTGCCTTCACTGTTAAATTTCATTCTTTTTAAATAGGTAAATATTACAGTGATTATTACTTAAGTGTATACCCTGAGAATTTTTACATTAATTTGTTACATAGATTAACTTTTTTTCTTCAAAATACAACTAATTTACTTATTATACTTTTTAGGTCTTCTATTAACATTATTAGCAAAATTTAGAAAATTTATTCATTTATATACAAAATTAATAGATACATTAAATACTCTGTGCCACCCAATGCCCAATTCACTGAGAGCATTTTACTGAATAAACAAAAACTTTTGACCCTTGATTACCTTATTGTTGGAGGTAACAAACCATAGAAGATAGACAATAGTCAATGTAAAAATAAATAAGTGGTTTTGACAATGGACAATAAGCAAAAATACCTGTTCACTTGTCGTATTGGTCCGTTCTCACACTGCTATAAAGAGCTGCTGGATGTTGGTTAATATATAAAGGAAAGAGGCTTAATTGACTCAGAATTCTGCAGGTCTGGGGAGGCCTCAGAAAACTTACAATCATGCCAGAAGGGGAAGCAAACCATGTCCTTCTGCACATTGTGGCAGGAAGGAAAATTGCAGAGTGAAGGGGGTAAAAGCTTTTTATAAAACCACCAAATCTCATGAGAACTCACTCACTATCACGAGAACAACATGGGAGAACCACCCCATGATCTAATCACCTCCCGGAGGTCCCTCCCCCAACACATGGGGATTATAAATCTGATTATAATTCAAGATGAGATTTTGTGTGGGAAAGGAGCCAAATCATATCACTAGAATAGATAATATATATAATACATAAGTAAATTTTATAGTATACTAGCAGATGGTTAATTCTACTAACAAATACAGAAAGGTAAAGGATGAAAGGGATCTCTTGCTTAAGAAAGGGATACACATTTATATGTATTGATTGTAAGGAATCAACAAGGAATGATTAGCAAGACTTGAAGAGAAACGAAAAGCCATGTGAGCCTCTGGGGTGGAATGTTACAGGCAAAGATAAAAGCCAGGAAAAAGCAGACACTTCCTATATTCCTGTATTCATCCATTTTTATGCTACTGATAAAGACATACCCCAGCCTGGGAAATTTACAAAAGAAAGAGGTTTAATGGACCTATGGTTCCACATGGCTGGGGAAACCTCACAATCATGGCAGATGGCCAGGAAGAGCAAGTCATATCTTACATGGATGGCGGCAGGCAAAGAGAGAGCTTGTTCAGAAAAACTCCCTCTTCTTTAACCATAAGATCTTGTGGGACTTATTCACTATCATGAAGATGGGATGGCCTGCCACCATGATTCAATTATCTCCCACCTGGTCCCTCCCACAACACATGGGAATTCAAGATGAGATGTGGGTGGGGACAAAGCCATACCATATCACCATCTCTGTACAAATGCTCTCTCCTATTTAGCTCTGCAATTCTAGCTAAATTTTCCTTTCTAAGCCCCAATCTTCAGTTTCTCAATATACAGGGAGAGTTATCCTTTCTTTGGATTATCCTTTCACTGTGTCTTCTGGAAACTGAGAGAAAGCTTGGGATAAGTCAGATTTTATTTTTTCTTTTATCGGGGATCAGCATCCTCAGCTTCTTGTCAATGGTTAAAAAATCACTGTTGATTATATTTTGTCTGCAGTTAGTTTTTATTTGTGTGTGTGTGTTTTTATTTTTTGTTTGTTTGTTTTGTAAAGAATTTAGTTTAGTTCCTCTTACTGTATCATGGCGAAGTACAGCTATCTTCAACCAATTTTTTCTGACCAATCTTTGTCTTTATATTGATTTAACATTACTTTTTAAATTTAGTCTTAAAATTCTTACTTTAAATAGTAGTTTTAGACTACTTATTTTTAATATTGTTATCTATATTTTGGCCTTAAATCTACTATCATAAAATTTATTTTCCATAAAATTTAGTCTGTTCTTTATTACTATTTTCCACTTTTGATGCTTTATCTTGGATTAAGTGTTCAATTTTGAATTTTATTTTATTTCAACTAATAAGATTATTAGTCATATGTTTTTGCTTATTTTATCCTGTTGGGTGTTCTAAGGTTTATACTATGTATATTAACTTCCCAATAACGTTAAGGTGACTGAATACTTTTGCCCTAATACCTAGAAAAAGACAAGCATGCTTGCTCTGATAAATTCTTTTGAAGCTTATATTACACGTCTTAGCAATGCAATGAGAGAGGTAAGAATACATACAATTTAGAAAGAAAGATGTCTTTCTTCACAGATATTATTATATTCTGTGCAGAAAATAAAAAAGATATTTGCAAAAAAGTTAGTAAAATTGTGTGTTTATCTAGATCACAGGATATAATAATAATATACAGAAATCCAGTATATTTTGATAGATTTGCCATGACCATTCATAATCTGAGATAAAAAAACAAGGAAAATAAGCGAGTGCTCAAATGCTAAGAGAGACATGTTAAAAGAGCTGAGAAACTTGAATAGTTCCTACTAGCAAAATTAGCAAAACTGAATCAATAAAATAAGTAAAGAAACAGATCATGGGCCACTGAAAGAAATAGGAATCCATGGGTCCACGTGAGATAAATCCATGAATTAATGAATGAATAAAAGAAGGAAACACTATTATTTTCCCGCAGAGTGCCAACCAATAAAAGGAAAAGGGTTGATATTGTATGTTAAAAAATTATCATTTGAAAATCTTCACATTGTATTTGATTGAGTGTTGAGGCATCAATGGATGCTAAACCTAGTGGGTAAATGTTGGAGAAGAAATAGGATATTTTCACAGTCTCAAAGTATCTCTCCACAAAACACTTAATTTTAGATTAATTACATGTATATAAACATGTATACGATAGATAGTCTGTATATAAAATATCATTTTATGTCGTTATATTAATATAAAGAAAATGAGGAGTACCTCTGCAATAGAGAAATCTGGAAGACATTACCTTTCAAATGATCAAAATTAAAATCACCACTGATGGGAAAAATTAATTTCATATATAACCTGAAGAAATATGATAAGAAAAGCATAGCATCATGTTGGTGATTTTATTGCCAATAATGCATGTCTTGACATCTCATTATGAGAAAACACCAGACAAATTGAAATTGGGAGACATTCTAAAAATAGAATCCATTGGAATATTACCTTCAAAAAATTTTTAGGATGCTATGAAGGTTGAAGAAGGACTATGGAATGCTTCTGATTTAAAGAAGTTAAAGAGACATAGAAACCAGGAACAACACATTATCCTGAAGTGGATTTTTTTTATAAAAAGCATCAGGGCAGTTTGTGAACTAGAATGGGTCCTCTCTTGGTGATTGTTACATGACAGCTGTTTGCATCACTTTAGCAACTTAAAGATAAATTGCTTAAAGATAAATTGGCGTCGTTTCATACAAACATTAAAGAAAATGGTAATGTCCAACAGGCACAGAGTGCCTGCCTAATTACTGTTCCAGGGGTCCTCAGAGGCTGTTTTGTTACTATCTTCTTGATTTTTAAAATATATTTTAGTTGATTAGTTTTATTCATGCCATAATTGGTGGAAATTAATCATTGATTCTATAAATTGTTACCTAGTCAGTTTCCAATGTTTTTTGTTTGTTTCTCTTTCCTTATTTATTTATGCTTTTCTTTTACTTTTTTTGTAAAGTGGAATAAGTTAGGAATGAATATATTATGACCAACTAAACTGAGTAGTTTTATGTCAAGTTGCAAATTACGTTAAGTATCAAATATTTGATTTTTCTTAGATTTCAAAATAGTCACGTTTTCAGAAAAAATCATTAGTAGTTTTCTAAAAATAAAATCCTCTTGATTCAACAAAACATACTTGATGTGGTTTTTCCTCCCAAAACAGGCTCCTCCTTGAGTTATTGGGAATAAGTAATGCTTCTCAATAAAGCTTCGTGTCAACAAATCTGAACATATGACATCTCAGCTAGAGCAAGTTACTAAAAATAGGCTCAATTTGTAGCTTGCAGTCATGCCTTCATAACCGCTCTTCAATTAATCCTGCTTAATTCAGAGAATGTATAAATATGTAATTTTGCATCACTTTTAAGGCAGCCATTTTATTTTGAAATGCAACTAACGTTATATGCATAAATTCAATAAATATAAAGCTGTTTTCAAAAATTGAATGTTTTTACTTGTAAGTTATTATTTCAATAATAATAAAGAGATGATCACTAGTCATTTTATTTTTCATAGTTGAATTGATTTAGTTGAGCTTCATTGGGTGTTCTTATGTTTTAGTCATGAGTCCATGCTCTTTAACAAGCTAAAGGAAACCATATTATATGCTAAAAGATGTCAGTTTGTGAACAATTTAATGAATATATAGAGTTACAACATTTTTCCCGATTGGATGTTGGGGTTTACTATAATTCTTTGTTACTTTATATGTGAATATACTCACTACTCACTATGTTTATGTAGGAAACATGCTAGTGATGAAAATTCAAGCAGTTATTACCCTGGTTTTCTTTCATTAACAAAATACAGAATAGAAATTATCTACTTATTCTTGGAGGTCTTAAAATATCTTTTCAGTTGACTGATAATTCTGCTATCAAGAGCTACAAGTAGGTGCTCTGGCCGTCTATATCTGTATTTCCATATATTCAATTCCTTACTATATATTTCTCATTTGATATTCTATACCCAATTCAAACAAAACCATTTCATGTATACAATGTACTTTTATTTATGCTTTTCTCTATCATTAAGTAGAAAGCCATTTGCACCTTAGTCTAAATCTGAAATGTGCCTCTACCTAACCTTTCTAATATATTTTCACTATTTCTTAGTTATTAGAATAAATTTGCATAATTTCTGAAACAACTTTCTCTATGGAGTATTCCCTTTAGTTTCTTTTCCCTTCCAAACAATTTAATGAATTACAAATATGGGGGAGATATTTTTTCAATGGGTAAGACTTGACTTCTACAAATACATGTTTAATTCCTTCTCAAAATTATTTCTACTTCCTTTTATTCAACACTGTGCTAGATTTTAGGGATATATAATAAGACAATATATGAGGTCCTTGCTGTTGTGAAAGGTACATTCTTATCTTTGGCAAATTGTAGAATCTTTAGCTTTGGTATGCAAGGGCATTGGTGTTTGGTACATGCTTGGCTCTTTGCCTTAAGAATTGCCTCTTTCCACCATGCATATTTCACTTGTGTGGGAATTCTTGCAGATGTCTATATTATTGATAGCCATTTTGCTCCGACATTTTATACAAAGCTGAATCAGCAACAGTATGACTAAACACAACCAAAAAAGAAAGCTAGAAAGATTATATTAGACACTTATGTGTATGGATCATTATGGTGAGGACTGCTAAAAAAAAAAAAAAAAAACCTTCAGCCAAAATAAATTTACAGTTTAATTGAGTAATGAATGATTCATAAATTGGAAAGCCCCCACAATCACAGCACACAGCAGATTCAGAGAGACTCCAGGGGTGTCTCATGGTCAGAATGAATTTATAGACAATACAAAGTAAAGTGACGTATAGAAATCAGAAGTGAGGTACAGAAACAGCTGGATTGGTTACAGCTTGGCACTTGCCTTATTTGAACACTCAGCTGTATGCGACTAGTTGAAGTATGGCTGCTGGAATTGGCCAAGACTCAGCGATTGTTACAGGCGCATATTCCTAAGTTAGGTTTTAGTCTTGTGTACCTATTGAGTTAGGTTGCAGTTCATTCACAAGGACTGAAATATAGAAGTATGGCGTTTTCCTCAGGCCATATTTAATCTGATTTAACAGGACTTTGGGTATTTCATTGTATTTTACTAATATATTTTACAAACACCCCATGTTATCTTAATCTATTTAAGTTCACACTTTTTAATCAAATTTTACTTTAAATGTATCTAACCTCCTAAATTTCTGCCTTTGTGAACCAATAATACTTTTTCCAAATTCTTATTCTAGCACATATCAGACTATATAGCTACAGACACTTTGGCATCATTGTTTTCCCATACAAAACACAATACATTTAATGAATTAATGAATGATGCATCAGCAAAGAAGGTTTTACTGAAAGTAAGAAAAATTATAAGCCAGTTTGGGTTTCCCAAGAATCAGACACCAAGATGGAATTACACATATAAGAGAGTAACCAGAGAAAACGCCTTTGAAGAATAAAAAGAAGATAGAGCAAAAGGAGGCTGCAAGAGCCTCCAGATCATGATGCAAGCCTGGCACCTCAAAAGAAGAGAGAGCATGAAAGATAATTGGAAAGGAGGAGCCTCAGAGAAGAGTGCAGATCTGAGAAATTGTCAGCCATACTGAAAGAGCACCAAAGTGAACTTTGACCTTTAGATGAGTCCATGTGGGACAAGAATGAAAAGCCCTATAATATCTTCCTTGCTCAGCACTGACAGGGAGCAACCTAAGGAGAGCATGGCACCTGCATGTAAGCCACAAATAAAATTCAATGTCCGTTAACCAACTAAATGAGCCCTTTATCTTGGCCAAGGGCATTTTAAACTAAACCTGAAACAGTAATGGAGGCCATGGTGGAAACGGGTGGTTGAACATGCCTCGTTATTTACTTTCATCCTTTCGGAATTCATGCATAGCTGAACAGTGTTAACATTAAAGTAGAGACTTAAGAATGACACAACAGACTCTTCGTAGCAATAAGATATCAACATGACAGATAGCAGGCCTTGAAAGAAATCAAAGTATTTCACCAAAAAAACACATTTCTTTGACATATTTTGAAATGGCCCTACAAGGCTGTTTCTGTGGGGAAAATCTCCATTTTGTAGAGAATCCCCTTCTCTTTCCAAGTCTTTTTCCTGATTTTTCCTGATTCCAAGTCCTTTTTCCTTTTTATGTCTGATAAAAATCACTTACGATCTATTCTCAGTGAAGCCTGCTACCTGCAAGCTTCATCTGCATAAGAACCTCGGTCTCTAAAACACCTTATCTTAACCCATACACTCCTGTCTATTGATTCCGGTCTTTAGATAAATTATTTTAGCCAGTTGTCAAATGCCAATCAGAAAATCTTCGAATTCCCCTTTAACCTGGAAGCCTTCACCCACCCCACCCCCACCTGCTTTCCCGATTTTACCAATGTATATCTTAGGTGTACTGATTGATGTCTTATGTCTCCCTCACATGTATAAATCCAAGCTGTAGCCCAACAACCTTGGCACATGTTCTCAGGATCTCCTGGGCTGTGTGACAGGCCGAGGTCACTCATATTTGCCTCAGAATAAATCTCTTCAAATATTTCACAGAGTTTGACTCTTTTCTTCAACACGCATTACTACTGTAGTAGCTCTGAAGTGGTTGAGTTGGAGGTAACCCACCAACAACCCTCCTCATGGAAATTTCTCTTGAATGAAAATATGGGAGGAGTAAATTCTTCACTGCCAAATACTATTTCAAATTCTTTCAAGCATAAGGTAAATTCATTATTTAACATAAAAGTCAATCAAGAGGTAAAAAGAGGTCACAGTTTGCTTACGTATTTTCTGGCACTTCTTTGCTATTGGCTGTGTCACTTTTACCCTTAACATTGCTGCAAAAATGTCTGCAGACATTTAGGGTCATCATATTCAGATACAACCCTACCCAGAAGACCAAGAAAGAGACACCAAGAGAAACATTTATTTTAAAAACTCTTGAGGTAATTTGCCCTGATTTGCCTTTGTACTGAATTGGGTCATATGCATATTTTTGTTCTTATTTTTGGCAAAGAATCAGGCTATACTTAGAATAATCACATCATACCTGAATCTGAAGACGAGACAGTAAACTTAGAGAAATACTGAAGCCTTGGAAGCCTTGGATATATTGAATATGTTCTATCTTAGAAAGAAAAGGTGAGATAATGTATGCTGGCAGTCAACCAACAGCATATGCTCCTAATGAACAACTCGAGAGTCATTTAAGTTCAATGTTGGGGATTTTATTAGCAACTGTAAGATGAACACACAATTCATTTTCTCTTTCCTTGTTAAGTTGGACAATATTTGCTATATTCGCCTATATTTTGGCATAGAAATTTAGGTTCTAAGTATATAGTAGTGATGTAGCCTTCTTACAGGGTCACATAGACCCACAATTAATAATTTTTAATACTCTTTTTATTCTCTCTGGTTGGCTAACATTAAAACAGTCCACAGGAAACCCCCAAGAGCTATGTATTGAGGATAGCAAAACCACAGATAGGAAAATAATAAATCTTTGAATGACCCTGCAGGAAATCACAGATAGCATTCCTATTATTTAAGCAAGCAATAACTTTTATTGTTTTAAGAGTTGGAGGTTTAATTGTTTCAGCATTACTGTTACCACAATTATTACAGGAAATGAAACCAGTAAAAAAAAATAGAGGGAACAAGGTTTATTGACGTCTATGAGGCATTTTCTTTCCCCTAATATTACATACTCTAGATTTTATTTCTGTACAAAAAATATTCTCTGTCTAGCCTAAAGAACTATGTCTTATTCATATTTATATTCTTCATAGATCAAAAGTGTGCTTAAAATACTGTACATTTAATGAGTTATTTTTGAATGTAAGCAACTTTGAATTCATCTTTGCAGTTTTAATCTTATGTTTCTATTAAATGTATTATTAAATTCTACTAACACTTTCCTCAAAATAATTCTCAATATTTTGGTTTTTAATTTTTTACTGCCTTTGCATTCTCCTGGCAGAGACCCATTTCGCCTCTCCTATAGATTATTTCATAAAGATTTTATCATCTGTATCATATATATTTACAATATTAAAAGTTATCTGTAGCACGCTCTCATTGTTGCTTATAGATTAGGTTTGCTTCTCTATCTACTACTCTGGTAGGCAGTGGTTAAATATACTGCTTTAAGCCTTTTCACAGTACCATCTATAATATCATCATGCACAATTTTAGGCACACAGCAGAAAATCAATGAAATATTTAATTGACTAAAAATTTAAAAACATTGGTATATATGTAGGACAGATACTGATATGTTTATAAGCCCAACTCTGAAATGGTGATGCATAAAAAGTTGATAATTCTTTTTAGCAGAAACTGTTAATAGTCATTTTTCAACATAATGTAAAATATATTTGAGATTGATAAATATTTTAGAACTCAAGTGTAAGAAAGCCATTAAGGGAATCCCACAATTTTCGTTGTTTCTAAAACCTAATATAATTTAAGATTAAGAACAGCCTTCTTTCTCAGCAGAAAAACATATCACCAACCCACTACATTAAAAAAATGCATTATTCCAATCAATCTTGTTAATATACCATAGAATATTGAATTTTTTAAAAAAATTCAGAACTTTAAAAATAAATACTAACCATAATAGCTCAATTAAAATTATCTCTATATTCTTAGAGGTTTTCAAATGCCATATCTAAAAATAGGATATAGTAAGGTATATCCAGGGATAAACTAGCTGTTAAAAAATAATTGATTGAGACCTGTTATTATTGGCTAAGTAAACTTCTCTTACCTTCCAAAACATGTTCCATTATTTCATAAGATCTAGAAACGATATCACTTTTGAAATTTGTTGAAATGTTTTCCTATTGACCTACTTATAAATGGGTTATTTACATATTCAGGGTAATTACTTGTACTTAAAACCGTTTTCAAGATAAATTTGAACTGTGTCATTGTTCATATAAAAGAAAGATGCTTCTTTTCAATTAATTTCTATTAGTTAATAATTCTACAAATTGTGTTTATTTCAATGGAGATTAAAGAATATAAAAATAATAATGTTTCTGTTTTAGACTATACATTTTAGTAAACCACTTGGGGGGGTGGGGCAATGAGGATAAACTCCATCAAAGGAACATAAGTTAGAAAAGTTGTAACATAAACTTAGGTTATAAGTCTGAATTACCCTAGACAGTTAGTCTATGGAATATGAGACTGTTTGCAGCCTCAGCTGGAAGCACTGCCCTTAAGCAAAGACCATGAAAGAGATGCTGAAATAATTATTCAGGCAGAAATTTAGTATAACATTTCTTTGGGAATGTTCTCCGATAGTTGGAAGTCAAAATAACAAGTAATTCTCACTTCCATTCTTTGTCTTCTCAATATACATCCCTATATCTTGCAAGGCATTTAGCAAATTAAAGTACATTTACCAGCCTCCTTGCACTTTGATGAGGCAATGTAACTAATTTTTGGATGATAACGTGTGAACAGAAGCAATATTTGCAGCGTCTAAAAGAAATGTGTGTGACCTTTTACCCCTGTTACCATGCTTTAGAATTCATAGCTGTTTTCAGCTATTTTATATATAAAATAAGCATATAAAAGCAACAAAATAAATCAACATCATAGAGCTATCGTGACATCACTGGACTTCTCCTAAAAGTTTTACATGAAACATATGTGAATTATTTCAAGCTGCTCTACTTGTTTTTCACAGACTCTGTCATTAATTAATTTTTTATGTACCACTAAAAAGCATTTTAAAATGCCTCTAAACTATGGCATACTGCTAAATATTTTCTAGATGCCTCAAAAAAGTTTTTATATGCAGTAATTTTGTTTTACATACACATGCACACTTACTGATTTCAAGTTTTTTCAACTTTCATACGAAATTGAAAGTTGAAAAGGCACATGAAATGTCTTTCTGAAATTCCTAACTCAATTTAATTTTTTTTTTACATTTAGGTTTACCATATTGTTTTAACAAAATGCTCTGTATTTATTCTAATATTTAAAAAACTTTAGGAATAAATTAATATTTTGGATTGTTCTACAGTATTGTATCCTGAACTGGAACTTTTTTTACTGATTTATTAATTGAAATATGAAATATGATATGCACATGTGAAAGACACAGATCTTGAGCATATAGCATTAAACATTTTTAGAATGTAAAACACTAATGTCATCACAACCTACATGAATATGAATTGAGTATTACTAGAATCCAGGAGTCTCTATTGTGAACCTCCAATCATTACTAAAGGCAACCACTGTTCTTACTTTTATCTTTATAAATTACATTTGCTTGACATTGAACTTCACAGAAATTGAACCATACAATAGATATTAATTTCAATCTGGTTCAGAAAAACACAACCAACAGTGTGGGTGTCAGTGTGGTATTCTGGACTGCTTCTCAGCTGAATCAATGGTGCTGACAGCTGCAATAGCAACAGCAGTGTCTTCAGAAGTTTTACTGAGAGTTTGGAGTCCAGAGTTTCTGCCTAACAGCAGCTGCACTCAAATAGGGCCAATGGTCAGTCTGGAATCATGGGACCCAGAATGCACCACCTTCCCCTACTCATTTTTCGCAGTTAAGGATGGAAGTGGCTTCCTTCATTTGCTCATCATCTGGAGTAGCAGGCCTCTTTTGCTCTTTCAGTGTTTCTAATATTGTTGTAACCATGCCCCCAACCCCTGTATTATATTGTCTATGCTTTAAAAACTATTTTGTGGACTTGAATAAAATTTATTTTCCCGTTCCTGATATAAAATAATTGGGTCATTCTTTACTCATGTATCAATTCAAATTTCTAAGACTCTATTTATCTCTTCTCCTCAATAATGTTTCTTTTTTCTTTTGCTTTTTTGTAGACAGGGTCTTGTGCTCTCACCCAGGCTGGAGTGCAGTGGCTGGAACACAGCTCACTACAGCCTTGACCTCTTGAATTCAAGTGATCCTCACACTTCAGCCTCCAGAGTAGCTTTGATGACAGGTGTGTGCCACCAGGCCCAGCTACTTTTCTTTACTTTTTGTAGAGACATGGTCTTGCCATATTACCCAGGCTAGTCTCAGATCCCTGGGCTCAAGTATCCTCCTGCCTCCACCTCCCAAAGTGCAGGGATTATAGGCGTAAGCCACCATGCCCAGCTAATGTTTTCTATTTACCATAGCTTTTCGCATATACATGTTATTATATATGTTATATATATATATATATAAAATATAGTATGGATGTGTATATACTATATTATTAACAATTAGATCTAAAATATAGAAAGAATTTTAATACCTTTATTTTCTGTACCTTCATAGTTAATCTCATATTTTCCAAATCTGTTAATGTGGCACTGGTCAGAGTTATAGCTCCAAAGAATGAGCATCTGCTTAGTCTCATAACCAGGACCCAATCTGCAACATTAGTGTTACAAATTAATTCCTAATTCCAGTGATGAAAGAGTGAGCTCTTTCATCACCAGTTCTATCTCTGCACACTTACTAATCCCAATTATTTTAAAGCAAGTTGCTTAACCTGCTGTGGCAGTTTTCCCCTCTCCTTCAACTTTCTCTCTCTTTTTTTTTCTCCTAATAATATCTGCCATGTAAGAATCCCTTTCATTACATACATCAAATAGCCACTTCTTCCAACAATTTTATTCAACCTAAGTATTCAACCTAAGGGCTTAGATTCATGGTCTGTCCTTACAATGCCGTTCCATCTTTTTAAAGCTAATTGCAATGCACTTAGTCATTTTTATTGCACACTATGTATGATAGCCAAGATACAGAATAAGCCTAAGTGTCTGGCAACAGATGAATGCAAAAAGAAAATGCACTATCTGTATACAATGAAGTACCCTTTAGCCATAAAAAATAAAATCTTGCCATTTATGACAATATGGATGAATCTAGAGGACATCGTGGTAAGTGAAATAAGCCAGACACAGAAAGACAAGCACAGCATGATCTCACTCATAAGTGGAGTCTAAAAAGAAAAAGAAAATACAAACATTTAAAAAGTTAATAGCATAGAAGCAGAGAGTAGAAAAATGTTACCAGAGACTAAAGACAGGAGGACGAAAAGAAGGATGAGGAAACTTTGATTGATGGTATAAAATTACAACTAGATAAGAGCAATAAATTCTGGTGTTCTGTTGCATGTAGAGCAAGTATGGTTAACAGTGAAATATCGTATATTACAAAATAGCTTGAAGAGTTGTCTTCGAATGTTCTCACCACAAATAAATGACAAATATGTAAGATAATAGATTCACTCTGAATGGATCTTTATACAACATGGATAGGTATCCAGGTATCAAATTGTACCCCATGAATATGTACAATTATTACATGTCAATTAATAAATAAATAATAAGATCACTAGATTTAATCAAGAGACTCTTATTAACTTGTTCTCATTTTAGAATTTTAAAACTAGTCTGCCCTATTGCAAACTACCTATTTTTAAAACTACTCTTCTCCTGCACAAAAATCTCTCAAAGTCTCCTTTCTCCTGAAAGAAAAATGACCTATTTAATTTACAAATATTTCAAAAATTAGTACACAACATTTTATATATGAAAATAATGCTGTAGACTGACTTGCAAATAACATTCTAAGATTCCCATTACCTTTAAGAGGAGTCAGTTATCATTTTGGAAAAATTAAGATTTCAACAACTTTACACATATTACGAAAATATTTTTGATAAAGAAAAATGTTCAATCTTAAATCGTGTAAATAAGTAAATAGAGAGGTAAAATAAAGAGCTTAATGTGTATGTGATATTGAGAAAAAATCTTTTTTAAAAATAAAATACAGATTAAAATACAACTTGGTGCTTTAACTGAAGGGTGTCCCTACTCCCTGATGTGTTTGAGACTGTCACAAACGTGAACCCATTTGGACAATACATCAAATAATCATTTTGCATCATTTCACTATTGGGGAAATGATAACTTCTTACATTAAATGAAAAAAAAACTGAAAAAGTAGTATTACTTTGTCTTTTAAGTGGCAAGATAGGGTTGATATGATGCCGAAGTACAAACAGTAAGGACTAAGTGAGGATGGAGGATATATGAATAAATGTATCAAAAGTCAAGAGAAATGATAAAACAGACAATTCTGGGGAACAGTAGTAGAAGCTATGCATGGAATAAGGTCAGACAGACAGTGATATTTACTTTTGAGTTTTGCTTATATATTTCTAACATTTCTTGATAGGACTGGCATTGTAACAGTTATTCTTATTGTTATAAATTATTTTAAAAATACTTTTTCTCCAAACATCTCAGTTCAAATTATAGAGTTAAAGGAAACTATAGTAATAAAATAAAATATTAATTATTTCAAAAGAAAAAGAGAAAAATTTGTACACTTAATTTAAAATTGTTTTCAGTCTTATTTTTGCAAGCAATTTACCAATAGATTTGTAATGCACAGTAATGTCGAATGGGTTTTGAAGCTATTGAAATACAGAAGTAAGTCAGTTTTTCATTATGCTGTGAGTGATGTCCTGAAATACATTAACTTGATATTTTATCTATTGTTTAATATCATTCCCCATGAATTACATATAATAGTAATAGATTAATATCTTTGGAAGTACTGTAAATAATTATATAATTCAGCCAGGAATTACCTTGTTCATTTGCTAACATTGTTATATTCTTTCAAAATCAAATAGCAAAAATAATTTTCAACTGACATACATATGGAATACTTACTCTTCAGCTATCTCAAAATGCCCAGATTTTCTCAATAACTTTCCTATTGATTTAATTATAGGCATTAGAAATGAGTATTCTAGTACAAGAATAGTGTTGTCTCTCCTTCATCCCCCAGTACTCCTAAATATTTACTAAAAATCTCAATGCTAATCAATAGTGGAAGTATTTGGTGCCTAATGATGGCATTCCATTCCTTCCTTGAAGTCCAACACACAGAGCAATAGAAATCTCATGAATGTGATTGTGTGAGGTTGCTCATAATACTTGGATCTATAGAGAGAATCACTTAACAGACATTAGTTGAATCAGAAACTACTTCTCATTTCATTGAGTTCTATGTAGTCCCCAACCTTTGTGGCACCAGGGACTGGTTTTGTGGAAGACAATATTTCCACGGACAGGAGAGCAGAGGATGGTTTCAGGATTGTAATGGTTAATAATAGGTGTCAACTTAATTGGATTGAAGGATGCCTAGATAATTGGTAAAGAATAGTTTCTGGGTGTGTCAGTGAGGGTGTTGCTGGAGGAGATTAACATTTGAGTTGGACTGGGAGAGGAAGACCCATCCTCAATGTGGGTGGACACCATCCAATTGACTGTCAGCTTGGCTAGAACAAAGCTGGTGGAAGAAGGTGGGATAAGCTGACTTAACGAGTCTTCTGGCTTTCATCATTGTGCAGTGCTGGATGCTTCCTGCCCTTGGACATCAGACTCCAGGTTCTTTAGGCTTTGAACACTTGAACTTACAGCAGTGGTTTTCCAGGGGCTTTCAGGCCCTTGGCCACAGACTAAATGTTGCACTGCCAGCTTTCCTACTTTTGAGGCTTTTGTAGTTGAACTAAGCTTTTGTTGGCTTCCTTGCCCCTCAGCTTGCAGACAGCCTATCATGGGACTTCACCTTGTGATCGTATAGTCAATTCTCGTTAATAAACTCTTTTTCATATATACATATATCTTATAAGTTCTGTCCCTCTGGAGAACCCTGACTAATACAGGGATGAAACTGTTCCACCTCAGATCATCGGGCATTAGATTCTCATAAGGTATGCACAACCTAGATCCCTTGCATGCTCAGTTCATAATAGGGTTCACACTCCTATAAGAATCTAATGCTGTAGCTGATTCGACAGGAGGCAGAGCTCAGGTGGTAATTCTCACTCACCTGCCGCTCACCTCCTGCTGTATGATCTGATTCCTAACAAGCCATAGCTCATTACCAAGGGTTGATGGACCACTGTGTTAAAAGATAAACTAAGGCACAATAAAATTTTAAATATGTTATTTACACAATGATTTATGACTCAGGCAGCTCCAAACCATAAAAGTGGCTTAAGAGCGCCACTGAGGGATCACAGGGGGAGGCTTTTAGAGGACAGACACAGAAGAAAACTAAAGATAATATTTGACTATTTATAGTTGTACAGTTATTTGTACCTTATTTGGTACCAAAGTTGTACGTTATTAGGTCTATCCCACTGGAAAGTCTTCTGTTGTATGATTATGTGTGTTGGCTACTTCTGATTGGTTGAACTTAAGTTCTGTTTTTCTTTAATATAGAAATTGATAAGAATAGCTCAAGTTTCCCTTATATCTGTAGATCAAACAACGTTTAGATCACTTATGATGCCTAACTGGTTTTGTCTGCTCAGAAATTCTTCAGGCCTGGACTCCATTTTAATTTACTTTAATGATTGTTACTTTAAATTTGGATTAAACAGTGGATTCATACGTACTGAGTGAAAAAAATGGAAATAGATGTTATAAAATTTATTTGAAATCATTCAGCCAGGACGTTTTATACAGCATAAATTTGCAGAATTACCAAAAACACATTTTGAAAAAACCTTGAAGCAATTTTAATGTATTGCAAAATGTGAAGGAGACTAGTAGGACAAAAACTTAAAGGTTGAGTTTGAGATATGATACAGGGTTTTTTGCTCCTTAGCCCAGCTAGGCCTAAGTTCTGAAGAAGTAGGCACATGGACACTCAAAGAGTAAGTGTAGTAGAATTTATTTAGTGAAAGGAAAGCTCTCAGCAAAGAGAGGGGTCCTGACATCAAGTTCTTGGTTGCCCCCTTAACGGTTGAATACAAGGGCATTTTTTTTCTTGAGACAGAGCCTCATTCTGTTGCCGAGGCTGGAGTGCAATGGCGTGATCTTGGCTCACTATAACCTCTGCCTTCCAGGTTCAAGCGATTCTCCTGCCTCAGCCTCCTGAGTAGCTGGGATTACTGGCACATGTCACCAGGCCCGGATAATTTTCCATGTTGGTCAGGCTGGTCTCCAACTCCTGCTCTGGTGATCTGCCCACCTCCGCCTCCCGAAGTGTTCGGATTATAGGTGTGAGCTACTGCACCCAGCAACAAGGACATTTTTATACAAGCTGATAGGGCTGTGAATTCCTGGTTGTATGAGACATGAATTCCTGGTTGCTCCACTCCATCTTTCCAGTGAGTTATGTGGGCCCTTAGTCTGTGCCACTCCATATTGATTTATTTCCCTTAATGCACATATGTTAAGGAATGAAATTTTCCACTATGGGCATGTTTAGGCAAGCTCCCTTAGCAAGTATGCTTATCCGCACAAAATACTTGGTATAAACACCTAGGGTGTGGGTAGGAGGTTCTCCAGGTTCTCTTTCCTGCCTGTCTCCCTAAAGCAAGTTGGCTGACTCCTTTCATTCCTCCCTTCAGGAGTGGAGACCCCAAATTCTGTTGGGGAAAGTGTACAACGACTGCTCTTAACTGCTTCCTGCTGACAAGGGGTGCTGTTTTGGGAAAGTGGCAGTTAAGGCTCCTCCTGAGGTCAGTTTAAGGGTACCCAAAGAGAACGGTGTGTTCATGAGTGGTTCTGTTTGCATCACCATTTGATGTTGAACGGCCTTTAAGTGAGAAGAAACAATTTGGGTTATTAGAAGACATATTCAAAACGAAACAAAGGGATAAGGACAGCTCAAAACAAAACAAAACAAAATCTCAAGGCTGCCAATACAGCCAGATAACTCGTGGCTATAGTTATGCCTGCTAAGGTTTGTATTCATGGGGCTTGGCTTTGATTAGCTCCCTTGGTCTTATTTTCCCAAACAAAGAAATCTCTGGGTTATGGGCACCGATTTACTCCGATCACCTGGAAGGATTTGCAGGATAATTGTTCAGAATTAAAATACTGATCCAGATTTTTTATATTACTCATCCCTTTGGTTCTTTTGAGCTGCAGCCGTACATTGCTGGTTGGTCCACAGGAATAAGCAGGGTAGTCTAAAATGTAGGCAAAAACTTAAAAACAACTAATGGGATTATAATGTAATGACAAACGTAGAATAAGTTTTGAAACATAATTTCTCTCTCTCCAGTCCTCGTTTTTGTCAAAAACAGATCATGATAGGACTCAGTTGTTTGAAAAAATAAACTTTAGCCTTATACTTGTCTTATTTGCATAAAGTGCAAAAAGAATAATTATTTTTCCCATAGGCTTTTAAATTGGCTTTGATAGAACTCTGTTCCATAAGGAATCTCAGTTAAGACCTTTTAAGGCCAAGCCCAGCCACGGGTTTCCACCCTCAAATATCTACAAGTTTGGTAAATCATTCTCTTCTTGATGTCCCAAGAACAAGCTTTTTAACAGGCCCAGGAGCTTTTTAACAGGCTCCTAAGCCTGTTAAAAAGTGACATGCTTTACTCCCCATGGGTTAGGAACCTTGTACAAGGACTGTGTTGACAAGGTATGTAGCCAGTTTTCCCAAGGGACTTTTATTGGCAAGTCCAGCTTAATTACTTAAAGGAACATATACCCTTCCAGTAAAAGCCTTGGTAAAACCACCAGTTTCTTCAATTGTGTCCTGTTGCAAAATAAAATGTATTCTTATTGCACTGATGAAAATAACCTTTGTCACAAATTAAATATTCTCACAAATAGTTTCCAAATTCTGGCAAAGCCAGGCAGAGAGAAACAAACATCCTTCAGATTTTGTTCACAGGCGTATAGTTTACTCAATTATTAAAAGCTTTAAATAGTTCAAAATAAGTATCCTTGATTCAGAAAAACAAAGCAAGGATCACCAAAGTTTTAAGCAAAAAGGTTAAAAATAGTACTTGTTTTCTATTAGTTCAATCCATTCTGTTCTCTTGTTCTGCTTGATATTCATGAACATTTCAGTTCTTCATGAGTACTGTATTTTTTTCAATGTCATAATCTCCAGAGTTAATGGAATCTTGCATTTGAGAGCACTTGTCAAAATCCTATAGCTGATTATAAATCATCTTTTGAGTAGGATCAAAACAAGACATTTGTCTGTGAATGATGAAATGTCCAGGGTAGTTACTGTCAAGAATACAATTGACAAAGAAATTTAGTTATTTCTAGGGTTTACAATAACTAAACATAATAACCTTAATTATGATTGATAGCATATACTCAGACATTAGAATTTTAGAAATCTCATATAATTTTGAAACATATTAATATTATCCACTAAAATATAACCTAAAGCAGATTAAATATAACTTTGGAAATACCATATAACTAAACATTTCAAAAAACCCAGTTTTCTTCTGTTTTGGATGTTCCAGGGACCAGGAAAGACAATTTTGAAACTGAAGTTTGATTTTGGGAAGACTGTTAATTATGTTGGAGGTTCAAAGCACTTGATATTATAAAACAGAATTCCAAGTTACCATATGTCATTTATTTTAGCCAAAATGATGACTCAAACATTTTAAAACAATGCAAAAGCATATTCACAGGAAGAGGGAAAACTTAGCTTTCCAAACAATCTGTTGTTAATTTTACAGGGAAATGCTGTTCAAGTGAAAGCCTAATTTCATCCTTGCATTAGTCTACTGTTGATGTCAACCCCAATTTTTTTAATGAAAACTTATAGATAATTATATCTAATCTTATCTAGTTTGACCATGAGGTGAGATTTTTTTAAACTTTTATAACCCTTTACACATTGTTGTTAAAGAGCACATCAGCGCCTTTAGAAAACCTTCTTGTGCTTTTATTTCAATGCTCAATTTACAAAAACAAAATACTTTTTTTGAAATTAGTCAATATGTTCACACAATTTCTTTTGCAAGATTAATTTTTACAAACTTTTCACCATTTGTTTAAACCTTCAGCTTTATCTTATCTAATTCAAAACAATCCTTTAACCCAAGGCAAAAATTTACATTTTCATGCATTCTTATAATCTTTTACTAAAAACATATTTTACTTTCCTTACTTACCTTATATGTAAATCTATTTTCATTGTCTCAATTACAGGTTATTATGGTAACTCCTAGCAATTTTTAACTTTAATGTAAAACCTGGAAAGTTGCTTTAATTATGTAGTAGCCATAAATAAAGTCTGATTCCTTCCTGCATAATTAAGGGTGTGGTTAATTCCATATGTCCCTGGACTTATTAATTGTGAAGCAGGCAAATTGAATAGTGTATTAGTCAATTTTCATGCTGCTGATAAAGACAATCTTGAGACTGGGCAATTTACAAAAGAAAGAGGTTTAATTGGACTTACAGTTCCACATGGCTGAGGAGGCCTCACAATCATGGCAGAAGGTAAGGGGGAGCAAGTGACATCTTATGTGGATGGTGGCAAACCAAAAAAGAGAGCTTGTGCAGAGAAACTCTCATTTTTAAAACCATCAGATCCATGAAACCCATTACTATCATGAGAACGGCATAAAAAGACCCACCCTCATGATTCAATCATCTCCCACTGGGTCCCTGCCACAACACATGGAAATTACGGGAGCTACAAGATGAGATTTGGGTGGGGACACAAAGCCAAACTTTATCAAATAGTTCTTAAAAGCCAAAGAAGCAGTTAATAACTTTGAAGCATTTAGCTAACCTAGTATCTGACCTACATGATTCAGCCCACATATTTACATTTTAAAGACATTTGTATTTTACCAATTATTTTTAAAACAGCCTTTATTTCTTAAAGATTATAGTCATGTGAACTGAAAAGGTATTACAGCTTTCATTTTTCTTCAAAAAATATTTGCTCTAAGTGCTTATTTTCCTAGAGCTTTTTTATATAAACTTCACGCCCATAAGAAATATAAAATAACACAGATGAACAAAAGCAAATTCAGTACTTGTAAGATTTTTCATTTGCCAATCTTCTGAATAGATTATTGGCCTCTGGGTGAAGCCCTTCAAGAGCAGGGTCTAGGACAGCATACAGTTTCTAGGGCCTAATAAACAGGCATAGCTGGAAGACAGAGACAGATTTTGAGAAGGAACTATCCACTTTTAATTCCTGGGGTTTCATGAGGAAAACAGAGGGTGTTTTTCTCCCAAAATGGGGTCTGCGGCACCTTCTTTGTTTTTTCCCAGGAGCCCCGGGCTATCAGAAGTTATCTTAGAGCCTCTCATGTATGCACTGAATGACAAGACAAAATGGGAAAAAAAAAATCATTCAACAGAGAAAGAACCTTTTTCCAGAAAAACAAGATCCATGCAGAGAAAAATTTAAAGGCCTTTAAATATACCTATAACTTGGATATCCACTTTTAATTCAGCTGTGCTCTAAGAAAATCGTTTCATATCTATTACCCAACTTTAGCCATGCCGAGCAGCCAATATTTCTGGCTTTTGAACTTTATTAAAAATAACCTCACAGGTGAAACCAACAAGCCTCAACTAAGGTTATGACTTAACTGTAAGTGTAAAAGTTATTTTCAAAGAGGTGCTCAGCAGTTTTTACAGAATCTAAGATCTTTAAAGTTGGTTCAGACAAAGGAAGATTTAAGAAAGGAAGCTAGAAGTTGTTTACAGAGGGGAAGAGAATCAGCAAATGGTAAAAGTCACACAGATATTAGCCAAAATATACTCATTCCCTAAGCCAGGATTAAACCCAGGCCACCATTGTAAAATGGCAGAGGCCAAAAGAAAGTATTATCAAGTGGTTACAAGGTCAGGCTCCTAAGGACAAAAAACAAGATGAAGAACTGTAGCAAGGTTTGTTACTGACCAGTTTGCCAGGCTGGTTTGATCAGCAAACTTTTGGGGTCCTAGGCCTGCATTCTATCCTAAGGTACCCCTCTTTATGACAGAACTATACAGAAAGACACACAAAGCACACTACATTGGCTACAGCTTAAGACTAGCCTCATAAATCCTTTTTTTCTATTTATCAGAACTTCAGAGAGGATATAAACAGTGATTTAAACAGGGATTTTATCATTTATTCAACTGGTTTGCACAGGGAGAGGGAGGCCAGAAGTCTGACTGGTAAGAACTATTTTTTTTTTTTGAGGCAGAGTCTCCCTCTGTCCCCAGGCTGGAGTGCAGTGGTGTGATCTCGGCTCACTGCAAGCTCCATCCCCCAGGTTCACGCCATTCTCCTGCCTCAGCCTCCGGAGTAGCTGGGACTACAGGTGCCCGCTACCACGCCCGGCTAATTTTTTGTTGTTGTTGTCGTTGTTATTTTTAGTAGAGATGGGGTTTCACCGTGTCAGCCAGGATGGTCTCCATCTCCCGACCTCGTGATCCGCCTGCCTTGGCCTCCCAAAATGCTGGGATTACAGGCGTGAGCCACTGCACCTGGCCCTGGTAAGAACTTTTACCCTTTTGCTGGCTTACCAGGCTTCTGAGTTGCCCTTTTTCGTGCTCAGTTTTGAGCCAAGCAGTTTAAGGTTTGGAGAAATTAACTTTTCCCAGTTTAAGGGATGCATCCAAAGGGAGTGTCCTGTGGTACAGCGACACAATGACCCACCCACAAAGAGAGGACAGAGGAGGAAAAAGGAAAAAGGAGGTGTGTTTTCAGAAGAGTCCTAGTGATTCAGGAGGCAATCAAGAGAAATATGGGCTGCAGATGATTGGTTACTCACCTAAGAAGAGGGGAGCAAGGCAACCCTAGTTTCTTCTTTTTCCTAGTAAATACCTGAGGTACATGAGGGAGAGGAGAAAAGTGTCCTCTTTCTTTCTTCTGTTCTTATATCCCTGAGTCCTGGTGATCTTGGCAGGTTAACACCCATGGGTGCCAATGCAGCTTTCACCTATGTTAACAGGGGGCTTACAGGGTGCGAGTTATCCACCATTACCCATGCGCTGCTTGTCCCACTGTTGTCGATAACCTTTGAGTTCTCTAGATTTCATGCATGCCATGGATACTAGAATGACCTCTATCCACGAGATGGAAGGGGGCCTAATCGGCAGCAATTAGTCATGCTAACCTAAAGCTTTGGAGCTGGGTCTTCCTTAAACAAGGGAGAGAAAAGGCTGTCTTGGGAATTGGGGTCCTGGCCTAATAAGAAAAAAAAAAAAAAAAACAAACAAACAAAAAACCTCTCATAAAAGTTAACTCCTTATAAAGTGGAGAAAAGAAAAAATAAAACAAAATAAAACAGCTTAAGTGCAGGGTGGGGAAGATGCCTGGAGGAGAAACCTTTTATTCTTATGCAAATGAGTTCCTCCAATAGGGAGAGAATATTTTAATTGCTGTCTCCTCCTTTCTGGCTCAGCCAGGGGAGGAAAGACACTGTGGGTGCATGGGGAGAGGGAAGAGTGAGCAGGAAATGCTGGCCACCTAGCCAAGTGGGGCCCTTGGGCTATGTGCCCCAGCCGGGAGGGGAGGGAGGTTGGGAGTTGCCACTCTCCCATTTGTCTCACATGTGTACCTGTGGCCGTTGGAGGTTGGGGTAAGGGACATGTCTCTAAAAACGGAGGGAGAGCACATTGTTCTGAATTGTATAGAATTTATTAAGTTAAAGGAAAGCTCTCAGCAAAGAGAGGATTCCTGAAAGTAGGTTCCTGATTGCCCTCTTCACAGGTGAATACAAAAGCATTTTTATATAAGCTGATGGGGCTGAGTTCCCTATTTGTATAAGGCATGAATTCCTGTAGGCTCCACTGCATCCTTCCAGAGTGCATGCAGACCCTTAGTCTGAGACATTCCATATTGATTTATTTTTCTTACTGCCCAGGTGTTAAGAAACAAAATTTTCCACTGCGGGCATGTTTAGGCAAGCCCCCGGAGCAAGTACCCTTATCTGCACAAAACATCTGGTATAAACACTTGTGGAGCAGGTAGGAGGTTCTCTGGGGGACCCTTCCCTTACTGTCTGCCTAAAGCAAGCTGGCTAACTTTTCAGAAAGAGACAGAGAAAATGAAGTAGCTACCAAAGTATTCTAGGTCTACAAGTGATATTATTTTCAACAAGTATTCAAATGCCATTCTAGTCTAAACTAATTCATTATAAATCAGCTAATATTAAGTAAATATTTTACAAATTAAAAACTAGTTACATAATGTAGAGACCTCAAAGAAAGGCAGAAATGAGGCAAATAGGAAAAAATTATGGTGACTTAAAGCCTATATATTGTGATCTGGAGAATTAGAATTTAATTTGTCTATACAAAGTAGGTCATGATCCTGATAAGTTTAGCAATTAGAGTATTTATAAAAAGTAAGAGCTAAATAATTTGTTTCAGGGATGCACTTTTATTTCAATTATCTAGACCTGAAATTATATTTTTTGAGATCGTTCAGGAAGAAGAAATTACATGAGGAGAACTTTCTAATCAGTATGCTTAGTGTAAATATATCTGATGAGTTCATAAGTCTGTTTCATTTATTATTCTTCAGTATACGTCTGTAGCATGACACTAACAATTCCTGATGACTTCAACTACCTTTTTAAGGAAGGTAGACTTGCTCCATCCCCTATCTTCTATTTTGCATCTGAAAGAAGATCATACTCCTCTTTAAGTAAACTTTATTAATGTTTTTCAAAATATTTCTTCTCTTGCCAATATAAAATAATGAAATTGTAGTACAATGAGGATTGTCTTCCTCAAGATGAGTAATTTTTCATGAACAATTTATTTAATTATTTCAATAATTATTCAAAAATGATTTCAAATTATTTCAACAATTTATCGTATGAACATTTATTTCATTATTTATTCACACCATCAAATAATATTTTACATTGAGTCCAAATTTTTTGCATTGCTGTTCATGTCAGGTTTATATTGGAATTAATTCTCTGTGACCTCCTTTTTAAGCACTGCTAAATAGATAGTAATCTTTCTTTCTATAACAGTTGAGTTTAAATTGCTTTTCTTAATTTTCTCTGACAGAGAACATTACTTTTTATTGTTGTAAACAAGCTATATTCTACATATTTAATTATTTGGAATTTGATTTGTGTATATTTTTCAGTGGAAGCTAACTTCTTCCTAATGTCTCCATCTACATTTCATATTTATTCATCCATTCACATATTCAACAAAATTTGAGAACCTGTTTTTGGGCTTTTAATACTCATCTTATTCATTTTACTATTTATGTATTTATTTCCTTATTTATTTAGAAACTGGTTCTCACTTAGTTGCCCACGTTAGAGTGTAGTGATGCCATCATAGCTCATGGCAGCCTCAAACTCCTGGGCTCAAGTTTGTTAATTTTATTTTAAATGTCCACACAGTGTTCTCAGTCAGAAACAGATTTCTTAATAATGTATGTTGGCTGCTCCTTTTCCCAGTTCTTATCTTTGGACAGTATAAAGAGATCCAGATCATCCTAGTGAGAGGCCAGACTCTCTGAAAGCAAGAAATTAAGAACAATGGTTTTTTTCCTTGTCTTTGTTTTTATACTTGTAATAGGATGGAAACGGCTGTTTTTCTGTCCTTCTAAGAGGATATCCTCTTTATTCCAAACTTTTGGAATGTTGTAAAATCTCTCCTGGAACCAAATAACCCTGTGTCTCCAAGTTTTATGAACTATAGCTGTCTCCAAATTCTGGAACATCATATCTTTTGACATATGAATACAAAAACCTAGTCTTCCTCTTACCCTAGTACTTAACCTAGGAACCTAGTAATCTAAGGATTTTAAAAATTTGACCCTCTTAGGGGAGTAAAAGAAGTTTTCCTATTGTTTCAAATCAAAGAAATTAACTGGACAAAGGGCTACAGATCTAATTCTCTCAGTGTGTGAAGAGTCTCAAGAAGCTAGTGCTTTGAGAGAATCCATGAGAAACCCAGGGACCTTTAATATCTCCTCATTATTATTTGCATAGCATACTACCAGGGGAGATGGAGAATTAAAACAATAATATATTTTTAATAACTTTAAGTTCTCTTAAATCATATGGTTTTTAAGGATTAAAAAAAATATCCTGGATATCTATGGCTATACTTAGACATATGTAATATACATATATAACACAATAGCTTTTGGGGAACAAGTGGTTTTTGGTTACAGAGTGGTAAAGTCTGAGATTTTGGTGCCCTTGTCACCCAAGTAGTGTACATTGTCCCCAATATGTAGTGTTTTATCCCTCACCCACCTCCTACTCTGCCCATTAGTGGTCTCCAATGTCCATTATACCACTCTGTATGCATACCCATGGCTTAGCTACCACTTAAAAGTGAGAATATATGATATTTGGTTTTCCATTCCTGAGTTACTTCACTTAGAATAATGGCCTCCAGCTCCAGTTGGAGTTGCTGCAAATGACATTATTTCATTCTTTTTAAGGCTGAGTAGTATGTCATGGTGTATGTTTACCACATTTCTTTATCCACTCATTGGTTGAGGAGCACTTAGGTTGGTTCTGTATCTTTGTAATTGTGAATTGTACTGCAATAAACATATACATGCAGGTGTATTTTTGATACAATGACTTTTTTTAATTTGGGTAGATAACCAGTAGTGGGATTGATGGACTGAATGCTAGATCTACTTTTAGTTACTTCAAAAATCTCCATAGTGCTTTACATAAAGGATGTACTAATTTACATTCCAACCAGCAGTGTATAAGCATGCCCTTTTCACCACATTCATGCCAAAATCTGTTTGTTTGTTTTTTTTTTGACTTTTTAATAATGCGTATTATGCTGGGAAAAGATGGTATCTCACTGTGGTTTTAATTTGCATTTCTTTGATGATTAGTGATGCTGAGAATTTTTTATATGTTTGTTGGTCATTTGTATATCTTCTTTTGAGAAATGTCTATTCATGTCTTTTTTTTCACTTTCTGATGGGATTATTTTTTCTTGTTGATTTGTTTTCCTTGTTAATTCTAGATATTAATTATTTGCTAGATGCATACTTTGTAAATATTTTCTTCTATTCTCTGAGTTATCTGTTTACTGTGATGATTATTTCTTTTGCTGTGAAGGTTTTTAGTTTACTTATGTCCTTTTTATTTATTTATTTTTTTGTTGCATTTACTTTTGGAGTCTTAGTCATAAAGTCTTGGCTTAGGTAAATATCCAGATGTGTTTTTCTTAGTTTTTTTTCTAGAATTTTTATGGTTTGGGGTTTTATATTTAAGTCTGATCCATCTTCCAATTTTTGTGGATGGTGAGAAAGAGTGATCCAGTTTCATTCTTCTACATGTGGCTATCCTGTTTTCCCTGCATCATTTATTGAATAGGGTGTCCTTTCCTATTTATGTTTTTGAATGCTCTGTGGAAGATCAGTTGGTTGTATACATTTGGCTTTATTTCTGGTTTCTCTATTCCTTTCCTTTGGTTTATTTATCTACCTTTATACCAGTACCATGCATGCTGTTTTGATTACTAAAACCTTGTTTTATAACTTGAAGTCTCTTAACACTATGCCTCCGAATTTGTTCTTTTTGCTTAGAGTTGCTTTTTTAATTCAAGCTCATTTCTGGTTTCATAAGAATTTAGAATTGCTTTCTCTAATTCTATGAAAAATGATGTCAGTATTTTGATAGGAATTGCATTGAATCTGTAGATTGCTTTTAGCAGTAAGGTCATTTTCACAAATATGATTCTTCCTATCCATGAGCATGAGATGTATTTCCATTTGTTTATATCATCTCTAATTTATTTCAGCAGTTTTTGTAGCTCTCCTTATGGAGATCTTTCACTTATTTGGTTAAGTGTATTTCAATTTTTTTTCTGCTGCTATTGTAAAAGAAATTGAGTTCTTGATTTGATTCTCAGCTTGATCATTGTTGGTGCTATGCAGTAGTACTAATTTGTGTACATTCATTTTGTAACCTAAGATTTTATGAATTCATTCATCAAATGGAAGAGTCTTTTGGTGGAATTCTTAGGCTTATCTAAGTATATGCTTAAATCATCAGCAAAGAGAAATGATTTGACTTCCTCTTTTCCAGTTTGGATGCCCTTTATTTCTTCCTCTTGCTTGATTGCTCTGGGTAGGACTTCCAGTACTATGTTAAGTAGAAGTGGTGAAAACGGGCATCCTTAACTTGTTCTAGCCCTCAGTGGGAAGAATTTCAACTTTTCCCCATTCAATATGATGTTGGCCATGGGTATGTCATATATAGCTTTTATTATTTTGAGATATGTTTATTCTATGTCTAGTTTGTTTAGGGTTTTTATCATAAAGCAATGCTGGATTTTACTGTATGTTTTTATGCATCTATTGAGATGATCATATGTATTTGGTTTTTAATTCAGCTTATGAAATACATCACATTTATTACCTTGTGTATGTTGAGTCATCCTTGCCTCCCTGGGATGAGACTCACTTGATTATAGTGAATTGTCTTTTAGATATGCTTTTGGATTTGATTTGCCAGTATCTGTTAAGAATTTTTGCATATGTCTTTATCAGAGATGTTCATTTGTAGTTTTCTTTTTTTATGATATGCCTTTTTCTGGTTTTGGTATCAGGGTGATACTGGCTTCATAGAATGAGTTAAGGAGGATTCCCTTTTTCTCAGTCTTTTAGAGTAGTTTCAGTAGGCTTGGTACCAGTTCTTCTTTGAATGTCTGATAGAATTTGGCTGTGATCTGTCTGGGTTTTTTAGTCGGCATTTTTTTTTTCTTACTTATACAATCTCACTGCTTGTTATTGGTCTGTAAGGATACCTATTTCTTCCTGGTTTAAGCTAGTAGGGTTGTATGTTTCCCGGAATCTATCTATTTTCTTTACTTTTATTTTTATGTGCATAGAGGTTACATAGTAGTCTCAAATGATCTTTTATATTTCTGTGATATTGGTTAAAATGTTTCCATTTTCATTTCTAATTGAGCTAATTTAAACTTCTATCTTCTTAATTGTTCTAATTAATGTTCTAATTGTTAGAACAATTCTTAATCGTTCTAACAATCTTAATTATTCTAACTAATGATCTATTTTATTTCTATTTTCAAATAATCAAATTTTGTTTCATTAAACTTTTGTATTTTTATTTCAATTTCATTTAGTTCTGCTTTAATCTTTCTTTTCTTCTCCTGGCTTTAAGTTTGATTTGTTGTTTCTATAGTTTCTTGAGGTATGACATTATGTTGTGAATTTGTAATCTTTCAGACTTTTTAATGTAGGTGTTCAGTGCTAGAAACTTTCCTTTTAGCATTGTTTTTGCTATGTCCCAGAGGTTCTGATAACTTGTGTCACTATAATCATCCATTTAAAGAATTTTTTAATTTCTTTCTTCATTTCATTGTTAACCCAGTAATCATTAAGAAGCAGATTGTTCAATTTTCAGGTAATTGTATAGTTTTAAGGGTTCCTTTTGGAGCTCATTTCTAGTTTTATTTCTCTGTGACCTGAGAAGATACTTTATATAATTTTGACTTTTTAAAATTTATTGAGATTTGTTTTTGTGGCCTATCCTATGGTCTGTCTTGGAGGCTGTTCTATGTGTTGATGAGAAGAATGTGAATTCTGCAGTTTTTGGGTACAATGTTCTGTAAACATCTGTTAGGTCCATTTCTTCTGGACTGCAACTTAAGTCCAGTGTTTTGTTGTTGTTGTTGTTGACTTCCTGCTTCAGTGATCTGTCTAGTGCTGTCAGTGGAGTGTTAGAGTTCCTCACTATTATTGTGTTGCTGTCTATTCCTTTTCTTAGGTCTAGTAGTAATTGTTTTATAAATGTAGGAGCTCCAGTGTTATGTGCATACTTATGTAGAATTATTACATTTTGTTGAATTAATTATTTAATTATTATGTAATGACTTTCTTTGTTTTGTTTTTTTACTATTGTTGCTTTAAAGTCTACTTTATCTGACATAACTACACCTGCTTGCTTTTGGTTTCCATTTGCATTGAATATCTTTCTCCACCCCTTACCTTGAGTCTATGAGAATCTTTGAATGTTAGGTTCTGATGCAGCTCAACCTTTTGTTTCAAGATTTAGCATTTCTTGTAGGACTGGTCTGATAGGGACAGATTCCCTCAGCATTTGCTTGTCTGAGGAAGACATTATTTCTCTTTCGTTTATGAGACTCAGTTTTGCTGGATACAAAATTTTTGACTAATAGTTATTTTGTCTGAGGATATTAAAGGTAAGCCTAAAGATACAGTGAACTTCTGGCCTGTAAGATTTCTGCTGAGAAGTCTACTGTTAGTCTAATAGGTTTTCCTTTATAGGTTACTTGATGCTTTTGTCTCACTGTTCTTAGAATTCATTTCTTCATGTTGACTTTAGATAGCCTGATTACTATATGGCTTTGTAATGTCAGTTTTGCAGTGAACCTCCCCAGAGCTCTTTGAGTTTCTTGTATTTGGACATCTAGATATCTAGCAAGGCTAGCAAAGTTTTCTTCAATTATGCCCTCAAATAAGTATTCAAAAGGTTTTGCTGTTTCTTCTCCCTCAGGAACAGCAATTGCTATATTTGGCCATTTTACATAATCACCTATTTCTAAGAGACTTTGCTTATTTCTTTGAATTCTTTTCCTGGCATTTCAAAGATTTCATCTTGGTTGGGATCCATTGCTGGGGACTTAGTGTGTTCTTTTTGAGGTGTTATAGAACCCTATTTTGTCCTATTGCCAGAATTATTTTTCTGGTTTCTTCTCATTTGGGTAGAGTATATCTTCTAATTACTTTTGAAACTATATCTTCTAATTATTTTTGAATTTATTTTTTGATTTGACTGTGATTTTTCACTTTTTTTTCACCTTGAGGATGTGACTTTAATGTTTATAGTTTATTGTAAACTAATTCAGCTCTGGGTGCTTTCAGGGGTGAAGACTGTATAAGTTCCCTGGTTATTTAAAATCTTTGTATGTTGGCTTTCTCAGATGCTAGTTGTGGTAACATTATGCTCAGTGTGTGTGTGGAGGTTCACTGTTTCCTGTGGGTAGCAATGGCAGAGGTCTCATGAAGCTTATCTAGTTCCCAAGTGGTGTGCACTTTTTTGCCTTTTTTTTTTCTCCCAGTGTTTTCTTTACCTGGCTGAATAATTCAGATTTCAGGCCAGTAGGGGAGGTGTCCCTGAGTGAAAACCAGCAGATTGGTAAATGCAATACCCAATGGTGGGAAGAAGTCCAAGCCTTGACCGAGGCATCTGTGGGAGCTCTTAGTGAAATGCACCGAGGTTTTTTCACGGTGAAGGGAGGGAGCCACTTCAGCTCCCTTGCCAGGCCCCCAGGAAAGCAGTTCACACTCTTAAATACAGTTCTAGCTATTCAGATTAACAGGCCCTTTTTATTTGTAGGAATTCTGACGTTCCAAATAGAGAGAGATTGTGATTCTATGCCTTATGCAAATCTGAATCTGGAGGGGACTCCTCCTCTGGGGACGCAGTTAACTTGAAGTTTTCCAGAAAGGCTATCTACAGGTACACTCATGCTAAATTCCCGTAAGAGAAGCACCAGCTGTGTCTGCAGTGGTGAATGAGGGTGGAAAGTCTTTTTCTTCAAGACCCTTCTGCAGATTTTCCCAAGTCCAGCACTGTACCTGTGCCTCTACTGATAGAAACTTTCCACAGGTGGGAAGTTCTGGACTTAAGGCCTGCCATCTAGATTCTTTTTTCCATGGGGTGTGCCACTGATGTGCACTCCGCCTTATCCTAAGAGTAGGAGTCCCTGAGGGCCAGACTAGTATGAATGCTGCTACTTCTCTGGCTCTAGCCACCTAGTGGGACTGCCACACTCCAGGTTGGTGCTGGGGAATGTCTACAAGGGGTCCAGTGATGTGACCTGTTCTGAAGACTCAGTAGTGAGTAGCAACAACAGCTCTCATGGGGGTGACAGGAGAATGACATAGACTCTGTGAGATTTCTTGATTATAAGTAGTCTTGGTGCCTTGGTTTTTCTGTAATGCCAACTGTAGTAGTAATGAACTGGTCACATGTACAGACTCAGGACCTCCTAGTTAGCCAAGGTTATATAGGCAAAGGTGATAGCTTAGGTCACACACAAGTTTTCTCTTTCCTGTGCACTGTTATTGTGCCTGCAGATGCTGTAATGGATTGTGTCAGGAGGCGTTGTCTGAGGAAGACATTATTTCTCTTTTTGATCTAATTTCTAAAGTGATCTTTATGGGGTGTCTTGCCTAAAAATTTGCCTATACTTATAAATGCATTTTCACTTACTACAATCTCATTTTTTACTGTACTGTAGATGTACAGTTAGTTGAATGCATACATAATAATTTTGAGAATATATGAGGTTTTACATAAGAAGAATCATATTGAAGTGGTTATCTAGCATATCTAAAGAGGAAACAACAGAGAAGCAAGCTGGAAACAATATGTAGACATCAGTAATTATTTTAATTTCACAAGACAAACATTTATCAATCCTGTATTCAAAACCTACATATATGCTACTTAGGATGCAGAAATAGCTATGTATATTCATTGCCACCATGGCATTTATGATCCAATTGAAGGGCAAATACAAACACAAAACATCTATTTGTTATTTATTAATTCAAGTTAATATCTTTAAAACCTATTCATTTTATATTTGTCTGAGAGCTATGATTTTAAGCTTCTAAAAATTATATTTTAATAGAAATCAGGGACTAGTTACGTTTAATCTGGGGGAGATACTACATATTTTAAAGCCTGAAGTCAATGTCTAGACAAATTTTCTGCTTAACATCAAAGGGTATGCAACATTTGCTGTGGCTCTCAAATATTAAGAAAGGAAAACACAACTGGGAATTTGTCACTAGCACTTTATTCTTTACTCAGGATTGAAGTAGAATTTTATAACGCCAATATTTTTCAGAAATTTTAAACATTAGAAATAAAATAAAAACTAGCCCAATTCCAATATTCCCCATGGATTTCCTAGCAGAAGAAATGTGAAACTCTTACGGAGAAATAATCCAATATTGCAAACACAAGGATTTGCCACTACAGAAACTAACAAGTTAAATTGAAAACTATATTAAAAATAAATTCACGAACAAAAATTACAAAATACACAATGAAAAATAATATACATGCCAGGCGCGGTGGCTCACGCCCATAATCCCAACAATTTCGAAGGCTGAGGCGGGTGGATCACCTGAGGTCAGGAGTTCAAGACCAGCCAGACCAACATGGCAAAACCCCATCTCTACTAAAAGTACAAAAAATTAGCCAGGCATGGTGGCAGGCGCCTATAATCCCAGATATTCGGGAGGCTGAAATAGGAGAATTGCTTGAACCTGGGAGGCGGAAGTTGCAGCGAGCTGATATTGCACCATTGCAACCCAGCTTGGGCAACAAAATGAGACTCTGTCTCAAAAAAAAAAAAAAAACAAAACCAGCAATAAGAGTCAGCAGATGTAAAGCAGCAGAATTAAAAGTATGTGTAAAAATAGATGAATAATTTGAAAAAAATTATAAAATTAATAATACGTAATGAACATATATAAACACTAAAGACATTTAAAAAGAAATGAAGAGCAGATTAGGCAAAGGATATCCAAAAATAAAAATACAGTAATTGAATTTAAAAACCTATGAGATATGGATGATTAAAATTAATATAATAAATATATATCACAGAGAAATAAAGTTATCAATATAGAGCAAGATGGACAAAAAATATTATTATATTAGATAATTTGGGTGCATTTAAGATGGTATTGAGGCAATATCTAGAGGTAATAACTGGAAATTTTCTATAAGTCATTAAAGAAAAACAATTTTCACATTCAGGAATTGAACAATTTCTGAACAGAATTGATAAAAATAAATCCAAACTAGAAAGAACACTGATTTGGTGAATATTTTAAAAAGAAGCTAGTTCACTGAAAAACTAATACAATAATGCAATGGCATACCAAGTTCCAAATGCAAAATATGCAGTGCAAGATAGAATAATATACACAGCGCTGAGACTTTTTGGGTCTACCAAATTTTAAGAAAGCACACTCATGGATTCATTGAACAACTGTTTTTAAAGTAACAAAGAAAGAAAAAAGAAAACACTAAAAAAGACAAGTGTGAGAAGCAAGTGGCAACTGTAAACCTGTTAAATGTAAGGGTAAATCTAAATAAGCATTAATTATTTAAAAATGTGAGGCCAGGAGTCCAGTCCAACCTGGGTAACAAAGTGAGGCATGAGTTACAATTAAAATACTAGAAAAGTATTGACCATTTCAATTAAATGTTCCTTTCAAATCACTAATTATTTTCATGTTCCAAAATATAAAGGTTAATTTTTTATTCTCATTTTATTGATCTATCAGTAGTCTCTTTTTCTTTAATTAAAAAACAAACAAAAACACATAAACAAACAAACAAAAAAAACCAGTTTTTTTTCTTTGGCTTCCAGAACACGTCCTCTTGGCTTTCTTCTTGTGTCTTTGTATGCTATTTCTTAGTCTTTGGAACACTTCTGTGTCCACCCCCACTCCCTGGATGAGTTCTCACAGAGCCATGGTTTACAATATTGTTTATGCTAAGAACTTGCAAATTTGTACCTCTACCTCTTACTTCTCTGCTAAATGCCAGGCTCTTACATCCAACTTCTTATGCTGTCTTCTTTTGAGAAGCTAATAAACATCTCAACTTTGAAATGCACATTCTCACTGACGACCATTTGTCTCAGAGCAAAAATCTTAGAGTCAATCCTACTCATTTTCTTTGTCAAGAATTGCACATCCAACCTTTCAGCGAGTCTTGCTGCTTGCTCTACCTTCAGAATCTATCCATAGTCACTCTCTTAGTCTCTCCCAGAAACAGATCCTAGTAAAAACATTCAATCAGAAGTAATTTGGGATGTAGAGAAAAACTGTATTCTTTTTCTTCCCTCAGCCTTTTGATGTGTTTATTTCAATGCTATTTTTACAATGTTACTTACTGAATACATTAATTAAAATTGTAATCTGCCACTATTACTGTGTATCCTGCCTTACTTTATTTTCTTCACAAAATATATAACTTTTCAACACCTGTCTATATTTTATTTCTTTTGTGTCATCCTATATCTGACTGTAATCTTTACAAAGGCAAGGATTTTTTTCTTTAATATCCTAAATGTAGATGTTTGTCTCTAGTAGATTCAATGGTGCCTCCCAAAATATGATAAATATGCACATATCTTTCCATATGCTAGCCCACAGAAACTGTAGATGTGACCTGATTTTTTTGTATATATTAATAAGGATCTTGAGATGACATCATACTGGATGATCCTAGTGCACCCTAAATCCAATAAGTGTTCTTATGAAAGACAGAAGAGGAGAAGATACAGAAAATAGAGGAAGGCTATTTGAGGATGGAAGCAGAGCTTGGAGTTATGCAGCTACAAACCAAAGAATGCCTTGAGCCACCAGCAGCTGAAAGAGGTAAAGTAGGATCCACCCATAAACACTTGAGAAGGAAAGTGGGCCTACCTATACCTTGATTTCAGATTTCTGCCCTACAGAACTGTAAGAGAATATATTTCTGTTGCTTTAAACATTTATGTTTGTGGTAATTTGTAATGACAGATCCAGCAAACATATACTGGCACTGAGCAGATATTCAATAAGAATTGATTATGAATTATAGTCATTATGATAGTGTGGCATTGACTCAGAGATGAACAATTTGTTCACTGGACTATAGCAGGAAATTCAAAAATTCATGGAAGACTTTCGATATTTTACATATGAATTGTCATATCACCCAGAAAAATGAATAACTATTCATAAAATAGCAGTGATGCATTTGATTAACATATAGAAAAATTGTAAATTGTATTCTAACATCACATTAACTTCAAATGTGAAAGACATCTTGTATCACTTTTAAAGAAAATATAAAATATATTTTATTTAGTAAAATTGAATTTATAGAATGATGACTTTTTTTTACTTTACTGCTTAATACTTGAGAAATTTTCCTCTTTGCTGAGGCTATTAGAAAACAGGAACTCTAACAATTATATAGTGGGAAGATACATTCATACAACGACTTTGGAAAGCTACTTGACAATGTAAGGATGAAAGTGCCCAAAGGTGTAAAATTTCCCTGCTCTATGTCTATCCTATGAAAATTCTAATATATATAAACAACAAAACCATAAATATTTATTGTAGCATTGTTTTTAACATTTACAATGGTAAATATAAAAATGCCAATATTTCCTGAAATGAAAATTGATAGCTTTATATTATATATATAATGAAATCCCATTCGAAATTAAACAAAAACAGATACCCAAGTATCAGCTGGAATGGTTCTCAAAAATATCATAGTGAGATTATAAAGCATGTGTTGAAATAATACAGAGAAAACAATAACATCTTATTTAAATTTGAAGATACAAACACTACCGTATGCGGTATAAAATATTCTATACACAGACCTGTACTTAAAAATAGAGAAATATACAAGGGGATGCTAAACAATTTTAGCCTGTAGTTATCCCTTGTAGAATTTCTTATAATCTTGTTTCTGGTTATGTTGCTGTATCAATTATTTTTCAGTTTTGGGTATGTGTGAAATATTTCATAAAAGGAAGTTGGACGTTTTAATAATACATTGACTTTAAGAGGAGGAAGAATAGGTGATTGGGGTATTTTGTTATATACCAACACATGACTGAAATAATCATCTATTCTAATTCTGTTCAGTTCAGTGGACAGTCTTTGAAGGTTTTTTAACAGAGTTGCAGTTTGTCATATCTTTGAGAACATTGTGTTAGATTAAGTGGAACAGGAATGCTTAGAGGGAAGGAGATTAAAATAATGTGTTGTATGGATATTTGAGGTGACATACAATAGAACTGGAAAATAGAGAAACTTCATGAAAAATAGTATAAAAAGAGACATAAATGACTTACCAATTGACTCTGCTGTGTTTGAAAGATGGGAATTGTAGTCGTAACATTGGATGAAATAGGAAAGACAGACTAGTAGAGCTCTTTGGAGGCAAATTCTATAAGTTCTTTTTACATTTTGAGTGGAAGTTTTCACTTTTAAATGAAATGCATATGGATAAAAAATAAAGGTAAATATAGCCATTATGAAATTGTCTACATAAAATGAGAGTTGATGCATAAAAATGAATAGACTGGAAAAACGGAACTTTTTAAATATAAAAAAAATTTGCTCTTTTCTGATAGTATTCTTTCTTCTTAAACTTCATGATTATTCCTGGAAATTAAAGTGAAAAAAAACTATCATAAAACTATGACTCTATCATACTGTAACATTTCAGGGCCCACATTATTATACCTCCTCTCTCCATCTTGCATGACTGTTTAAAATGGTTCTGTTTGATACACTGACATTCAATTTCTTTTTATATGGAATGTAATTTGGGAGATTCTCTAAACAATCTGTATAATGGCAGACATGGAGTATAACTGAAATTAGAAATATTCTGTTGTAGTTTCCATTCTTTCTTAAAGGTTTTAACATTTTGTTATGAACATGACAAGCCTTATTTTTTTTTCCACACATAGAAGGAACACGAATTATAAATAGAACAAAACACTGTGAAATACTGCAAATGTAGAATAATTATTTGATCTCATGCACACACCTCGGTAATTTAAATTAAATTCTATAAGTAAATGACTAAATATTTTAAAATTAACTACTTTAAATTAAGATGTATTTAGAAATAATTTTAATGTTATTGAAATTTTTTTAAAAACCTATTTTAATATAAGAAATCATGATAAAATGCAAATACTACATATTTTCAGAAAATTTGGTAATGAATGTCATCTCCCAAAAAACCATCTTAGTCATTGCATAAAATTCTACAAATGATATCTGATTTTAGAGGAAAGTACATGAACTGAAAGTCCCGACTGAATAAATGCTTAAAAAAGGATGATTTAAAAAAATTTAAAGGTAACATTTATTAATTAAAATAATTCTGATAGAAAATCCTAACAATGTACATTATTGGCTAGATTTATAATTCCGTAAATTAAATATACATCCCCCTGCAAGTGGCAATACTTCAAAAATTAATTCTAGTTTACAATTTAGTATAAAATAATGTATTAGAAGTGTCCGTGAAAGATGGAGTTTAATGGAGAAAAAATGAGGAATATTATGAGTATCAGGACATGGAGAAGAGTAAAAAGTCAATATTGTGGGACAAATTAAATGACCTTTTTTCATTTGATATAATGTAATGGTTATAAAATATCTTCTCAGAGTTCTTCAACTGACATTTCATTGAAATGTGGGGACTGGGGTCTCTGACCTTGAATCTGGGAGGACTTTTAACTTCTTTGACTAAGAGAATACAAAAAAAAGCAATGCTGTGTAACTTTTGAGACCTGGCCTAAATCGACAATCTGACTTCTGCTCACTTTTTTTCAGAATCCTCCATCTCAGGAGGGCCCCAGTATTGCCAGGCTGGGAGAAACCCAAACCATGAGGATAGACCATGAATAGGCGTTCTGGTTGACAATCCCAGTTCATTCGTAGCTTCAAATACACAAGGCCAAGTGCCAGATATGGGCATAAAAAGCAATTTTGGAAGTGGACACTCCAGTCCCAGCTGTCCTAGCCCTCAGCTATTTGAGTTGCATCCAGACATGTAAGTCTTCCCAGCTGAGGCCTCATCATTGAGGTGCAGAAAAGGGGCATGCCCACTGTGCCTGTTTCTAAATTGCTGACCCACAGAACCTGTGAGCATAATACAAGTTTACTATTTTATACCAGTAAGTTTGGGGTATAGTATTGTGCAACAATACAAGCTGCTGCACAAAAAATCTCTTCTTTGTTACATAAACTCTATATAAACTGGCATATGCTTAGTTCTTCAACCTCTCTCCAATCTCCTTCTCTTTCCCCATACTCAAACTAATCTTTTTTTTTCTGCTCCTTCAACAAACCAGCACTTGTATTTACACATTAGATAAATTGCACCATTAACTTAAAAAACACAATTTCCAAGATTTTTACAAAACTGTGTCTTATAGTTTAAAGTATCTCAGCCTTTAAGTATCACTTGTTAGATAACATTTAGTTGCCAATCTTTTTATAATTTCTTTCTCTTACTCTACTCCTTAGCTTACAGTCCTTTCTGCCATATTTATCGTATTTGTATAACAGATCAAAATCTGTGGTTTTCTACTTATTTACCTAATTTTCAGCTCTCTCCACTTATTATCATATAAGTTACAAACATTTCAGGTCATATCTTCAGTTTACCACATTATACCAGTAGCTTAAATATCACATTACCCATACTAGCCACTCAAAAATATTTATTATGGAATTAATGGAACTCTAAATTTAATCTGGTCTCCAAACTAAATATATGGCATAAGTATCAATATAGGTTTCAGGTAGATAGGGTTTAGCTATAAGGAATACAGGTTGCAACTAAAAGCAGTTTTCACAGGCAAGATGTTTACTTACTTCTACAAAAGAAAGAGTACAAGCCAGGACAGGATAAGAAGAGCAGCCACACAGGGATGCTGAAGATTTGTTATACACATGCAGGGACATTAATAGCATTTCCTTAGAAAGAGGTATGATATAAGATAGCATGATGCCTGTAGCACCCTGAGACATGATTGCTCATATTGCAGCCAAGAAAAATAGGAAAGGCTGAAGCAGCAAAGGGCAAAGGGGCAAAAGGCCAAAGCCATGCAGACCAAGTTTGTGCTTTTTTAAAGGCTTTCCTAGGAAGCTATCTTACGATATCCATTTCAATGTCACAAAATTCACATGGCCACACCAAGAAACATGGATATTTTACTATCCAAATAAAAAACTAGGCAAGAGAAGTTTACATTTGCATAGCCTATCAATAGTGTCTGCCAAGATATTTCCATTTTTTAGTGTATCAGAAAATTGGGCACTCATGACTAACATACTTTATTCATTTTAAATAGAAACAAATGTGTGTGCATATATATATAAAATATACATATTTATATGTGTGTAAATACATGTGCATGTATGTGTGTGTGTGTGTAAAACCAATCAACTTCTGCTGAAAAACTTCTGTAAAACTCATTTTTTTTTCCAGTTTGTTTCCTCTGAAGGCAATCTTCACATCTAGGGAATATTAATGGTAATAATAACAGCATTGATTTATTGAGAGTTTTCCGATGTAACAATTACTATACAAGTATGCCATTTAATCCATTTCTCTAGTTTCAATATTAATATTGGTACTTAATAAATGAGTAAACTGAAAATAATAAGTTTAAAATCTTTTTTCACAGCTAGTCAGCAATACAACTGGGATTTGATATCAGATTCATACGATTCCGAAGACCCTGACCACCAAATGCAAAAGGTACATGGCAACAGCTGATTGCAATGAGAGAAAAACAACTAATAAGGCAACAAGCAGGATACTAAGATATTTTCCAAAATGAATAGCGCTGATTCTGTGAGGAATGAACATTGCCAAACAAGTGTTTTGTTTTGTTTTTCAACTCCTCTAAAAAAATTCACATGTATGCATGCCACTTTCCTGAAAAATATCTGCCTCATAATTGCCATAAGAAACTGTATGGACAACTCTTAAACATTCTGAAAGTAGTCAGAGATGGGGGAAAGCATTTGCTGTTTTAGTCTGTTCCTGGTCTTATAACAAATATCACAGACTGGGTAATTTATGATTATAGAAATGTATTTCTGAAAGTTCAGGAGTTGGGAAGTTCAAGATTATGGCACCAACATATTCATTGTCTGATGAGGGCCTGTTTCATAGATGTCATTTTGCATGACTTAATCACATGGTAGGAAAAGCAAAGGGACAAAATGGACAAATGCCATGTTGTCACATGGCAGAAGAAATGGAAGAGCCAGGGAGCTCTCAGAAGCTTCCTTTATTAGGATATTAATCTCATTCATGAGTGCACAGCCATCATGACTTAATTGCCTCCAAAGGCCCCACTTCCTCATCACTTTGAGGATTAAACTTAAACATGAATTTGGAGGAAATATATTCAAACTCTAGGACTAGTTTAAATGTAGTTAAAAAGGTTTCTTCATTCTGTAATCGTTAATATGCTAATATTTTTGTAAATATCCAAGAGGAAGCTAAAGCATATAATATTACAAAATTTATTTCTGTTTGTGGATATTATGTTTTCCTCTCATTCTATCTCTAGAAATTAGTGTCCTCAAGAAACACTATATAGGATAATTGTCTTTCAAGTTCATCAACTACCGGTTCTTGATTCTTCAGTAGCTAATCCTAGATAGTAATACTTAACAGATTATAAAAACTTGGGTGCTGCTATATAAATGCGCTGAAACTCCCAGGGAGCCAAACATAAGGACTTAAAGAGAGATGTAACTAGGGATCATAATCATGAATTTCAGCTGCTTCTCTATCTTTGTCAGTGAGCAAATGACCATACAAAATAAGGTATTCAATTATTAATTCTGTGCCCATATCCCGGAATTTTGCCCAATATATTTGTAAGTTTAGATAAATAAGGCACTAATGCCAGGGATATGTAGCATTAGTTCTGGGTTTATAAAGGGATATTCACAACCTCTTGCCATCCACAGAATTTATCAGCCCAAAGTAAACTATACTCGTTAGTTAAGGGCAACCTGAGACATGTTTAAAACTGAGGTAGACTGAAGAGTCAACTAATTGCAGGAATCTTTTGTTATTTGGTTGAAATGTTCAAACAAGTCCCACTCTGAATTCTATTAGAAGTCCATCATTGGCTTCTCTCTCTTTCTCACTGTCTTAAATCATGTATTTTATAACACTATGAAGAATGAAGTTCAAAAGAATAAGCTAAATTTAATTAATTAAATTATTTATTTATTTATTTTGAGACAGAGTCTCACTCTGTCACCCAGGCCAGAGTTCAGTTGCACAATCTTGGCTCACTGCATCCTTCACCTCCTGGGCTCAAGAGATCCTCCTGAAGCAGGGCATTTCCCTGACCCCTTCATGGGACTCGTGACAGGGGTGCCCCATTTACTCAGCCCACTGCTCTCAACTCCTCGAGGGAGTGCTCAACTGAACAAGGCAGGAACTGGAGTACACGAGTGCTGGAACCAGTGGCCTCTTTGGTGCCAGAAGGAGTGAACTCACCCACTCTGACCTGCTGTGTTCCACATCTTGCAGGAGAGAGCATGCAGGTGAGCAGGTACAGGAGCCAGGAAGAGAGCTTTGGGGTGTTGGCAGGAGCAAACTCCATGTGGGCCCCATAGCAGCCCCTGGGGTTAGGGGGGTGCCTGTGATTCCTGAAGCCCCAGTGGGCATATTACAGTGCTCCTTTAGCTCTGCCATCTTCAGACAGCTAAAGTGTTAGCAGCTCAGCATGCCTTTTTGTATCCACACTCACTCCTGAGCTCTCGTTTGGCATCCAGGAAAAATCAGCTCACAGGAATGAATTGAAGGATGGTAAATGCAGAGGATTTTATTGCCAAGGAAAGTGGCTCTCAGCAGGAAGGGCAGCTGGGAAGGAGATGTAGCAGGAAGGTTTCTGGCTGGACTCTTCTCCAAAGTTGCACTGTCAAGCTGTCTCTCTGAAATCAAGCTGCTTCTCTCCAACGTCCAACCGTAGTCTCTGATGCCCAGCTGCTGCTTCTCTTTTGATGTTCAGCTGCTTCTCTTTTTTGCTAGCTGAGTTTGGGGTTTTTATGGGCACAGGATGGGGGACAGGGGAGGTCATGGGTAATTTTGTAAAAGGCAACATTTGAGTGGGAAAATAGGAACGTATGTTCTCACTTTGGGCTTTGGTTCCAGGCTTGAGGGTGGAGCCCTTGCCAGGGACCTGCCCTCTTTTGCCCAGAATTTCCCTGCCTCCTTTCCCTATCACTACCACCCCATCACTCCCACCTCAACATCCTGAGTAGCTGGGATTATAGGCACACACCACCACATCTGATTAATATTTAAATTTTTTGAAGAGACAGGGTTTTGTCATGTTGCCTAGGCTGGTCTCAAATCCTGGGCTCAAGTGATTTGCCCACCTCAGCCTCCCAAAGTTCTGGGATTACAGGTGTGAGCCAGTGTGCCTGGCCCTAAATAATATTTATATGGGCATTTTGTAATTATTATTTTTAATAATATAAATGTTTCCTTTTTAATATGAATTTTTCAAGAGTTTTAAAATTGACTGATTATTCATGAAAATTTAATGAAGGACAGGAATTGGCTATTTTTCTGAATGACAAAAATTAGGAAAGTTTTTAGAGAGATGATGAATTTATCCTAGAATATATGGAAAGAGTAAATCTTGTTATATAGAACAAGCAACTTTCCAATCTGAAGTATCTTAGAATAATAAAAATTTTTTTCTAGTTTCCTTATAATTGTTTCAAAGTAATACTTTAGACCAAAAATTGTATATCTCAGTAGGTGGCGTATATGATAATTAAAAAATTAAAAGCTAAGTTAATTAAAGTTTTAATTATTTTAATTTTTATTAATTTTAATTATCAATCTTCATTGAAGAATTCTGTCCAAAAAATGTGGACAATATGTGTCATAAGGATTAATCAGCATAAAATAGTCCCGAAAGGAAATTAAAGGACTGATTAGATAGTACTAAAATAACAATCATACAAAGTAGAAAGTGGTGTTATAAGAGAACTGTAGATAAAATATTGTAAGAAACTAAAGTAGGAAGATAATGTTTTGAGTTGTGGGAGATCAGGAAAGATTTTTTGGAAAAAGTAATGTTTAAGCTAGATCTTAGAGAGACATGACAATAGAAAAGTAAGCAAAAAAATATGAATAACCCTTTCAGATTACAGGCAATACAAATTATGATAAACATAAAAAAAATCTTACTTCACTAGTAATCAAGTAATTGAATTAAACAATTGGATACCATTTTTTCTTCAGCAGACTGGCAAAACATAAGATATTAACAAGGGTTTTGCGGGTACAGGGAAGAGGGTAGGCTCAAACTATGCTGGTATCAATGTATAACCAAGATCTCCTTTGGAGTGCAATTGTTATATAGTCTACATTCTGTAAAAACTAAACACATATGTTTGCCTTTCCACTTTTGGAAATACAAGGTAGATAATCATGCAAGAATGTCAATTGCAGTATTGTGTTGTAATTTTTAAAAATACTCTAAATATTCATCAATATATAACTACGAATAAAAATAGTTGGACTATCATGCAGACTACAATGCCTCTATTGTGGCACAATAGTTAATAATACAATCTCTGAGAGCAGAATATCTGGATTTGAATAATTTGCTCTCCCTCTAAATGACCTTGAGCAAAGTACTTACAATCTTTTTCTCTCCCGTAAAATGGAGATAACAGCATTGCCAATTTATTAGCTTGTCATGATGATTAAATGAGATAATCCATATATCACACCAAGTACCCACTACATAATAAGCAACTAATTAAATTTGACTAATATTAATAATTTCATTATTATTCATCAATATCATGGCATGACTTCTAAGGTATATTATTAAATAGAAAAAGAGAAGTTTTAATCAGAGCCATAGTTTAGAACTTGACTTAAAGCAGACTCACAAAGCAAATGCTCATATCTAGGACAGGTAAATCTACACGTGTTTATACACACATTCACTGTATTTGGGGAAAATACACACCAAACTGGAAACACTGGTTGTCTCTGAAGAAGAGACAGGGCTTTGGCAATATTCAAATTAGGCTTTAACTGTTTCTGAAAGTTTCAGTTCTCTATAAGGAGAAGGTATTACTTATGTAATTTTTAAAAATTACATATTAAGTACTAAATGACTGAAGCTTCTTAGAATTGATGGGGGCAGGCATCACATGGCAGCAAGGCATTCACATAATGGAGAATCATGGTCTCCTGTAGATGTCTAGGAGTGATAAAATTAACTACCTTTTAGGTGGTGTAGATTCCTGGTTGAGCTGATAATTATTAAGTTAATGATTAGTAGGTTATTTCTCAACACCGAAGAGATTATTAGTGTTTCAAAGTTTTCACTGTAATTCATCTGTAAAACCATTCAACCTACCTCCAGTACACCTCAGTAATCTGGTGACGAGAGTATTCTTGCTCACTTTATTTACTCTTCAGTGATCTAATGCCAATAATGCCAGCCTATAGAAACAATAGCCAATTATAACAAAAAGCACATAAAAAGTCAAATATAGCTGGGTAATAGACATAAAAATACCTTATTAATATTTTTATAACACTCTAAACTGAAATAAACAGACCACTCTCGATTTTAGCATCTGGTTCCAAACAATTCTTGTTTGGGTGATAACTTCTTAAAAACAAACGCTGGGCATCTTTCATCGACTTTTCATCAAGTAACAGCTCTTCCTTTAGAACAAAATGTATGCATGTTGGAAGTGTGACTGATGCTCACTTCTGGTTTGTTCTGTGTGAGAAAGCTTTATGTTGGGTGCACTTCAGAAAACAAATGGTTTCAAATCTTTTGAATAGATGCCATAGCACAGTTTAAATGCAGCTTCTTGTGATTTTTAGAATAATTTCAGCCACAATTTTTACATTCAATTTATAACTATACTAAGACATTCTCCTTCAGAACAAAGGCATTTCTGTTTTCATGTGCTCTTGGGCATCTTTGGGTCATTCATTATATCAATCATTTATCTTCGTAAAGTGTTTGGCTATGAACGATTACTTACTACACCAAAGCATGAAAGAAATAGATATAGATCATCTGCTCTTGAATGCATTTCTACAGATTCCCTTAGGATAATTCCTGTTTCAACTTAAGCTATTAAATTTTTTGCTGAATTCAAATCACCTCATCTGCTGAAACATGTAGAGACAAATAACCACAGACGTTTGCATGAAGGTTCAGGTGTATTTAAGGGCAGCTTAATTATAAGACACTGAAATTCTCCTAAGTAATTTGGAGCTAAATATTCTACATCAAATATTTTACAAAACTTAAAGAAATATTTACTTTTCACATGATTACGATTTTGATACTAGGTTAAAAATGACTTATATTGGCATTTTTTAAACAGCTTAAGACAAATAATGTTTTTGATACTGTTTATTATAACATACGAAAAGTCTTTATATTTATGCAAATATACTCTATTTTATCGTCTGTTCATTTCATGTTGCATTTGCATGCACTACTGAATTACTTGTTACTAAAACATACAGAACAGACAGAAAGTTAAAATTGGTTAATTTCTATCTAATCTGGATAAGATAAACACAATGAGTGAAATAAATCATTATGTCAAATAACAAAAACCTCATGCATAGAAACTTCAACATTTCTGAATAACAAAAAGTATAACATTATGTAGGGCAAGGTGCCACTTTTGTATCAACTAGAAATAAGCCCTGAATCTGAATGATGAAATTTTAATAGTAACTGTTGACCGCAGGGCAGAGTTTACTCTCTTGGTCAGATGCTTTTGTGAATGACACAAACTGTGTGTCCAGATCACTTTTCCCTATAATCACTTCAAATTACTTGACTTTTTGATCTCTTCCTTTTTTCTGTCTCCTTTTTGTCCACAACAGATATTCCAAATATCCACCGAGTTTTCAAATACTCCAGTCCGTATTTGGTCTTCCCATTCCTAGCAGAAGTACTTTGTCTTCTACTTCCCAGAATAATGTTAATTCTCTTATTTTAGACTTGCTTGCTTTAATTTGTATTTGTTTTTGGCTTTTTTTCTTTCCATCTCACAGGATAAGAGGGCATCTCTTCTTCCATATTCATAAATACGTTGCCAACAGGAGTTTGTTGTTATTTACACTTTCTTCTCCTAGACATTTTAATTTTACTTACCTTCCCTGAGCACATGGCAAAGTCAAAACACAAGCAGAATCTTACTTATGAATAGAGGCAGATTTATTAAGCCAGGGATAGGCAAACTATAGCCAATGAACCAAAGCCAGGCTGCTATGGGTTTTTATAAATAAAATTTTATAGGAACTCAGCCACAGACATTCCTTTACATATTGTCTACAGCTGCTTAAGCACTACAAAGGCAAAGTTGCATATTTACAACACAAATAATATGGCCTGCAAGCCTAAAGTACCTACTACCGTGCCCTTTATAGAAAATGTTTATCAGCTTTTGTTCTCTTATCCTAAGTTATGAGGCTTACATTTCCGGCCACCTCATTTGCATTTGAGTTTCCAGTTTTGAGTTTGTAGTTTTGTATTCTTGCTTGAAGAGCCCCAAACCCTGACCTCCAAATTGAATGTGCTGTAGATCCCACAAAATATGGATCCAATCAAGCTGATGTCATGTCATTATCTGTAGCTTTTATTCTTTGCCATCACACACCTTCCTTGAACAGTTAGGCTTCTGCAAAAAATCTTAAATAATCACTGATATGGGTTGGTTCTGTGTCTTCACCCAAATCTCATCTTGTAGCTCCCATAATTTGCACGTGTTATGGGAAGGATCCAGTGGGAGATGACTGAATCATGAGGGCACGTATGTCCCATGCAGTTCCCGTGATAGTGAATGGATCTCACGAGATCTGATGGTGTTAAAAATGGGAGTTTCTCTGCACAATCTCTTTTTTGCCTGCTGCCATCCGTGTAAGATGTAGCTTACTCCTTCTTGCCTTCCACCATGATTATGATGCCTCTCCAGCCATGTGGAACTGTAAGTCCAACAAACCACTTTCTTTCGTAAATTGCCCAGTTGCAGGTATGTTTTTATCAGCAGCATGAAAATGAACTAATACAGTAAATTGTTACCAGTAGAGTGGGGTGCTGGTGGAAAGATATCCAAAAATATGGAAGCGACATTGGAACTGGGTAAAAAGCAGAGGTTGGAACAGTTTGGAGGACTCAGAAGAAGACAGGAAAATGTGGCCAAGTTTGGAACTTCCTAGAGACTTGCTGAATGGCTTTGAACAAAATGCTGACAGTGATATGGACAACGAAATCCAGGCCGAGGTGGTCTCAGCTGGTGATAAGGAACTTGTTGGGAACTGGAGTAAAGGTGAATGTTGCTACGTTTTAGCAAAGACACTGGTGGCATTTTGTCCGGCCCTATAGATTTGTAGAACTTTGAACTTGAGAGAGATGATTTAGGGTATCTGGCAGAAGAAATTTCTAAGCAGGAAAGCACTTAAAATGTGAATTCGGTGCTGTTGAAGGCATTCAGTTTTATAAGGGAAGCAGAGCATAAAAATTTGGAAAATTTGCAGCCTGACAATGCAATAGAAAAGAAAATCCCATTTTCTGAGGAGAAATCCAAGCTAGCTACAGACATTTGCATAAGATAATGGGGAAAATGTCTCCAGGACATGTCAAAGGTCTTTACCTCAGGCTCTCTCATCACAGGCACAGAGACCTAGGAGGAAGAAGTGGTTCTGTGGGCTGGGCCCAGGGTTCCTTTGCTGTGTGCAGCCTAGGGACTTCACCCCCTGCATCACAGCAACTCTAGCTATGGCTGAAAGGGGACAACATAGAGCTCAGGCTATGGCTTCAGAGGGTGCAAGCCCCAAGCTTTGGCATCTTCCATGTGGTGTTGAGCCTACGAGTGCACAGAAGTCAAGAATTGAGGTTTGGGAACCTCTGCCTAGATTTCAGAAGATGTATGGAAACGCCTGAATGCCGAGGCAGGAGTTTGCCATATGGGTGGGGTCCTCATGGAGAACCTCTGCTAGGGCACTGCAGAAGGAAAATGTGGGGAGGGACCCCCCACACAGAATCCCTACTGGGGCACCACCTAGTGGAGCTGTGAGAAGAGGGCAACCATCTTCCAGGCCCCAGAAGTGTAGATCCACTGACAGCTTGCACTGTGTGCATGGAAAAGCTGTAGACACTTAACACCAGCCCATGAAGGCAGCCAGGAGGGAGACTGTACCCTGCAGAGCCAGAGGGGTGGAACTGCCCAAGACCATGGGTATCCACCTCTTGCATCTGCGTGACCTAGATGTGAGACATGGAGTCAAAGGAGCTTTAGATTTGACTGCCCTTCTGGATTTCAGACTTGCATGGGGCTTGTAGCCTCTTTGTTTTGGCCAATTTCTCCCATTTGCAATGGCTGCGTTTACCCAATCCCCATACCCCTGTAACCCCATTGTATCTAGGAAGTAACTAACTTGATTTTGATTTTACAGGCTCATAGGCGGAAGGGACTTGCCTTGTCTCAGATGAAACTTTGGACTGTGGACTTTTGAGTTAATGCTAAAAAGAGTTGACACTTTGGGGGACTGTTGGGAAGGCATGACTGGTTTTGAAACATGAAGATATGAGATTTGGGAGGGGCTGGAGTGAAATGATATGGTTTGGCTCTGTGTCCCCATCCAAGTCTCATCTTGTAGCTCCCATAATTTCTACATGTAGTGGGAGGGACCCGATGGGAGAAGACTGAATCGTGGGGGCAGGTCTTCCCCATGCTGTTCTCATAATAGTGAATGGCTCTCACAAGATCTAGTGGTGTTAAAAACAGGATTTTCTCTGCACAAGCTCTTTTTTTGCCTGCTGCCACCCACGTAAGATGTGTCTTGCTGCTTTTTGCCATGATTGTGAGTCCTCCCCAGGCATGTGGAACTGCCCAATAAACCTTTTTCTTTTGTAAGTTGTCCAGTCGTGGGTATGTCTTTATCAGCAGCGTTAAAATGGACTAATACAATCACTCTATCAAATGAGATAATATTTATTCCTTTATCACTGACAACTCTCTATCTTGGCTCTTCTATTCAATCATGTTAGTGATAGATGCTTTGCTTTTTGTTTTTGTTGTTTAACCTGATTGTTATAGCTTATTTTATGAATTTCTGTTCTTCTTTTAATTTAACAACAATTTTACTATTTCTCCTTACATGTTTATAAGTCATATGGAGACTCCTTCTCATCTACCCTGACCCCAGAATATTAAAACTTTTCAGAGTTTCAGGATTAATTCCATTATATGGACATGATTCCTTGAGATAGGAAAAACTGATTGGATGGTGACATTAGACTTATCAGAATCTAAGATCTTACAAAATATAAAGCTTTACTAGTAATTTCACGAACTCAGGTAATCATTAGGTGTGGGCAAATCAGAGAATTATTTAGATCTCTTAATCTGATTCTTTACATCCTTGGTTCTGTCATTAGATACTCCCTTGCCGAGGCAGATAGATGAGACTTCTAGAGAGGTATGCCGACAATTTATTTACATGGAGATACCTGTCTCAATTATCAAATATCTTCATTTTTATGCAGATAGTTACATATGTGGTATATGTGACATTTTCCAGGGAGCCCCATAAATCCACAACCTTCTACTTTGTTAACCATAAGCAATTCTAAACGACCAAGTACATTCTGCTAAAAGCATTTCTGTGATAGATAATCACTCTCCTGCTAGCAAAAAAACAAATTGTTTGTCAGGAGCTATCATTAGTATGTTTATATAAGCAAAATGGGCTTCCTTCCTTCTGTGGATCCTGGCAGGGCATCTCAGTAATCAGAAAGAATCAAAGACCCTTTCCTTCCCAATCTGCTCTGGCCTTGGTCAACATCTTAGTGCCAAATATTGCTGGTGTATTATTATTGGCTTACACCATTTTCTGCAGTGTTTCACTTAAGCCAACTAATACTCTGACCTTGATTTGAACCATCCAACAGAGAGTAGGAATTCCCTCCACAAAGCATGTTACTCATTAACATCTTCCTTTACAAGTCTCTTGATGTTCATTCACAAACTCATTTACCTTTTTCCTCCATCAACCTCAATTATTTGCATCATTTTCCATGGGCCTACGGGAGTATTTAATTGAATACGTATTTTTTCTTCTCAAATCAAATTTTCTGAAAAAAAATTGTTTCTATGAACTGTATTTTAGGTATATTTCCAGGTTGGTACAAACACTAATTTTCAGGGGTCATTATGTCAAAGAGCCCATCCACACCCCATGGCCTACATATGTCAAAGGATTGTTCTTTATTCATCCACTTTCTATGAATTCCACACATGGGAGATAAACTTCTTTTTCATCCATATTACCAGGTTGTCAGGGAGCAACATTAAAGGTCACAGTGTTCAGTGGAACCTTGCCATAACTTAGACTAAACACGTTTCTCCCATAATTTTACTTCTTCAAATTCTTTCTTTCTCTTTCTTTCTTTCTCTTTCTTTCTTTCTTTCTTTCTTTCTTTCTTTCTTTCTTTCTTTCTTTCTTTCTTTCTTTCTCCTTTTCTCTCTCTTTCTCTCTCTTTCTCTTTCTTTCTTTTTCTTTCTTTTTTTTTTTTTTTTGACAGGGTTTCACTCTTGTCACCTGGCTGGAGTGCAGTGGCACAATCTCGGCTCGCTGCAACCTTCACCTCCCAGGTTCAAGCAATTCTCCTGCCTTAGCCTCCCGAGTAGCTGGGATTACAAGCACCTGCCACCATGCCTGGTTAATTTTTGTATTTTTTTGTAGAGACGGGGTTTCATCATGTTGACCAGGCTTGTCTTGAACTCCTGACCTCAGGTGATCCACACTCCTCAGCCTCCCTAAGTGCTGGGATTTTACAAGTGTGAGCCACTGCGCCCGACCTTGAGCTTGTTTCTTTATGAATTCCTGCAACTCAACATTAAAGACATAATATCCCATAGTGATTAATATATCCAATAGTCCTTCCTGACTAAAGGTACAAAGTTAATCCTAGTGTTGTTAATAAGCATGGAAGTCATTATTTATTCAGTGTCTTCGGTTCAAGCATTGTCTTAAACCAAACTGATTTCCTACTACAACTGAGTCCTCTAAAAACAGCTTCCTCTAGTGTCCCTATTTGAAGTAGCAAGTCATTTTTATCATAATGATGGGCCTCCTAGAACACTACTTCAATTAGATTTAATATCACATGACCAAATCCTGTAATTCTTTCAAAATGCCTGGCAAAGGGGCCAGTGCTGCTTAAGTTGCCACTCATGTAGTTCATATTATATGCTAATTAAATGTGTCTAGTTTGAAAGCATTGTCTACACCTACAAATAATGTGCTTCATGAAATTCTCAATTAGGTATATCCTAGCACCGGATACCGTTTTATCTGGCTGTGCCATAGGCTTCCCTTAAATGTCCTCTACGTACCTCTTGAGGGAGTTATTTATAATTTTAAAGCATTAAAGCAAACGTAAAATCACATTCTCTGAGGCTTTCTAGGTTCTAGTTTTATATTATTTAAAGTAATTCCATTTACATTCACACTGATATGTTCAAAGCAACAGACCAGATCAAGCTGTGACATACCAGACAGGCAGCTACTATCTGCTTTCTATCATAACCAAGGAGCTGTCTTAGCAATGTATCATTTTGATTTATGGCCATATAGGGTGCAGAAATTCTATTGTACAGCATCCTCTGCTCTCTACAATTCATTGGTAGTTTCTCTGGAAAAAAAAATCTAGAATGGTAAACAAAGCCTAGAAACTGAGTGATAACTGTAGTCAACTACACACAAGCTGAGTTGTCAGGGGGCACTTTGTCATTTGTTTTATTCAAATTATACAGGTAGAACATCCAAATCAGTAGGAGTCCAATTTTCCTTTTCTGCAGTCAGCAGGCCAAGAGATTTTCACCAACAAAGCCCATTTGTTTGGATGACAATAACAAAAGATAGTTAAGTATGATATCCTCACTCTGAGCTGTTTGCATGAAAATATTGTAGTGGCTTCCCTCCATGGTAATGTAATCTACTTATAAACACCTTTCCCATCTGCTATGATTTTACCCTATTTCCAAACACTTCCTCCCAATATCAGGCTGTATAACTCATCATGCATAATGTTTGCCCACACAATCAATAACAAGGACCTTACTAGCACACCCAAACAAATGTTTGGGTTTTATTTGTTTGTTTGTTTAACTTTTAAGTTCATGGGTACATGTGCAGATTTGTTACACAGGTAAACTTGTGTCATGGGGTTTGTTGTCAAACAAATGTTATAAGTGATAGACAAAGGACCTCAGAAGTCTCTCCTCTGCTTGATAATGGAGCTACCTTCACCTTTAGCCCTAATTGGTTACATAGGAAGGAACTTTTGATCCACCACAAATTACCTTTCAGAAAAGGCACAGTCAAATTAAATGACACAAATATCATGTCTTAGGTATTGTATAATATTCCTCTGGTGCAAGTAAATTTAAAACTGGGTTTGAGACTGCCATTAGAGGCCAAATAAAAGTATTAGAGGTGGGAAAGATATAAAGTTATATATTATTGCATTCTCCTTCACTCCCTCATTACTACCACTTGATATTAGTAAGGCACAGTGGGTTTTGTGATTTATTTCTCATATTAGTCTCAGGACGCAATGGTTTCACTAAAGGAAACCTTAATAATTTTTGAGCAAGGGGCCTTGCTTTTCATTTTTCACTGGGTTACAGAAGTTATGTAGCTGGTCCTTCCTGTTGACATTGGCTGTGTCATTCAGTACAACAGCATGAGTCTTTCAAATGGATTATAGCAAACAGCTGCCACAGGCATATTTTGAGTCAAAATCCTGAGGAGTCTAAATTGGTGGTCCCATTTAACTTTTCCTAAAGGGCTCTAGTTTGGGTATGCCCTAATATCATCTGACCAGTTGGATGGGATCATAAGGGCCTAGTGTTATTGCCTGTGCTACCACCTACCACAATACTTTTCATGCTTATTTCTGTTCAGTACCTGCAGTGAGTTAAATAGTGCTCTTCTGAAATTATTCATTCAGAATCTCAGAAGGTGACCTTCTTTAGAAATTTGCACATATAATTAGTTAAGATGAGCTCCTACTAGATTAAGGAGGGTCCTAATTCCAGTGACTGGAGGTGTTTTTATAAGAAGAGAGGACACATGGAGAAGAGATTGAAAATGAAAGCAGAAATTGGAGTAATAAATCTATAAGTAATAAAGCTCCAAAAATTTGTAGGAGAGAGTAGAACCTAGGCAGGGGCAAGAAAAGATTTTTTTTCTGTGGCTTTTCAAGGAAGCGTGACCCTATTGACTCCTTGGCTTCAGACTTCTAGCCTCCAGAACTGTGAAATAATAAATTTCAGTTGTTTTAAGCTACCCAGTTTGTGGTAATTTGTTCCAGCAGCCCTAGGAAAGTACTACAATGCTTTATTCACGTTCTGAACTCTTTCCAGTTATTTCGTGAGTATGGGTAGACAAGATTCTTAGAACAGTCTTGACAGTCTCTGAGTTTATTGCTTACTGGTGGGTCCTATGAAAGACAAATTACTTCTCACAGTTTAAGGAATGTCCTAAGTTGATCTGTACTAATTTACAGGATTTAGTTGCAGTTTAAGGAATGTCCTAAGTTGATCTGTACTAATTTACAGGATTTAGTTGCAGTTTAAGGAATGTCCTAAGTTGATCTGTACTAATTTCCAGGAATTAATTTGCACCTTGGGCTGTGCCTTAAATTCTAGCTGGATTTATCAGCCAGCTTCTATTTGTAATATGGGTGACTATAGTCCTTAACTTCTCTCCTAATTTTTGCTCTGAGAAGAAAATTATCATCATACCATGAAAGTAGTAGATGAACTCTACCTTTTAGGTTATTCTTTACCAGATTATGGAAATGTGATAATGAATTTTTTTAAATCCATGATAAGACAGTAAACATACACTTGTTTCTATTCTGCAAAGCTTAAAATTTTCCTACTTGAAATTAAAAAAAAATAAAAAACTCTTAGGAGGCCCCTGAGATTGGTTTAATGCTCTGTTGTAGCTATCTGGAAATTCTTAATAATTTTTGAGTAAGTATCCATGCATTTTCATTTTATACTCAGCTCTATGAATTATGTAGTTAATCTTGATAACATATCAGAGCCTCTTGTCTACTTTATTTTCTGTACATTCTTCATCATATCAGGTACAGATGAAACATGCAAATGAACCACCTTGATATTCTACTGTAAATGTCCAGGGGCTACCTACTTATTGACCAGTTAGAACTACAAAAAGGGAGTTAATATGGGGAGGGAAACTTCCTTCTGAACCATTTTCTTAATTACAACAGTAGTCTCTTATTGCGCCCTTGGAATTCTGCATTACTTGATGTTTACTACTGTGGAGAGCTTGAGCAATTCCAAAGGATCCCATTTGGCATGGCTAATTAAAATTTGGTGAAGAGTGAGCTCAGTCTTCATCCTCTGTGGAAACACAAAGACGACAATGTCCCATTCATACTGAATGACAATTGCAATTTTGTATTTATGTAAAGGTAGCACAAGCAGGTAATATTCTCTCCAACCACACATTTCAACCTGTAACTTCATCTTTACCTTGGTTTCCTCCCTGATGTTCTCTTCATGCACTCCAGATTTCACTTAGAGCATGTATGAGACTCTTTCCTACCTTCCATAAGGCCTACTGTAAATTCTGCTCTACATCCTACCAATGATAAGAAACTTTGAATACCACCCCAGGTAACTTTGTTCAAATTATTATATATATGGCCTCAGATCCATGACTGGGGCTGGAATGAACAGACCTCAGTTCTTTATTTAATTGTTTTCAGATTCTATGGCTTTAATTAAGGCAGTAAACTCAGCCCCCTGTTCAAGTATATTCTGTTCTATATCACTATCCTCATAATTGGATTTGAACTCTTTCAGCCACAATAAATAAAGCAAATTTTCTATGATTCTTTAAGGGATTGGTGGGGGCTACAGTACTCCTCTCCTCTGATTCAAAAGTTGATAATGGGCTTTTACTTTCTTATTAAAAATTCTATCAAGGCTTACTTTTTAAATCCTATTTATATTTTCTTCAAAAGTAAATTAATTCAAGTCAGCTGCCTTTCTATTTTCTCTTCTGATTTTTAATTTCTCCCTGTTGTGCACATGATATAAATGCTTCTTCTCCGTATAATCCCATGTATAGTAACTAAACCTGTATGTTTGTTACTGTTCTCTGAATATATATATTTGGCCCTCAAGGTTTTATATAAGTCTTGTAAGACAGAGAATCATTAGCTTATCCCATTCACTCTATCTCTTATTATTTGTATCAATAGCATTAAATAAGGTGTTTTCTCTCTGGAAAATATAAAGCCTGTCAACGTTTACACTTGTATCATTCCTATCATGTGAAAAGGAGAATCCAATTGGCAATTTGGAGAGGAGTAGTAGCAGTTACCCTTCTCAGTATAGGACTGACAAATCTCACCTTAACAACTGCAGCCGATATGCTGTCACAGTATTTGGAAGTGTTTTCTCAAAAGTTTACAGCCATTTAATGATTAGCCATGACCATGAATAGTCCTTTGCATCAGATAATAACAGAATTGCAACATGTCCTCCATCATTAATTTGAAGAATCCATGCCAATGTTAATTCACCAGTCTTCTGTTAGTGAATATTCTGTTCCTTAATAAAATACAGTTTTCACTCATCACCTGTCCTTGGACTCCAGTTACATAAATAGTTTGTCCAATAATCAATATTTTGAGTCATTTCTAAGGATACATGAAATTTCTCCAAGAAACCAGGGAAGGATAAGAAGGTTTTCCAGTGAATAAAATGTAATCTCGCAGCTTTTTCTCCCACTATCATCTCCTCCTATTAAAAACTAACCTATTAAAAGGTTAGCTTTTACAGGTATGCTAGCAGGAGTCAGTCAATGGGATTTGCACCCAATTTCCCCTTGTCCATGTACTCCCTAGACCTGTACTCCCAGACTGTAGTCTATGGCCCCCAGATTTCAATGGTAAGACTTATTTCCCTTAACCTGCCTCAAAGATTCCACTACCTCATACCAAAAATGTACAGCCAACTATCCTGAGAACAAATTCTCATATTTTTCCATTATCTCCTTTTGAAAAGGAGCCCAGGTAGAAAAAGAAAACATTCACTATTTTGGTGTGTGGATCTAAAAGACAATCCTGCTCTCAGTGCCAATCTGAACCCACAAAAAGCATTGAATTGTCAAATCAGACTCAGATTGAAGATTTTGCTCAGTATCATGCTTTCTGAATAATTTCAAAGATCAAATAATCATGTATGGGTTAAGTGGGGAGAGACCTGGGTCCTTTCATCTTCATTGAATGTGGTCTGGTCCAAGTTTCTAGATTTGGTTTCTAAGTAAAATGTACAGTTGCTTTACTTACTCAGGTGTATTCTCAGTTACAAACCATCTCCTTTTATACTTAGATAGCAACACAGCTAACGTGACATTTTCTTGGGAATCATCACCCTACATTTATTGATTCCTGGCTTATTTTTCATAAGCAATTTTAGACAACTCTGCATGGTCTGCTGGAAACATTTTATGAGGAATGATTCTTTGGCTACCAAAAACTATTTAGTTTATTTTCTAAGAGACTTGCATTAATATATTTGCAGAAAAATTAAACCAGAACACCTAACTTCTTTATTTCCCAGGAGTTTTCCTCCACACCTGCCCCCATCAGGGGAGAAAATTGATCAGGATGTACCACCCCTTTCCACACCATTCTTGAATCTATTCTACAGAAATCTCTCACATGGTCTAGCAATATGTTTAAGGTAGAATGTTTTTTTTAATCAATATTTCTTATGTGTTAAATTTGCATTATTATATATCGACTAGAAATTATATATTCCTTCTTAAACATTAATCATAATGAATCTAAAAGCGTAATTTATTTCAACCAATAAATTTCTCTTTAATTCCTGTCCTCAACATTCTTGTCCTCAATATTCCTATTGTTACTGTTACAGTTATGAAATCATCTTAATGAAATCACAGCTAGACCAGTGCATTAATTTAAAACAATAGCATCCTTTTTCTATAACTTAACTTCTTCAAACTTTTCTTCACTGTTGTATAATGATAATTACTCTAAAATGACAATCTGATCATTAAAACTTTAATCATTTACTCTCTGCCAATTTCATAAATAAATATTTGATTCACAGTTGTTATTTCTTCTTCAAGATACATCAAATAATCCACCTTTACAAAAAGCAATTTACTGTTTCATAAATGTGCTTTATTATGTCACATATTAAGTCTTTTAAACATTTTGTGCCATCCTTGGTCATCAAATAAATTTCTATCTACTAAACACGACTGACTTGGCAAAACTATAGCCTTAGTTTCATGCATGTCTCCATCAATTTTGGAATTGCTTTTATACCCAAACTGCAGTGGGAGAAAAACACACAACCAAATTGTGCTTATTGTTATCTCTTTAAAACCACAACTTTGAAAAGCAAATGTGCCTTTAATGTGGCCAGACAAGCCCATTTTTCTTTTGTTAGCCATTGCCTTATTCCTCTTATGTAAGATTAACTTATGGATTCTTTCCTCATTTCACACCCCTCACATACTTTTCTTCAATCTCAATGTCAGCTGATGACCTTGTTTCCTGTGTCAATAAATAAATAGATAGATAAATAACAATCAAGAGGAAATGTATGCAGACTCCCACTACTACATATACTTAACGCCAGTATCTAAAATTACACACTACTTATCCTGCATATTCATAGAGCAGGGTCTTTTCTCTGGTACTATGGACAAACTGAGCCAGATAATTCTATGTTTGGGATGGGGTGTTGGAAAGGTTGCCTTGTATGTTGCAGGATGTTTAGCAACATCCCTGGCCTCTCCAATTCGATGCTAGTAGTAACTCCATTCACAAGTTGTGACAACAGAAAACATCTCCAAACATTGCCAATTGGCTCCTTGCAGAGTGAAATCTCTCCTTAAAGAAAACCACTGCCAGAAATGAAATGTTTATACACCTACCTCAAGCTTACACCTTTACTTGTTCATCAACTCTTTCTGACTACACAGGCTATAGACAGATACTTTTCAATACTTACCCCTCTTATACATAATCAAATTTTCCTCATTATTGGGTCATTTCATGATCATACAAATAAGCTATTACTTCTGTCATACTAGAAAATAAAAGCAAATAAGCAACCAGTATTCTTCATTTTCCCCATTTTCATTGTCAGATACCACCAGGGAATTTGATCCCTTTTTCACCAAAACTCTTTAAAAGGATAATTTATACTCACTGTGTCATTTGCTCCTTGCATTTTCTCTTTAATCATTTCATTTCCATACAGATTTTTGCCCCCCAGTACTCTAATTAAACCTGTCCTCCACTTTGTTAATCTTATAGTTATTTTTCTCACCTTACTTCATTTATCGGCAGCATTTGAAGTAGATTATTCTTATAATACTATCTTCATTTGACTCCCTGGTTTTATATTATTTGTCTACTTCTCTCTCTCTCTCTCTCTCTCTCTGTCTCCCTCTCTCTCTCTTTTAGTGTTTTCTTCTACTCCTCAGACTCAATGTTGGAATGCTCCAGGCCTCAGTATTTTATTTCCCCCCACCCTCATCTTTCTCTGCACTTCTTTCCTTGGTTATCTCATCCAATCTCATGGTTTTACATGCAGTGTAAATGCTAATGACTCCCAAATTTATATTTCCGTGCCATATCTCTATCCCAAATTCCACACTCATAAATCCAATTGCATTTTTTACACTTCCACCTGAATGTTGTAATGATAATGGGTCTATTTTTCCTGAGACCCATTCCTCACTCTGCCCAGTTCAGTTCATAAGACAGAGGGTATGAACGCTGTGGATTATGTAGCTCAGATTTTCTGAAAGCTGGCTTCCAGGTAGGCTCAAACAATAGGAGACACATGTAGAAAGATGAAAGGCAGGAACAAGGAGAAATCTAGATATTGTCTCCCTGTCATCCCTAATAACAGTTGCATTTTTTACAGGCTCCTGCTCCTTTACATAGGCCCACTGTGGTTCCAGCTTCCCCCAGATATCCCTCCCTGCAGCTCCAGTAGTACAGCCTCCTATCCCTGTTCTCCAAGGGAAGGTGATAGTAGCCTCCCATTGTTGCTAAATTGTAGGTTGCCTCACTGTTCCCTGGTTGGCTTTAATTTTTTTTAAGTTATTTCTACCATCAATTACCTGTATCAATTCCCTTTGTTTTAAATTCTCAGTGATTTCAATTTTCCTGGATAGTTTCTGATTACTTCAGATACCTAATGGAAATCTCAAAGAAAGTATGACTCAAGAGAAATTGCTGATTTCCATCTCCCAGCCACTACCAGACCTGTTTATGCTTATCCATTTCATTTGATGGCAAGTCCTTCCTCTGGTTGCTTAAACTCAAAGACTTTATAATATCTAGAATCTACTACTTCTCACCATGTCTACTGAGGTGTGAATTACTACTGTTTTCCTCTTGTATAAAGTCAATATCTAAAGAGGGGACTTTTCCTAATAGTGTCCCCTTACAGTCAGTTACCAACACAATATCTACAGTCATCCTTTTTACATAAAAGAGCGTGTCACTTCTCTTCTTAGGACCTGTAGTGACCTTCTCTTTCATTGATGGTAAAATTCTAACGCAATGTGAGTTTTAAAATACCCTGTAAATATGTACAATTATTATGTCATTTAAATAAAATATATATTTTTAAAAATTAAAAATGTATATCAAGGCCCAAATTACTTCTGTGTGCTCATCGTTAACTCCCCTTCCTCACTCATCTCCAGCCACACTGGTTTCCTTGAACCCCTTCATACAAGCCAGATATGGGGCTGTCTTGGGCTTTTGCACTGTCTCTTCCCTCTGCCTGGGTTCCCTTCTTTCAGATAGCTACATGTTTAATCCCTCACCCCCTTTAAATTTTTGCATAAATGCTATCTTTTCAATGATGTTTTCTATGGCCTCCCTACTTAGCATCTCAACCTGTTTCTTGGACCAGCATTAGAAAATGAATATAGAGAGATGAACACAATATATATGGCCCTGCCCTCATAGTCCTAGCAATCTACAGGGACACAAAATAACATGCAAAAAGTATTTGAATTATCTTCAGCACCTTTCTAAAGAAAAAAAGCTACTTAAAACTTACACTTAGAAGTGCTCAATATGAGTCAGTACATTATGTCACCACCTAAAGTAACAAGATGTTAGGCTGCAACTGCTGTATGTTTTGAATGAGACTCATTACACTACGAAGTCACATACTTGTTTAATATTATAATAAGACAGAACTAAATTTAAATCATAATTATACCAAACACTAGCTACTCTGAATCTCTACACCTCAATGTTCTCACCAGCAAAATCAAGCTAATAATAATAATACTAGCTTCTTAAAGTTATTTAAAAGATAAATGAGCTAAGATATGTAATGCTCATAGCCCATTTAGAAAGGCAAAATATAAGGTATAGTACATAGAAACCACTGACCATTGGTAATTCTGAAACACTACAGGTCAGACAGTTTGAATGAACCATATACTAAAGGTTGGAAAAGGTATTTGATTAAACTCTGCCTTTTTTTTTTTTCTGGGAAGAACACATAGATTAATCACTTTGTATAATCCCAACCTCTCCCTTCTTGGGAGTGGGGACAGGGGAAACAGTTTTCATCATCTATGATCTTAAGTTTCCTCATGCTGTTTCTCATTGTTAAGACAATACCATTTATTTTAGCTTATTGTTACAATAGTATTTCATTTTTTTCTAACAACTTGGTATTAGTCAAGATGGGATATAATAACAAATGACTCTTGAAATCTTCATGGGTGCCATGGGAAGCTTCAAGAAGACAACTTGAAAGTGAATTGCATGACTTTGTTCTCTATTTCGTTGACCACTACTCATTCAGTGAGCCGGAAAGTAACTGTGTATATCACTGTTAGTATACTATGCATGCCAGATACCCAAGACTCAAACTTTTCCTTTCCTTTAGATACCACCTACTTAGTCATCAATTTTGGTTCAACCTACTCCGCTAAATAGCTTTGACTTCCATTCACTTACCACTTTAGTGCTATAGACTCCTATTTTACCTCCTTCATATCAATCTCCTTAAAACTCCCAATAGCTTCCATTGTTTCAACCAAAAGCTCAAATTCCTTTAATATAAAGTGTTATATGAACTGGCACCCTATATACTTTATATCCTAATCTCTCATCTTTCATTTATTTCTTTAACTCCTGACTCATGTAACAAAAATGTATTTATCTCAGCACATATTTACTCCCTTACTTGTTATGCTCTCCCAAATGTCCCTGTATTTTTCATTGAATAGTAATTGCCACATTTTATTTTATATGCTTGTGTTACCATTTATATATATATTTACTACAGACTCTGCTTTTAGAAGGCATACACTGGCCAGGCGCAGTGGCTCACACCTGTAATCCCAGCACTTTGGGAGGCTGAGGCGGGCGGATCATGAGGTCAGGAGATCGAGACCATCCTGGCTAACACGGTGAAACTCCATCTCTACTAAAAATACAAAAAATAAGCCGGGCGTGGTGGCGGGCGCC